>NC_090755.1:43739385-43766885 GCF_036898095.1 Palaemon carinicauda | reverse complement strand
AAAAAGGTTCTGCAAAATTAAATCATTATATTTTTTATACATTCCCAAATCCCTTTTGGGTTTTGAGAAAAACAATAATTCATATTTGGGTTTTGAAAAAAATAATAATTCATAATGTCCTTTTTCCAATTATTCTAGAGAGAGAGAGAGAGAGAGAGAGAGAGAGAGAGAGAGAGAGAGAGAGAGAGAGAGAGAGAGAGAGATTGTAGCCTTCCGCTTGTGAATACTTATGTGAGAGAGGAAAATTAAGAAAACTTTGTTGACATGAAGTAAACTATTTGTTTGGTTATTTTACAAAATTGGACCCACAAATATGCATTGGAATATATAGACGCTACGAAGTCTCGCCACATGTTTGCAATTTTACAATAATAATAATAATAATAATAATAATAATAATAATAATAATAATAATAATAATAATAATAATAATAATAATAATAATAATAAATAATGTTTGCATTTAAAATATGTCAGAACACAAATATGTATAAACTTGAAAGTTGTAAAGTTTCTTTGAAAATAGCTATAATGAAATATAATGATAAAACGTATCAACTTTCACATTAATGAAATATACTGAAAATAGTTTTGTATCCGTCATCACTTTTGAACAAGAACACATAAAGGATGTATTCTACTGATGTTTTTATAAGGACTTCAATTCTAAGGATAGAAGGTTGTATGGCGCTTTCAATTATGCATGATCTGGAGAGGTGCTCGAAGAGAGTTGTCACAATTTTATTCTACGTTGCAACTTTAGGTAACTTAGCAATATGGCATTTATGAAAATTATCCATTCTTAATTATCCTGTAGGCCATAGATTTAGAATAAGTTCTAATTGTGTTCTGAAACCAGTTAATAATGTAAACAAATGTTTAAAATATAGATTTGGTTAAAATTGATATCAGTAAAAGTTATGTAAAAAGCTATCAGTCTGAAGGGAAACGTTTCAGAGTAAATTTCGTGAACAGCTATATCCTAATGGATTGTACATCTGAGATAATGTGTATTCGTAGATATATATTCATATTCCCAATTAAATTATATGATAAATAACCCTTATTGGACGTCCGAGTGGGAGATGGATGGAAGATTGGCCTCTTCATTATCTTCATAATTTTCTTGGAATGGACTGAACAGAAAATATGTTTTTTTCTAGAAATATATCGATAGAACTGTTAGATTAGTTAATAAGATTAAGAAAATTATTCAAGTTGATTATAACGAACTATTATTCTGTTATTTAAAGAATAACGTGATTTCTTCATGCCAGTTTATCTATCTCCTTTTGAGTTACTTTTAATGATGGCACTAGATATTGTCAACATAGCAGGATAATAAAGTAGGATTAACGATGTACCTCGGTAATGAGGCGACAGTATACAATGCAGGACCACTTTCCCATTAGGGAAAGTACGTGAGACACAAGATTAACTCTGTAATGAGACATGAAAAGCATGTACAGGATTATAGCTTGTAAACTTTAAGCAGGCAGCGAAGGTAACACATTCCCTTGGCATTTGAAGGAACTGAAGGGAAAATATAATATGTATATGCTGCAGATTCTACAGAACGTTGCATTATTTGTACCAAAATATTAAATAATTAAACCCCAGCCAATGTAACATGAGAAAGTACAGTTGTGAAACTTAGAGCGAATAAGTTAAGATTTATGAAAAGAGTACTACATTTAGTTATAAAGAAAGGTATTTTCTATATGGAATTTAAAATTATTTCAAAACATTATTGCTGTGTTTCCGTAATCTAGAGGTTTCTTTTCTGTGTGTTATCAATAAAATATCTCTGCAATTTTTTTCAAGGCCATCACTGAGAAAAGCATTTTTAATGGCAGCTTTTCCTGCCGCTAGGCTATAACGCAATCATTATTTTCCGTTTTCTTATATAGTGTTCATTTATTTTTCAAATACTGGTCAAAATCTTATTAGAGTATATTCAGTTTGTATATTCATGACTGAGATAAGAAATTAACGTTGAGTGAACTCAATTCTTTGTTTGCTACTCGGCTCCACAGGAGTTTTATAGGAAAAAGTGATGCAATTTTTCATGCTCACGGATGTTTTATCTTATAAACGTAACATTTGTGTTCCTGCAAAAATGATAGTACATGTATGTGCATGTCGATATATATGTCTATATGCAGGTAAATACACACACACACACACACACACACACACACACACACACATATATATATATATATATATATATATATATATATATATATATATATATACATTTATATATATATATATATATATATATATATATATATATATATATATATATATATATATATATGTATATATATATATATATATATATATATATATATATATATATATATATATATATATATATATATATATATATATATATATATATATATATATATATATATATATATACATATATATATATATATATATATATATATATATATATATATATATATATATATATATAAATATATTTATATATACATACATATATATCATATATATATATATATATATATATATATATATATATATATATATATATATATATATATATATATTTATATATACAAATATATATATATATATACATATATATATATATATATATATATATATATATATATATATATATATATATATATATATATATATATATATATATAAATATAAATATATATATATATATATATATATATATATATATATATATATATATAAATATATATATATATATATATATATATATATATATATATATATATATATATATATATATATATATATATATATATATATATATATATATATATATATATATAATATACATATATATCTTCTCTGCAGACTTACTTTGAATGAAATTTACGACCTTCTGGATGAACATGACAATAGAGAAGTAGATGTTCCTGTAAATCCCCCCCTTGAGGGTCCGGATGCAGACACTGACCAAGACTCAGATGCTTCAGATGATGAAGTTACATGCAATCCTGATCATTTGAACAGAAGGATTCTCCCCACAGACGTCGCAATTGACAAATTGAAAGAAAAAGTAAATAACCATGTCGACTGCATAAATCTTTTCTGGACTGAATAATGGATTGAAGAACTTTATCATCAGAGCACAACACATGCAAAACAAAAGTTGCTCTCGAAAGACAACATCACACCAAAAAATATGAAGATTTTTCTTTCTATTCTTATACTTTCTGGCAACAACAAACCTCCCTACCGAGGAATGTACTGGTCTGAATATCCTGATGTATTCAATAACCGGGTTTCTGAAAGCATTAGGAGAGATATATTTGATAAAATTCTTAGAAGTCTTCATTTTGCTGACAGCATGAAAATGACCGACAACCGATTTTACAAGGTAAAAGTCATGTTTCTTTTTATACTATAACCTTAGATTATGGTTTTCATGACTTATCACATAAATAATGTTTGTCGATTTATTTCTCCTCTTTTGTATGATATACTGAATTACTGAAATATATTGACCAATAAAAACTTATGTTTATTATGGCATTTTAAATTTTCAGGTAAGTCCACTTTTCCAGCACCTCAATAATGTCTTCAATCTTCAGCTTCAGCGATAATTACATAGCATAGAGGAAATTAAGATCCCTTATTACGGAAAACACCGGGCTAAGCAGTTTATAAGAGGGAAATCAGTAAGATTTGGATTCAAAGTTTGGGCTGCATGTACTTCAGACGGATCTCTTCTCTATTGTGAGCCCTAATGCGGGTCTGACACTAAAATCCCTGATATAGGACTGGGCTAATGTCCAAATGTCGTAGTAGAGATGTCAAATAAGATAAGTTTACGGGCTGACCAGCAAGCAGTGTTTGAGAATCTCTTCACCTCATAACCATTGCTGGAAAATTTAGCAAATCGTGGAATAGGAGGTACAGGCACACTAAGAGAGGATCGTCTTCATGGTTCCCCACCAATGGAAAAGAAGGAAAGGAGAAGAAAAAATATCGTGGGTATATGGAAGAGGCACTTACTGGTAGCACATCAGTAGTAAAATGGAAGGACAATAAGGTAGTTGCTGTGGCTTCAAACAAAGTAAGAATGCTTCCAGTACAAAAAAACAGGGCGATGGAGCAAACATGAGAAAAAGCATATTGAGGTTGATATGCCCAATTCCTTTCAGGTATATAATAAACAGATGGGTGGTGTTGATATATTTGATCAACGAGTATCAGCCTATAGAATTCGAATTCGTTCAAGAATATGGTGGTGGCCAATTTTTGCTTGGAGCACCAATGCTCAAGTTGTCTATTCATGGATGCTTTACTGTAAACTGGGAAATATAATCCCTTTTCTAGACTTCATCTGGCATTTTTTAATTGCTACAATGAAGAAATATGGTGCTCCTCGTACATCTCTTGGCCCTAAGAGACTGTCTGCTGGAATTGCAAAGGATTCCGTGTGGTATAATGGTGAGCAGCACTGGACCAAGAAAGGAGACCAGCGTCACTCAAAATGCCGCGAATGTTCTCGACGCACAAAATACATCTGCAATATGTGTTCTGTACAGCTTCATCCAGAATGCATGGAGCCCTATCATAAAATACCTCAGTAGTGTATAATGAACAACAGACTGAAATAATTTGAAGCTATATAGGGATAACCTTTGTACAAGAAAAATAGAACAGTGTGGATATGCAGTTTATGCAATATGTTTAAGTATTTTTTTCTTTTATATTATGAATCAGTAAGAATTTTGAGTTTTTATGGTAACGGGCAAAATAAGTGATGATAATTACTAGAGATAATGACGTTATGTTTGAAATACTTTGGTTTATTGTAAAAGTATATTGTATATCAAAAACAAAGATTTTGTACATTCAAAGTGGCTAGTGGCAGTAAGATATGCCATATGATTGATTTTTTTATGTACTATAATTCAGAGAGAATTTGCTGTTCTTTTCATAAAAGGCATGATTAGTAATGATAATTACTAAGAATAATAAAGGGATGCTTAAAATACTTATGTTTGTTAAAAAAAAAAAAAAAAAAAAAAAAAAAAATGTTATTTTTATTAATAAAATAAATTTTTGAATATACTTACCCGGTGATTATATAAGCTGCAACTCTGTTGCTCGACAGAAAACTCTACGTTCAAAATACGCCAGCGATTGCTATGCAGGTAGGGGGTGTACATCAACAGCGCCATCTGTCGAGCAGGTACTCAGTACTCAATGTAAACACAGAACCAATTTTCTTCTCTGTCCACTGGGTTTCTATTGGGGAGGAAGGGAGGGTCCTTTAATATATAATCACCGGGTAAGTATATTCAAAAATTTGTTTTATTAATAAAAATAACATTTTTCAATATTAAACTTAGCCGGTGATTATATAAGCTGATTCACACCCAGGGGGGTGGGTAGAGACCAGCATTACTTGTTTACATTATTATGAGCTAAGTATTTTGTATTTCATTTTAGCAGTTATTCAAAATAACAAACATAAAATAAATAAGTACCTGGTAAGGAAGTCGACTTGAACAATTACTCTGCCTTTTTAAGTACGTCTTCCTTACGGAGCCTCGCGATCCTCTTAGGATGCTGAGCGACCCCTAGGATCTGAAGTATCAAGGGTTGCAACCCATACAACAGGACCTCATCAAAACCTCTAATCTAGGCGCTTCTCAAGAAATGACTTTGACCACCCGCCAAATCAAGTAGGATGCGAAAGGCTTCTTAGCCTTCCGGACAACCCAAAAAACAATAATAAAACATTTCAAGAGAAAGATTAAAAAGGTTATGGAATTAGGGAATTGTAGTGGTTGAGCCCTCACCCACTACTGCACTCGTTGCTACGAATGGTCCCAGAGTGTAGCAGTTCTCGTAAAGAGACTGGACATTCTTAAGATAAAAAGACGCGAACACTGACTTGCTTTTCCAATAGGTTGCGTCGATTATACTTTGCAGAGATCTATTTTGTTTAAAGGCCACGGAAGTTGCGACAGCTCTAACTTCGTGTGTCCTTACCTTCAGCTAAGCTTGGTCTTCCTCATTCAGATGGGAATGAGCTTCTCGTATTAACAGTCTGATAAAATAGGATAAAGCATTCTTTGACATAAGCAAAGATGGTTTCTTAACTGAACACCATAAAGCTTCAGACGGGCCTCGTAAAGGTTTAGTTCGTTTTAAATAGAACTTAAGAGCTCTTACAGGACATAAGACTCTTTCTAGTTCATTTCCAACCATACGATAAGTTTGGAATATCGAACGATATTGGCCAAGGCCGAGAAGGCAGCTCGTTTTTGGCTAGAAAACCAAGTTGTAGAACATGTAGCCGTTTCGGATGAGAATCCGATGTTCTTGCTGAAGGCATGAATCTCACTGACTCTTTTAGCTGTGGCTAAGCATACCAGGAAAAGAGTCTTTAAGGTGAGATCTTTCAGGGAGGCTGATTGTAGCTGTTCGAACCTGTCTGACATAAGGAATCTTAGTACCACGTCTAAATTCCAACCAGGTGTAACCAAACGACGCTCCTTCGTGGTCTCAAAAGACTTAAGGAGGTCCTGTAGATCTTTATTGTTGGAAAGATCTAAGCCTCTGTGACGGAAGACTGATGCCAACATGCTTCTGTAACCCTTGATAGTGGGAGCTGAAAGAGATCGTTCTTTCCTCAGATATAAGAGGAAGTCAGCTATTTGAGTTACAGAGGTACTGGTCGAGGATACGGATACTGACTTGCACCAGTTTCGGAAGATTTCCCACTTCGATTGGTAGACTCTAAGGGTGGATGTTCTCCTTGCTCTAGCAATCGCTCTGGCTGCCTCCTTCGAAAAGCCTCTAGCTCTCGAGAGTCTTTCGATAGTCTGAAGGCAGTCAGACGAAGAGCGTGGAGGCCTTGGTGTACCTTCTTTATGCGTGGCTGACGTAGAAGGTCCATCCTTAGGGGAAGTGTTCTGGGAACGTCTACTAGCCATCGAAGTACCTCGGTGAACCATTCTCTCGCGGGCCAGAGGGAAGCAACTAGCGTCAACCTTGTCCCTTCGTGAGAGGCGAACTTCTGCAGTACCTTGTTGACAATCTTGAACGGAGGGAATGCATATAGATCTAGATGTGACCAATCTAGTAGAAAGGCATCTATATGAACTGCTGCTGGGTCCGGGATTGGTGAGCAAAATATTGGGAGCCTCTTGGTCATCGAGGTTGCGAAGAGATCTATGGTTGGCTGGCCCCAGGTGGCCCAAAGTCTCTTGCATACATCCTTGTGGAGGGTCCATTCTGTTGGAATTATTTGTCCCTTCCGACTGAGACAATCTGCCATGACATTCAAGTTGCCTTGGATGAACCTCGTTACTAGTGATATGTCTAGACCTTTTGACCAGGTGAGGAGGTCCCTTGCGATCTCGTACAATGTCAGAGAGTAGGTCCCTCCTTGCTTGGAGATGTACGCCGAAGCCGTGGTGTTGTCCAAGTTCACCTCCACCACTTTGCCTTGAAGGAGAGACCTGAAGCTTTTCCAGGTCAGAGGTACTGCCAGTAGCTCCTTGCAGTTAAAATGCATTGTCCTTTGACTTGAGTTCCATAATCCCGAGCATTCCCGACCGTCTAATGTCGCACCCCAGCCTACGTCCGATGCGTCCGAGAAGAGAACGTGGTTGGGAGTCTGAACAGTCAGGGGAAGACCCTCTCTAAGGTTGATATAGTCCTTTCACCAAGTCAGACAAGACTTTATCTTTCCGGAAACCGGGATCGAGACCGCTTCTAGCGTCTTGTCCTTTTTCCAGTGAAAAGCTAGATGGTATAGAAGAGGACGGAGGTGTAGTCTTCCTAGTGACACAAATTGATCCACGGATGACAGTGTCCCTACCAGACTCATCCACAGCCTGACTGGGCAGCGTTCCTTCTTCAGCATCTTCTGGATGGATAGCAGGGCTGGGGGCTGATCGTCTTGTTCAGCAACGTCCTCATCAGAGGGGCAACGGAGTGGGCAACGTCTGACTCGCTGAATCCGGTCGCACTGGTGGATGCGTGACGGAGCCGGACGCAATATCATGGAACTGCTGCACAGTCTGTGAACTGTCAACAACCATGGGTGCGCGAGGAAGTACAGCGTCAACCCGAAACTGTCTAGACTGTCTGGGTTGTGCAGTCAACACCCTACCGGGTTGCTGAGGTTGATGCACTGCGTCACAACAAGTCACCTCTGCTGGTTGTTGAACGTCCTGAACGTCAACAACCACCTCCGAGCGTCGCTTAACGTCAACGTGCGACTGGCAACCCACACTGGGTCGCATCGGTGGAGGAACCACCTCAACTGACAGACGCGAGTAGGTTACCTCAGCGTCAACAGGGCGCACAACCGACCGGTTGGAAGGTTGTTGGCCAGAAGGAGGAACCACCTCAACTGGCAGACGCGAGTAGGTTACCTCAGCGTCAACAGGGCACACAACCAACCGGTTGGAAGGTTGTTGGCCAGAAGGAGGAACCACGTCAACTGGCAGACGCGAGTAGGTTACCTCAGCGTCAACAGGGCGCACAACCGACCAGTTGGAAGGTTGTTGGCCAGAAGGTTCTTCTCCACATTTAAGTCCTCTATCAAGGACGCAAGCTTGGACTGCATGTCTTGCAGCAAAGCCCATTTAGGGTCTACGGGAGCAGGTGTGGCAACAGACGGGGTTAGCGACTGAGGCGGAACCATTTACCATCCCTGAAAGCCTTGTTATGTGACATAATAGTACAGCAAAACTTCAAAGGCTCGATAAAAGTTGAGAAGTTGACCTGTAAACAACTTGGAGCGTCTCCTGGCTAGGCGCCAGGGCGAGTCTTCCAGAATTGAGAAGTCTATCTGGGCAGAGGCATGAACTCCCAAGCCGAGAACTTCTCTCGTGTCCTATCAGACTCTCGCTCTATAAGCCAGTTTAAAAGAAGGGAAATCCAAGGCTGTATCCCTAAAACTCCTCCTGGTGCAAAAACCAGTCGCCTAGCCAACGTAACGCTCTCTAGGAGAGCGAGAGAGCACTAGCTTAAAAACAACGGCTTCAAAGTAGCTAGGCCTAGTGTAAGTTCTGACGTTAAGGCGAACGAGGAGCAGCAGTTACAAGATCCGGACGAAGATCCTTAAAAAATCATCATGATTTAATTAAAGTCCATAGGACGCTAAGCAGCTTAAGGCTCCTCTCCAAATGACAGAGTCCTCAAGGGAATATCAGTAGGAGGGAGAACAGCAACTTCCTCATCTACAGGAACCTTGTCCGATAAAAGCTAGGTTACCTCAGTGAGTCTCTCACTGGTGTATTAGTAGCAGACCAGAAGGCAACGTCATGTAACTGCTTGACAGTCTGTGAACTGTCAACAACTGAACTGTCAACCACAACAGGTGCGTGAGGACATACAGTGTCCACTCGAGACTGCTTTGAGTGTCTAGACTGAGCAGTCAAAACAACTCTAGAATGCGGAGGTTGACGCACCGCGTCAAAACAAAACAACTTAGACTGTTGTTGTACCTCGCGAACGTCAACGGAAGGTTCCGTGCGTTACTGAATGTCAACATGCGGCTGGCAGGGTACACTGGAACGCATGGGTGGCGGGACTCTCTCAGCTGGAGTGCGGCAGAAGGTCGCCTCAGCGTCCACAGGACGCACAACCGTGGTTGGTTGTAGGCTAGAGGTTGGTGCAGTGTCAACCTTCTCCGCACGAAAGTCCCGCATCAATGACGTTAACTGAGACTGCATGGTCTGCAGCAAAGACCACTTAGGGTCTACAGGAGCAGGTGCGGCAACAGACGGTGTGACTGCCTGATGCGGTACCGCTTTGCCTCTCTTAGGAGGTGAGCAGTCGTCGGAAGACTGCAGCGAGTCCGAACTGACCCAGTGGCTACAACTGGGCCGTTGGACTTGCGCGGAAGGGACCGACTTGCGCTTAATAAGCCGTGAGACCTTGGTCCATGGTTTCTTACGAGAAACCTCTTCCGCAGACGAGAAATAAATGGGCTCTCTCGTCTTTGTGTGGGTGGGGCGATCTTGGGTAGATACGCCCGAAACAACGGAGGGAAACGTCTGTTCGTTGATCAAGGCCTCTCGAACCCATAAGTCGTTCGACATTACTTCTTCCCTGGGCTTGGGAGCTTGCAAGAGGTCCCGGACTAGGTGAACGACAGGCACGAACAGACGAACCCTCGGACGCAACACTGTAACACTTTGCGCATATCACTTTATCACTTCGATTTTCTGTTTTGCATTTATTTCACTGAAATCGAAACTTTTACTGATTTCTACCTGAAACACGCAATTCTACCCTTCATTAAAAGGTAGTAATTGTGAAATCAGTCGTATAATGCAGCTCATTAATACTAGCAAAAAACAGAAAACATATATAAAGATAAAAAATTCAGTGGCTGGGAAAGAGACTAAACACTAGTTCAAATAAACTACGTTTACAATCTCTCACCGCACATAGCCTGGGGACAAGAATAAAACCCTAGAAACGTTTTACCTTCTTCCCCGTACAGCGACTAGGGACGAGAGTAACACGAGAACAACGTTACCCGCTTGAACGGAACGTTTTCTCTCCTCTCTCTCCCTCCGTCTCTATCTCTCTCTCTCTTTCTCTCTTTGTTTCGCACCTAAGAGAAGAGCCCAATTATATATCGTCAAAAAAACATGTTATTTGACTAAAGGAAAAAACTGAAAGGTTTTCCAAATAAAAAGTTCCTTTAATTTAGAATTCAAAACATTTAAGCTAAGAAAGAATGAACAAAACGTCAGAATCGATTTACTCTTACTGCAAAGTGAAACCGTGATACACTCTCTCTCTATCGTAACGATAGAGCGCATGTTGAACGTCCTGAACGTCAACAACTGCGTAGTCTAAAAAACTAAACGTTACTTCATCTTTGAAAACAGTATGAAGACTATCAAAGAAATTCTTTCATAAAACATTAAATTTAAAAAGTTTTAAATTCTTTAAAGGCTAAATACGATATAACGGGCTCAACGTTGATTAACTTCGGTTCCAAGTTAGGACCGCCTACTATCAGGAAAGGTCGCATATAAACAAAACATAAAAATTTATTTTTATATGTTTATAATAAATAGAAAGTTAATCGAAGAGGCTTAATAAAGGCGGAGAGATATAAAATATATAGATCTATAACGTGTTAAGCAAAATTACAAAAAACCTAAACACACTTCCGTCTAAGGGAAGGGTCGGCCATTTAAAAGTGAAAGAGAGTCCATACTCTCTTTGTCACCATAATTAAATCTATCCAAAACGAGTTCAAGTTTTGAGATGAAGATAAAACACCTGCATAGCGAAAGCTCAAAACTAGAATAGTGTACTTCACCAAATAGTTGTGAAAACAAATCCAGTTAGTAACAGCGAATTAGTAGGTCTTGCCGGTAGCCCGACAGAGAGAAAATTGGTTCTGTGTTTACATTGAGTACTGAGTACCTGCTCAACAGATGGCGCTGTTGATGTACACCCCCTACCTGCATAGCGATCGCTGGCGTATTTTGAACGTAGAGTTTTCTGTCGAGCAACAGAGTTGCAGCTTATATAATCACCGGCTAAGTTTTATATTGAAAAAATATATGTTATGTCTAGAATGGACAGATTTTGTTCATTCAAGTGCCTAGTGGCAGCAAAAGCTGCCATCAAATAAATCATACTTAGGAAAGAAATTTTTTTATGGTGATGATTTTATGTTGATAGTAGACCAAAATAAAGTATTTTCTGCAAATATGGTGTTTTTAAAACCAATAGATAATTCTCGTCCTTAATGGGTTAATGATGCATTTGTAAAGATTGACATATAATGTGCATCATAGCTACGGATAAAAACTACATAATATTCATGTAAAGCCAAAGGAAGTCTATGCTTGTATGCTGATAACCCAAAATGTCTTCTTCTCTCCAATGCTACAAAATACAATCAAATATCACATAGAATATTAAGTGCGTGTGCACATAACAAATAGAAAGAGGCATACCTTGAACCTAAAAAAAAAAAAATCTTGTACTAGCAAAACCATAATAAAAGTCAAAATATTGATTATCACCAGAACGTCCTTCAATTCGAGATGAAAAGTTTCATATGGCTGAATTCCCCAACTAACAACCCATTAACAAAACACTGTAACTACTTCAGCCAGGCGTCCCATTGCTCCAAGGAGTTATGAATGATAAATACCTTTTTACGACTTTGGAAACTATTACGAGTGAAAATGCATTGTCGTGTTTTGCCATCTACTATCGTTTCCAGAGGCCGTGTAATAGTGTTTTTCCCAAATATCTAACAAACCGGCTTATGAATTTCCATGAAACTACAGCAATGAATGTTTCAAACATTGGCCTAATTTTTGGTGGTACTGTACAATGAATTGACAGATGTGCTTAATTAACCTGTTTACTCTTAAAAAAAAAAGGAACTTCTCCCCTTCCTTCAGAGCATTTCGAAGAAGTGTTACGTAACTGTGACGCAGAGGTTCCCCCAACCCTCCTTCGGTGTTTACACCTATGGATATTCTAGTACTCGCCCCCCCCCCCCCGTCCTCCTTGCCTTCTTTCCTTCATTCCCATTGTTATTAAGCTACCGGGTAAATCCCTGTTAGGAAAGACTGTGTACTGCACATATAAAATGAGCCGGAAGGGCAATAAAATGTTTTATGGGGGTAGATAATGATTAGATGGTTAACACAAATTATCAAACACAATGAAAGAGGTTTAAAACAGGGGTGTGGAATCGTACTGAGATATATTCTACTCAGACTCCTACAAATTTTAGATTTGCGACTAAAAAAATAAAAAAAAATAAAAAAAAATTAAAATAAAAACATTAGTATCAATAGAAAATTTTTCTTTTTCCTTGAGAGTGGTAATGAGTAAAATGTATAAGTGTCCATTTCTTTTCTTTCTTTTTTTTCATCCCTCATAAATCTATGGTTTCCAGTAATTGGTGATAACATTATTTTGGAAAAGCAAAGCTAATGAATACTTTGATACCAGTATATCAGCTTGGCATGTAGACAATTTCAATGGATTTCTTAAAGTAAGGTTGATTGGTTCATTAATTGAAGTCTGGTATAATTCCAATGACAAAGTCGTAATGATATTTGTCACATACCTTTTAAGTAACAAAAATAGGTACTGGTACTTATAACGTAAATAAATATATAAAACTATAGATTGAAATATAACAAATCTTATGTATGTATGAACACACAAACACACACACACACACACACACACACACACACACACACACACACACACATATATATATATATATATATATATATATATATATATATATATATATATATATATATATATATATATATATATATATATATATATATATATATATATATATATATGATTTCAAAATTTATCAAATGGCCGATGTCAATGCCCTTATATGAAACCTCTTTTAGAAGTCTACCTTCTAAGGAATTCAAGCTACTCTCTCTGGTGAAATTGATATGATAAATTATATCAAACAATGCTCTCTGTCATTTTTTCCTGGCAATGGATGTATCGAGTAACCTGTGTTGTATGGAAGAATGAGTCTTACGGCTTAACCTAAAGAAAACTATATTTCTATTGCTTTACCAAAACTCGCTTGAAGTGCGAAGTGTAGGGTTAGCATGGCTTCTTTCGTCTCCTGTCATAAGTCTCCTTCTTGATCTTCAATGTAAGTGAGTGGGTAAGATATAAAACGTTGGTCTTGTGTTTAGGTAAAGTCTAAAGTCACGAATTACATTACCAGGTATGCTGAACATTTACTGACAAAGAATTTCGTATTGCTTGCGGTAGGTCATATGACAATTATCTATAGAGTTAAACAGGCGTTTAACAATGCGGGGGATAGGAGGTACAGGGGAAGAAACGTTATAACAACGTCACTGAGGGACGTCATCACTTTTGCGAATGTGTGGGTGGAGTCGGCTTTAGCCTCATTTTCTTAAGTAAAAATGTTAATGAAACGTAATTGGCAATGCACAGTATTTCCCAAGATTAGGCCATTGTATGAAGCACTCCCTTCTTTGATATCATGGAAATCCATCAGTTATTTAAGGAGTTATCTTAAAAAAACACTATTTCAGGGTCTCTGGAAACGATAGCAGGTTTTCCATTTTAGAAAGCTGACTACCAGTTCACTGTAATTATTTTTCGTTTTCCAGTGTTTTTGTCTGGGCTATTTCCAAAACTGAATTGTCAGAAATCATGGACGTCTATCGTGATGTTTATTGTGCAGTTAGTACTCTTCACTTTTGACCTGGTTAGGAAACATAACTTGAAAAAACTCAGGCTAGCCTAATTGGTAAAATACAAATTACTTTGAAAATTCAACATTTGTTATTATATGTATATAATCTTTTCCTCTTATAACATAATGAAACTTACTTATTCTTGGATGGGAAATACTTGGAAAATGTTAATTCAGCAACTCCCTATTTGAAAAAAAAAAAAAAAAAAAAAAGCTCAGTAAGCTAACAGGGCCTCGCCTGTACTTATTATGTACCTGATATTTGAGCAAAGGATGAATCATTTTCTGGAGAAGGAATATGTGGTCCAAAATTAATTACCTAGTGTTTAATGACAAATACGTTTGGTACTCATTCTACCATGCCTCTCCTTGTTTAGGGATAATGAAGTAAAACTAATTAATATCCTGTCTAAGAAGAATAGTGATCAGCTCTGCAGCTTACCAGTATCAATGTACATTCAAGAGTAAAGCAGTACTACCCCTTCATCCACAAGTGGAGGAAAGGATTGAAGAGCCAGAAGAGCAAATTATTCTAACATTCATCTAGACTACCATTGACCTACTAACATAGACAAGGTATATCCTCACATATTTTTGAACTGGACTAGCTATATAGATATTTGAACGACCACCACAGGGCAAAAAAGAAGAGATGTCATGAAGGTTGTAGGGCGCTTCCAATTACCTGCTTCCATCACCTAGCAAGATTCATTTTGAAAGCTGATGAATAACTATACACATGACTTCATGAGTTCTTGTCTAAGCTTGTACCTCAACCATCTCAGCATTTGTGGCATGTGCTCTACGAATAACAAGAAACAGACCACGTTCTTTGATGCCTCGCTCTTGGTTCAGTCAATGCTAGGAGAAGCTGTTGACACTCATTCGTGATATGTCGAGTCTTCTGCAGATAGTATTGGAGAACCCTCATTGACACTGAAGCATACCCTTAAGATTACCACTAGAAGGGTCGGATATAGAAAAGATGGAAGAAATCTCAAACCTGTGATCATTTGTGGACAGGTTCTGGGTTCTAGCTAGTAACTCAAGATTAAAACTAAAAATGTCCTTCCATCACCTAATGCGGGTTATCACATAGGAGAGAAGGTGCAACTTACCTGCTCTCTTCGCTGATTCTACGGCTAGCATAGACAGAATTTTGGGTCATATCTATATTTGATAACCTTCTCAGAACCTCATATGCATTAAAAGACTCAAGAATTTGGTCATATCAAACTCCAGGTCTGAGAGCCCCGGCGGGCAAGAATGCTTGAAACTCCTCATGATTATAAAAAAACTCCATTCCCATCAGTATTTATATCAAGACGGATGTCCACCTTAGTGTGAGGAGGGAGTAGCGATGATTACGGGAAACAGAGCTGACAGAGAAGGCAGGACCAGAGAATGCAGGGTGTACAGTACGTCTGGACACGAGCGAACAGAAGCTATTAAGGAATGCAGATTTGATTGATAGCTGGAATCCTAATTTTTTTTTATCAACACAGCACATAAGAAAGATAAAAATAATGTCGAGGAACACATTTGGAGTGCGCAGAAAGCTACAAAAGGCAGACTTTAGTATTTCATGTTGATACAAGCACGGAAGATCAAGTTTGGATGCAATTTCGCAATGCTAAGGCTGTACTATTTCATTTTTTGTTACATTCCTCCTTGTGACTCTCTTTATCTCTCCTATAGCTTATTAGGCTCTATTTAAGTAAATGTAAATTCTAAGTACATGAATAAAGGATATTTCATAGTTGGTGATATGAATGAGGTATTTAGAAACAGTGTGACGCAATTATTGTCAGTAATAGATATACCTGATGTTAATAACATGTCATAACTCTTGATTCAGGAAGATGTAAACCATGAAAATGATAATCCTGAGACGTTGTCTACTATATGTATCAATAACAAAAAACGTATCATTAATAATCTCGTGCAGTGATAACCATTTTCCTGGTGATAAAACATTCAGGATATGTAACATCTCAGAGGTAGACATATGAAGCGTCTCCATCTCTCATTGGCTACTTAAGTGATTTAAGGTGTTAAGGCGAGGTGACCTCCCTTTTGATCCTGCCCCCATTACAGTAACAGTAACTTGTATAAGTGTAGATTTGGAGTCACATGAGGAGGGCTGTGTCACTGGAAGGTCACGCAACCCATCATGACAATGCTAGCAAGAACGGTTTATTAAGACAGTCTCTAAAATTTCACAGAATGAAAAAGTGTTTAAGCTTTTATGCAAAGGGTTCCTGGTGCCGATGATACTGGTCTTAATGTTTTTGAGAAGCGTTTTAGTGATTTATTGTATTCATGTGCAGAGGATAACGTAGACAATGTGGATAGAGCAGCAATAAGAGGAAGTTGCAATCTCGGTAGGTCGGTAAGACTTTTGATTGAGTCTGATGATGCAACAGTAATGAGAGCTATTGATTGGAAAGGTGACTTTAACAATTGATGATAATTTATGCTCACGCGATGATGATTTTGAATGTCCTTTTGAGTCTTTGTTGAACCGAGAGGATGTAAACAATGACAATGTAGATGATGAAACAGCATATGTCACTATCCCTATACTGGAAGAGCCCATTTCTCCTGCAGAGGTGCATGATTAAGGAAAATGAAGCTTGGCAAAGCATGTGAGCCAGAAGGGCTCTCCCCAGGTGCATTAATCCTACTCCCCGCACAATGGATATTTTGCATTTACAACAATATTTAAAAACGTGTCCTTTTCTGGTTCATATCCTAGCGCAGGGACGATGGCAATTTTTATGAAGGGAAATAGGAGATACCCAAATAAAGATAGAGGAATTAGCGTGATAAACTGTATTTCAAAATTATATGATAAGGTGTTTGGTGATCGGTTAGAAAAATTATTCAAACCTTTCAGGGAGCAGGCAGGGGCATAAAAAGGCTGTGGTTGTCTTGAACATATCGCTACTCTACGCCTTCTTATCGATACTGCTAAGAGGATGAAATTTGAACCTGTTGTATCATTTATTGATTTTTATAAACTTATAATCTTGTGCCTAGACAAATATTGTTTGCAGTACTAAAGAAGCTTGTTTGCAGTATTATGAAATTGGCAGCAATAATAGAAATGTATAGAGTGACAGAGTGTGTTAACTGCTACAATAAGTATCAGGCAAGGTTCTCCAACTTCATGTCTCCTATTTGTATTGTTTGTTAATGAGGTGATAGCGGTGATGAAAGAGAAATGTCAACCAGAAGGATTCCTACAATGGTTATACATCCTAGTTAAGATGAACTATACAGTGTTGTCGTCAACAAGTAGGGACAGAGTGATTAGGAAATTAGGAATTGCATGTCAGTATTGTCAAGGACACAGTATGATAATGAACAGTACTAAAACTATAATTTTTGTAATAAATGGTGGAGAGGGAAACACGAATCCGATCTGGGTGAGGGGCTTAATTATAGAGTAGTGTTCTAGACATAAGCATTTGGGCTCACCCTTTACTAATGATGGGTCCGTGTCCTACGTTTCCAAATGTACTTAAAAAAAAAATGTTTCATGTTTCACAATATGTATGTTTCTTAAATAAGAACAATGATATCCCATTTGTTGTTAAAAGAAAGAGTGTTCGACGCAAATTGTGTGCTACACTGAAGCGGATATCTTACGCGACAAAAGTTTATTAAATGGACCCAACATACGTTTTCATCATAGTAAGTTTGTAGGGAGATCAGGTATGCATGATGACCCATAATCACTTGTCATCAGAGTTGCTATCAATGCGAGGATGCACACCGGTACAATTGTGGACAAGTTCATTAATAATAGAATTCTAAGCTAATCTGATGTTATAAAAATGTGCAACGGGCTTAGTCATATCAAGTTATCTTATTTATAAAGAAATAAATTCTACCTGTCAAGCACACGAGATATACGAACAAGACACTCGATTAATGAGAATCAAATATCGTTCGTGAGGTTCCATGCGCGTGGTCACAGTTTAGCAGTAGAGGCCGGTAGATGGAACCGGAGAGGGTGCGGTTGGTTTCCTATGGAGGTACATCTGTTTAGGTGCGGCCTTATACAAACTGAAAGACATTTTGTTTAGATGTGTCCTTTGACAGAGCCATTTAGAACCCATTATAATATCAACAAAGTAGATGAACTTTTTCATAAAACTATAACTTTTCATAAGGCACGTAAATTAATCCATGAGATTTTGATGGTGTATAGTTAATGTGGCAAGCCGATTCATCTTTTGTTTTCTTATTTGTATATTTGGTCCAAGTTCTTTTATATATTGTTATTGTGTGAACTATAGCTGTTTGATATAGAATAATTGTAAACAGGTAACTTTGCTGGCATTTTGTTGTACGTTATCCATATATGGTAAGACATTGCAGCTTTAGTCAATAAATTATCTATCTATCTATCTATCTATCTATCTATCTATCTATCTATATATATATATATATATATATATATATATATATATATATATATATGTATGTATATATATATATATATATATATATATATATATATATATATATATATATATATATATATATATATATATATATATATATATATATATATATAATTGACACACAACATATTTTCAAAGATATAATAATCTCACAACCCTGAATAGAAGTTTTATCAGAACTTATGGCCATCCTAGAGCTACCATGGTCATTTATAGTCAATGGTGAAAAATAAAGGTTGACCACACGTCATATCACGGTCAAGGGAGGAAAACAAAGCATAGGTATCTAGTTGATACTACATATTTCAAGAAGTTTTCAAACATTGCATGGCCCTGGAATGGGAGGACAGGACTACAGAATTTTCTGAATGGCAAAGATTGTGAGCCAAGAAGGTAAAAAAGAAAAAAAAAAACAGAAAAATACAGAAACCACTCCGATCCTTACACCTTCCCCTGGCAACTGAGCAACTTTTGTCTTTTTTTTTTTTTGTTAGTACACTCTTCTTGTCTGCAATGTATATGGCTGACAGCTGTATAGTTTGATACTTTATCAAGATATGCATATGATATGTTAGTTTAAAAATTGGGGCCTGACAACGTACTCCTTCGTTTTTTTTTTTTTTAAATAAGTTACTACAGTAGGATTGTCACTCATCAACACCAACGAATTCCTCCGCATACGTTCTAGGAAAAGCTATCAGAGCAAGAAATACTGCTTGCATTTCAACCATGATGTGCAGATGCTGCTCTTCCTCTGACTATACACTGGATATGAGCAGGTCCTTCAAGTGTACACCACAGATCCCTCTCTACCTTTTCTTGACACATCTGAGAATAGTTACATTTGTGAAGGTAGGAAGTCAAGTGATATTACCTTAATGCCTTAATGAAGTCTTCTTCATCCCGCTACTAGACAGGACAGATTAATACCTCTTGTCCCACTGGAAAAGGATAGCTCTGGTCTTACTGGTGTAATTGTCTGATATAAAGACACTTACTGCCGGAATATCTGTCAACAAGTTCAGATACTTCAACTTCAGCTTGAGTGTGAGATTTGAGTTTTCCCAATATATCAATATAGCCAGACCACAACAAAAGGAGAAGATGATCCCAATCTTGTTGCACCTGCCTGCTCAAGGAGACTAGGATTAACTCAGTTTCGAGATAATATAAAAGATACACCCTCTGCAAGTAAATCCAAGCTGCAAAAAAAGATAAGTCTCCAGTGAACATCTATGGAGCAGTACAAAGTTCAAAACACACTGTTATAAGTTGCTATATCTCTCCAATGAAAAAGGAAAGATACTCCCAAGAGGACTGATTGATGGGAATTTGGAAATGTACATCAATAAGATTAACTGAAAGCATTCAGGGTTGAAATCACTATAGATTATACATTTTCTATCCAGAACTTTGATTGCTAACTAACCAGTCCAGGATAGAGTGGTGAAGTATTCCTCTCGACTTTGAGCGCATCCATTAGAAACATCCCTCTTACCTCTGGCAGAAAAGCCAGGATTTCATTTAATTTTGGAAGATAGTTTATAAATCCTATTGGCCTCCGACATAGAGTAGGAGTTCAGTGATCCACATATGTTACAGAGTATCTGTTCTGAAGGACAATCACTATTCAAGTCCCGGTCCGCTGTTTCTGTCATGTTGCCCATTGGTGACAGTCATCCCGCTACTTGTGGCAACAGGAGAAGGTGAACACCAATCTCAACTTCTCATTTTTTCTCATCTCCTCCCTTTGCCTCCCATCCACAATTAACTAGGTTAGGGGCCTCAAAACAGATGTACATGCACAAGCTCCTTTCAATGGGAGGCAGTTCCAGGTGTTCTTAATCAGAATCTAGACGAGGGAACGAAATGAGACAGTTTTGCTGAGAGGTATGTTATTTTGTCAAAACTGTCTACAAAAATCAGGTTCTGGAGTATAAGTCATCTTGAGAGAACTTAGGACAACCTCAATCCAACCTATTCCTAGAAGCAGAGAGCCAAAGCCCTTAAAGGAGACTTAGCTGTGGATCAGTGAATCCTGTGTTGTAGTCCTCCACCTCTCCACCACCACCTGCATATGACTTCTATGCAAGGATTACTTAGACAGTCATGCTAACACATTCTGTAGCATCAGTGCGGCTCCTGGACCATCTTATTTTGAGCATCGTGACATCAAGGCCTTCCTAATATTCAAATCCCCGTTGGCTCATTTGTTTGCTATTTGCTGAAATGGAAACCGACATAGATTTTTTCACCTGACAGTATGAGAAATATGTACCTCTATGAGAAAGCCTGTGGTGAAGTATGTCATGGAACTCAACTTCTGGGCAGGACATAACAACTTGCCTTCTGCTCTTCGAATACGTATATCAAACTGATCTTGTAGATGACTTTAGCACTTACAATACTCGCTGCCTCAAGAAGTTAGCATGCAGAATATGCTAATAGGTGGTAGATTTCATATCAGGTTGATAAGATTGTAATAAAAATCAACCGTTCACCATCATGATGCCTGGTATAAAGTGTTGAATTAACTTTGCCTTGATAAGAACTGAAATCTGATAGTGATTATATTTCCTCTTTTCTTCTTATGTTATTTCAATGACTTTGTAAATCCTAGTAGTTGTAGTTTTCATAGATAATCATCCCCTTTTTTTACCGAAAGTGAAATACCATAAAACAAACAAACGTGTATGATACTTTTTAAGGTGTCAAGAATCCATTTATCATCACTCCATTATTGCTGTTTTATAACAGAAAAAAAGTTATCACCAAAAAAAAAAATTTCATCCTTTAAGGAGAGTATTCTTCATGTTTAAATTTCAAATTCGAACAGTTTTAAGGAGAAAATTACATGCAATCTTTGCTGGATTTTCATATTTTTCCATATAATGGACCTAATGTCCTTATCCAGAAGCGTCTTGGAAAGAAAACTGATTGGTTAGTTGAAAGTCTGGCCACCAGGGTTCTCAAAATACTTTTCTTTATCACCCCACATTGAGAAACATGGGAGGAAATTTTTGTAAAGTGGATGATACTGTTGACAAGAAACCCTGTTATTGATTATCCTATTTTTTTATTACAAATATAAATGAATACTTGTGTCTATACAAGTATAGAGTTAGGATTACTTTATTATATTTCATAACTGGAAAGCCATTATTTTATTTTCTCTTCATTAACAACTGATGTTGTACATAATGTTTACAAAACGATGTCTTTACCTTTCACGGGTCCTTATTTTGTTATTCGAGATTATTGTATGGTTACGAAAAAAAAAATCATAATCTTCGACCTTATTTTAGGTGCAGCTGAATGTTTACCTCTACTAGGCATCTTGTTAACATATGTACTAAAATGTTTTTTAGATCAATATATTCCAGACATGAAATGGTTAGTGTAAGGAGTGAAACTACATTTCAAGTTCCTCTTATTAATGGTTTTACCTGGAAACCATCACCCAAATTCTAATATTACAAAAATGCCCTCAATCACGCCTTAGTTAGGCTATATAGGTTTCTTGTAATAAAATGGTTGCTATAGGTCAGATTTTTTTCCTATTTTGGAAAATAAATAATTACCTAATTTTGGATTTTATTGTCATTTCTCTATAATGTGTTATTAACCACTTCCATGCAAAACGTTTTTCAGACCAAAATATTCCACACATAGAATGGATAGTGTGTGAGTGAAAATACGTTTAAATTTCCTCTCATTAATGGTTCACCCAAATTCTAGTATTTCGAAAATGTCCTCAGACACGCCTGGGTTAGACTATATAGAGTTCCTGCAATAGAATGGTTTCATTAAGTCAGAATTTTTCCCTATTTTGAAAAAGAAATAATTGCTATACTATTCTTCTTTACTGGATACCCCAATAAAAAATAGAGAAGTAATGAAGAAGAGGATAAACTTAAGCTATAGAGAACGAAAAATATCTTATTACAGATTTAAGAAATGTTTCTTTCGAATTGATGTAGGAAGTATCAATCTTAACTGCTACCACTAAGAATTGTTTGCTATTTTTTTTCTAAATACCGAGAAAGGGTGGGATGTATTCCTACAAGCTTTGGGACCTTACCCAGAGTCTCACCCCCCCCCCCCAACTATCTTATACCAGTCTACTCCCCTGAGTTCTCCTTTTCAGACAGCTTTATGAACCACGTGGCGGCATTGAGATCCCAGGAGAAGGAGGGAGGCGAGATGTGAAGGATGTCGCGAGACGAGACCAAGGCCAATGACCTATAGGACAGCGGTCAGGCCAATTCCCTCTAACCTCCCTCCCCCCAAACTGGGGGCCAAGTGGAGCTAAGTCGATATATCTTCCTCCTCCTTCCCTTATCACATATCATTTTTTCCTTTTATCCTTAAAAGAAAGATCCTACCCACTGAACCTTTTCATCCTATTCCTTATGCCCCAACCACGTGTGCCTTTGCTTCTAACCTTAATTAATTCACCCTGTGATAGTGTTGTTTATCACATGTAGTGTTTAAATTCCTAAGTTTGCACTTTTATTTAATTTTCTTAAAGGTTTTAACCACACGACTTCATCGTGTTCCCAGCCTGTAGAAGTATGTTTTCGGTTAGTAACTTAATTTATTTCCCTTTCCAGGGAATGAGACTGCGGTGCTGAAAACCTTCCACGGCCTACTACTAACTCCACGTGAACACTTGACAATCCAACTCCACGCAAAGCACTTTGTCTTATTGCTGACTGGTGACCTTACCATTATTCTCTTTTTGTGTATGCCCAGATTTCCTTAAGCAGGGCCAGATTCACAAGCAGACGGGCGCGTAACAAAATTGGCGACCTTGCCAGGATTCGCTAAGATAGCAATTTCAATTTATTGTTATTAATGTAAAATTCCCCTTTTTCTGTCTTTAGCGACTTGACAAAACTTAATTTAATTTCAAATTAATTCTTTTATCCATAAAGTTGGAACCGTGGACGATAAGAAAGGCATTTTATTTTTATTGTTAAAGTCTCGATTATTTGTACTGTGTTTGCGCCGCGAAACCTTTTGTTTTTAAAAACCCACGTGGTAGGATTTAATCCCGTTGTTCAGCAGGGTAGCCAACCATCTTTAACGAGTTTGCCTTGTGTTCATTTTGAGCAGCGGTTATCCCAGTGGTGAAGAATTATTAAATATATTTTGCATTACGGGAATGTTAAAAAGTAAGTGAAGTGAAATTTAAGAAATTCCCCGAAAACGTAATAGGCTAAGCAGGTGTTCATTTAAAACGTGGCCAGCCTGATGTAACTCAGCCCACAGCCATGTTTCCAAACGAAGCCAAGGTATTGTTTGCTTAGTTATTGTTTACAAATTATGTGCAGACCCAAGATTTTAGCCGAATTATTGTAAGTAGGTAAGTTGTTCATGCACACACCAATCATTTCATTTTGTACATGAAATATCTTATAATTTATATTTAGTGCTATGATACAGGATGGTCTCATATCAAAACTTTTGGTTTAGGATTCAAGTAAACGTTTTACTGCAGTGAGACCTATTTTCTGTGTAGGGTAACGTCAAGAGCACGTGGCATCCCTTTATATCTCGATTTTCTTTTACCAGTTGGTGGTATTTAATTTCATTTTTGTAATATTTCATGGGATATTATTTTTCATATACCTCATTTAAAAGGGATAATTTTCGTGCGATTGTGTAAAAATTGTTAACCTAAAAATAAAGGATTTACGATATCCCATTCAATTTAATTTTTTCAGTCACGGTATACGATCATTTAGATAAAATATTTGGGAAGTTAACGTCTTAAATTCATTTTTATTTTGTTAAAGGGGAAATATGTAAGGGGGTTGATTCTCCTAGCGAAGCATTAATCAAACTCATTAACAGTGTTTGTTTTATTTAATTTATTATACTTTAAGTATAAATACAAACTTTGCTTCAAGTCACAGAGTTGCAAGTGGTGGTGTTGCAAGAACGTACCCAAACATTTTTACAAATCCATTTTTTATTTACGCCTAGCATAGAGGATTCCTCATAGGTGTGATTCAATTTTTTTATGACTAGCATAGAGGGTCACACATCATGGATATTCCTTTTTTTTATGAGAGGGTCACACATCGTAGAAATTCCATTTTTTTATGACTAGCATAGATGGTAAACATCATGGAGATTCCATTTTTTTATGTCTAGCATAGAGGGTCACACATCGTGGAGATTCTATTTTTTTATGACTAGCATAGAGGGTCACACATAGTGGAGATTCCATTTTTTTATGACTAGCATAAAGGGTCACACGTAGAGATTCCATTTTGTTTATGATTAGCATAGAGGGTCACACATTGTGGTGATTCTATTTTTTTATAACTAGCATAAATGTTCACCCATAGTTGTGATTCCATTATTTTTATGACTAGCATAGAGGTTCACCATAGTTGTGATTCTATTTTTTATGACTAGTATAGAGGTTCACCCATAGTTTTGGTTCCATTTTTTTTATGACTAGCATAGAGGGCCACCCATAGTTGTGATTCCATTTTTTATGACTAGCATTGAGGTTCACCCATAGTTGTGATTCCATTTTTCTCAAGACTAGTATAAAGGCTCAACCATAGTTGTGATTCCCTTTTTTATGACTAACATAGAGGTCACCCATAGTTGTAATTCTAGTATTTTCATGTCTAGCATATAAGGTCACCCATAGTTGTGATTCCATTTTATTTTGTGTAGCATAGAGGGTCACCCATAGTTGTGCATCCATTTTTTTATGACTAGCATAGAGGTTCACCCATAGTTGTGATTCCATTTTTTAAATGACTAGCACAAAGGTTCACCCATAGTTGTGATTCAATTTTTCTTATGACTAGCATAAAAGTTCACCCCTAGTTGTGATCCCATTATTTTTTTTTTTTGACTAGCATATAGGTTCACCCATAGTTGTGATTCCATTTTATTTTGTTGACTAGCATAGAGGGTCACACATAGTGGTGATTCCGGTATTTTTATGTCTAGCATAGAGGGTCACCCATAGTTATGATTCCATTCTATTTTGTCTAGCATAGAGGGTCATCAATAGTTGTACTTCCATTTAATTTTGTCTAGAATAGAGGGTCACCCATATTTGTGATTCCTTTCTTTATTGTCTAGCACAGTTGTTATATATATCGTTACTTGGTCTTGACGCATTGCAACCAGACAGCCTACGCACCCACCCATGGGCGTGCTCCCTGTTTTTCAAGTTAGGCTCCTGTCCAATTACTTGCGGGGCTTACTATTTGGTGATAGTTCTTTCTCAAGAGGTATTTTTTACAGCCATTGTGTATTTTGCCCACCTCCATCTTTATCCATTCTTTCGTGAGACTCTTGCGTAGGCTAGAGCGTCTTCCCCATCAGTGTAATTTCTTGCACGGTCAACATCATACCTTGTGCTGTTGAATTTGATCTGGTCGCTGTCTCCACAAGAAATTAGCAAAATGACTGCTGCTGAAATCAGTGCGTTTGTTTATTTGGCAGAACAACAAGGCTATGAGGGAGAGGCATTGCGAAATTAAGTGCGGGAACTCACGGATGAATCCAATGCTCGGAGAAGAACGGAGCAAGAAAGGATGGGGTATGTGAGAGAGAGAGAGAGAGAGAGAGAGAGAGAGAGAGAGAGAGAGAGAGAGAGAGAGAGAGAGAGAGAGGGCGCATGAATTAAAATTGCAGGATATTGACGCCCGATTGGTACAGCTAAAGAACTCGCCCCCTCAACCCAATGTTGCCAAAGTCCAGCAGGACAACTGCAAGGAGGTCCAGTGCATTGAAGGAGTCACCAAAGAACTCCCTACAGTGGAATTCCATATTACCATGCCCCAGCTCTATAGGAAGTGCGGACTAAGGGTAGTGAGCAGTCCTGGACATGAGGGCTACGACTTGCTCTTGGGTCAAAAGCCAGTATAGCGAGTGCCCCTCAGGTGCATGAAGGTTGACAAGCCGGAGCCCAAAATTCTGAGGATGCTTCCTGCAGGGGAAGACGAATGGCTAGGTTACATTAACCTTTGGGAAATACCTTTGTTAAGTGAGGAGGCACAAGAGTCTTCCTTCTCCAGCAATGAGTCTAAGCCTCGTACCCAAGAGTGCTCCCAGCTAAAGCAATGATGCTTACCACCAGGTCAGAGGTCTCAGAGGAGGACAAAGGGGAAGCACCCATCATTCCAAAGACCCTAAGGAACCAGACACAGCTCAGCAGATTCCAGCTGTTGGATGAGACATTGGTAAACGACAGGGCACTCGCCTACTCAAACGAGGTGGAAATAAATAACCCCTCTAAGGATGAGTTCCTGTTAAAGGATGAGGTACCCCTCAAGATCCCCCGAGGTTCTCATGATCCTGTTAAGGTCTCGTGCCGGCAAGTAGTTGTTCCCCATAATCTCTGCTTGTCTGTGCTACGCATGGCCAAGTTGGGGTAATGTTTACTACACAGCTGATCCAGCATCGGTTCCTGCTGTACTTGCATAAGATTGTTGAGGCTTACTTAGCATCCTGCCCTCCTTGCCAAGTCTCCGGTAACTCTAAGCAAAGAGTGCCGAGGCCATCGCTCCACCTCATCCCATCCATAAGTGTCACAGAACTGACACAATTCTTCTATTGGTTTGGTTTCCTAGCCAAATTTCAGAGGGATGAGGGTTTCCACTTCATGGCAGAGGAGCCACGACCTCTGACCATAAACTTAATTCATTTGATCCTATCATGCTGACCATGTGTTCCCACTGACTGTCCTAACAGCAAATAACCCTCTAACCTACTTGATTAAGCTA
>NC_090755.1:43729385-43731885 GCF_036898095.1 Palaemon carinicauda | reverse complement strand
TGGGGTCAAGGTCAAGCACATACACCACTTAACTTTGGAAATGCATGTTACTTCTATCTGACAGAACGAAATATAAGAATATGGGGACCCATCTTTCAACAAATACAAAAATGTTGATACTTGCAAACATTTTTTTTTTTGTATTTGTATGCCTACTTATCTCCTACCGTAAAGTCATGCTCCCCGGATATTTTTCGGCCTCTTTGAATCAGTAAACTTTTTTATCTCATTCTTCATCAGTGTCGTCATCATCAGATGAGCCTTCAAATTCCATAGTCCCCTGCTCCTCCTCCTCCTCTTCCTCCATGTTGCTACATGTCTGTAACTTGCAAAGGTATGTGCACCTCATTTTGTTCTGTAGGCACGAACAACTCTCCTCCAAGCACTGCTTTTGATAGTTGCAGGTGATCAACTCCATGACAGCCTCAGGGGCAGGTGGTGCGTCGCCCCAGTCGATCACTAACTCTCCTTCATCTACCTTTCACCCATGGCCTACTGGAGAAAGAATATCTGGATTCCTTTCCAAACTTCTTTTCCAGATGGCACACTGATAGTTGGCTCTCTTGCAGTGATTGACAAGGAAGATGCACATGGTAGCAGTTGACAAGACTCAGCCTCGCCTTTCTTTGAACAAAAAATGAAGAAACGCAACTCATTTATGCTGTTAATTATTGTCCTGGCACTATAAAGGGAACATGTTAGTGGCTCTAGTTGTTTAATTGCTTGGTTCGATAGGTCCCATGATTGGCCTAATGATTGCAGGGTTGTCATGTGGTCTTTAACATTTAGAAGACAGAGAGCCGAGACTTTGCCCTTGCCGGCAAAGCTGCTCACAGTGTCATAACCTGTGAATGAGTGGAGACCAAGAAGGCAAGCACATTTTTCGAGACCGAGAAGATCTGAAGCCTTTTTAACGTCTATATATTCAGTACGCATCTTTGAGCCCACTTTGAAATATCCATGGCATGCTAACTTTGGTGTAAAAGCCATAGCCACAACAAAGACATCAGTGTCTGGTGATATGATGACAACAGCTGCCAGACCAGACCTGCCACAATGCTCTGCATGTAGAAGTAGCCTGGTGTCTGCCTCCTTCTGACTACTCCATAGATCTTGAATGTCAGAGACTGAGTCTTTTGTAACTCCTATGCATTGATCTCCATGTGTTAGGAAAAGCTCTTTCTTGTCTAGCCTTTCACGTAGACTTTAATCATTGCTCCATTCATCAACAAGAAACTCAATCAGTTGGGTCTTCTTGTTTCCATTATGTAGAAAATTCTTCCACTGCTTCAAACTGTGGCCAGATACAATCTTACCAAACGTCATAGCACCCTCAGACCCTCTTTTCACCCGCTCAGCATTCTTAATGGAGTTTCCTTTGTATATGTCGAAGACAACATCAATTCGGCACTTAACTCTCCCCTCCCTCAGGATCGCAGAGAAGATGGACTTGGAAGCTTCTCCAAAAGAGACATTTGTGGTGTTGGCCATTATTTTCTGTACAATGGCCATTCCATCAATGATGCAAACTGAATTAGACGGGATGGTATCGGCTGGCGAAAGATCCTTTCTCAGACGTTTGGAGAGCTGTGCCTTATTGGTCTTTTGTAGGGTGCCTTCAGGGTTTCCTAATGACCAAGGTATAGGACCAAGATGATAGGACAGCACATTCCTCATGTCCAGCTTTCTGGTTTGTCCAATGAGCGTCATTTCTGCAAACAGGTGTCTGTCAGAAGATATGATGACACTCCATCCCTGTGTTTTCACAGAACTCTTCATTTTGATATCACTAAATGTTTTCAGTTTCAGTTTCTTTAGTGGGTCAAAAAAACTCTTGGTGGCGCTGATATCAAGCCTTTCATTGTAAAATTCTTTAAATGCTAAAGTTCCCATAACCAAGGCCCCTAAAAGATCTTTTGCAATGTTGTCAGGAGCGATCATTCCTGCGGAAAGGCTGATTAGCTCAGAGGAGACACCGAATGGATTTGTCCAGTTTTCATCCAACATGCTGACCAACATTGATACTGCCCGTTCATCGTTCTTTATCCATAATGCAGTGAGATCAGGGTGGCAAAATGGTTGGCTACTCCCCAGTGCACTTTTCATTAAACCAAGAAATGAACTTCTGTACTTTGCAGTCGGGTAGTATCTGTGTACTGCACTTGGCCTGAGGCTAAAACCTTTTGTCCCTCCTGGTATCTGGGTGTCTTTATTCACTGTCTCCTCAATGGCCTGATCCACAGGAATCCTTCCAAATGGATTGGCAGGTCCAATTTGAATGGAAAACCCGCTGGTCCAGAGGTGCTCCAGGGCATCTGGGCGCTCTGTTGACAGGTTTGTCATCTCTGCGTAATATGTGCTAAGATACCGGGCACAGTTGTGCTTATTATATGCAAAAGACCATTGTATCATTTTTTGATAGCAGACAGATGGAGACAACAATTTCCTTCTCTAGAAGCTCGCAGCAGGTTCAACATGATGTCTACCATGTCCAAGTACG
>NC_090755.1:43721885-43724385 GCF_036898095.1 Palaemon carinicauda | reverse complement strand
ATATTAACCCTTCATCAGTCACCTGAGCGTTTCACACATGGTGAGTCACGTGGGGTGGTTGTATATCCCAATACAAAAACGCTTTTATTTCCATAATTAAGTAAAAGATACACATACTGTAAGTTCAGGATACCTTTACAATTTCCGCTAAACAGTTTGAACCACTTGTAGCTGTTTGATATTAACATCAATTAGTAAAATGAAATAAATGATAAAACTAAGGAAAATTATAAAAAAAAAGTCGACTGGCATCATATTAGTTTTGAATATACTCAAAGGATACAGCATCTATAATGAATATTTAAATTAAAGAATAACGAAAAAGGCTATATCTATATTATCAAAACTTGAGCTAAAGAGATGGATTCTTCATCAAAAGAAAACTCGAAATGGTAAGAGAAATGTGGTGTAAGCTAAGCACATAGCTGTTACACTTCACTCTGATTCCCCACCTGTTCTGCAGTTTGGAAATCCATGCAACTCAGTACCATCTTACTGTGACCACTGCGCACATATTTCCCAGAATTGCTACATACCGTTTTCATCTTCTGATCCTTTTATCTGGGACATAATGCACATCTCTTGGTCTTACAAGGAAATAACTGTTAGCTGACTGCAACTGTTGCTCCAGGCATCATTCTAGCAATACAAGTCTGATACTTTTATCCAGTCGGATGTTCTGGATTTTCCTCTATTCGTTGTCCTTTAATAACACTAGGCTTACTTCCTAAATGAAAATGTGGTGCGTCAAATACTTCTGTGGTTTGTGAACATACAGGTTATACGAATTTACAGAGGAGATGTTCAGGAGAGAGGATAACACAGTTTGAGGTCAACGTTTTTCCAATCTCCTACAAACATCTGAAATATTGTCCCAATTGGAGAATCGACCTTCTTTCTTTCCTTGCTTGTTTTTTGGCTGTCAAATCGTAGACATGATAACAGAAAACAAAACCGTTGCAAAGATAGATAGATAGATATTTTATTGACCACAACCATAAAATAATCTGCGAAAGAACATTTGTAGTCTAAATTTCAATACATGAATGCAAAAAATTTAATTTCAAACTGAATTCACATTGTACTATTATTATAGCACTATAACATTAAACTTATACCATCAACAAGTCTCACTGATTGCTATTTATATAATGCAATATTATACTTATCCGTAATAAACATTTCAATATAATGAAAGAAGCTTATGTACAATTTTACATAATACTTCGTAGTTAGTTCCTCTTATGAACAATTCTAAAGCTGTAGTAATATTATATGTCTGTCTAAACTGCAAGGAAACAAGACAGTTTTCTATTACCTTATTATATGTCTGAATACGACCACAAGAACATAACCTTTCCTCTATAGATAGACGACCCGTACCTCGTCTGTTCCAAAGCCCCGTTTCAATAGTCAATGAGTAGGCACTTAGCTGCATTTGTGTCCATTGTACTCAATTTCAATCACTCTCTCTCTCTCTCATTATGAATAAATGTCATGGGCAACTAGATCAGGGTAATTGTTTTTTATAAGAAACTATCCGGTTTGAATTACAGTTTCGTACTTTAGATTTTAATTCAGAGTCTGCTTCCCAAGTATCATTATTATTTTCCTTAATTAAGTTTTGTATATAACTAGAAACTATTCGCCTATCATGAATCAAAGGGTCATTATCTATTGTGTTCCTTTCAAGTCACATTTTCTTGAAAAACAATTTTTGCTTTTATTTGATTAATGCTTGTATCGGGGAACACTCAGCTCTACCATACACATATCATTGTTAGTCATTTTTCTTACACCAAATAGGTGCTTATTACACTGTTTATGATAGCTTTCTGTGAGTTTGACATTGGTATTTGACCATGACTCACGTGCATACAATATAGCTGACATCCAAACGGCATAGAAAATCTTCCTCTTCACTACAATCTGCAGTGAAACAGATTTCGTTCCAGGGCACATCCCATTAACTGCATGATGTTTAACAGCTGTTGATGGTGAACCATCATCTGTAAAAGGACTTCCTAGATAAATATAATGGTTGCAGTAGCTAATCCTATCAGAGTTACATGCTACAGGTTCTTTTTCTCCCGCCCTGGTATTTATTATCATTAATTTTGTTTTACTGTCATTAACAATCTTACCCTGTGAATCACAAAAACCATACGATATCCCAATTTTGTATTCCGCATCCTTCCTTGTAGTAGACAAGAAAGAAGACCATCTAAAGGGGAGTTTTTCTCTATCATATATATCACAGCATTTATTTATAGAACAAATAAAACACATGGCGTATCGGTATATGGCCACCCAAGCCATAAGCATAGTCATCCCACATCCCCTTCTTTTTAGAAAAAAAAAAAAAAAACTCATGTTGAGGCACACAGTCGTACACTCTTCTAAAATCAGCAAAAGTTACAAAAATCTTCAAATTCTTGCCTCTAGCTACATCCATGAATAGTCTTGTTACTATATGCTCTAGGCATTCCCTTCCTGCTTG
>NC_090755.1:43661885-43716885 GCF_036898095.1 Palaemon carinicauda | reverse complement strand
CAATAGTATGGGCACTTAGCTGCTCTTTTGCTATTTTGTATTTTTGTACAAGAGTCTGTTTAGGTCGATGGTCTCACTCGAGAGTCACGAACCTTTGAGAGCTAAGCAGTAATGTAAGCCGCATCAGAATAAAAGTATTTTAATAAAAGAGAACTCTCATTGAATCTAACCAAGTAGATTCGCCGACATAAAAATGTGATTGTGACGGCACCGAGAAAGGTTGTGAACTCAAAGGAAAGTTGGAAATGACTGAGTTACATTATTGTAGAACTCTCTCCTTATATACAAAACCTCAAGGCAACAGAACATAACAAGTTCACAAGACAGACAATATTACAGAGGACAAACCAGACATGAATTTTCATGTTCGTTTTAGTGCGAGGGAAGAGGGAAGATACAAGCATAATATATACAAAAGGAATTATGTACAATTGTGTGAAACACGGTTGGTACATGGCTCCAACCCCTAAAAATGACATACTGTACATGTTAATTAGGGCGCCCTGATCTAGAGAGGCGAACTGTAGGCGGGTCATCTGGCAGAAGATAAGCAGGTTTTAGACGATCAATGGAGACCCAGTCTTCTTTGCCCCGAATGTTTAGGAGGAATGCTTTCGGACTGCGTCGGATCAAGAGGAAAGGGCCCGTGTAAGGGGGCGTTAGTGGTGGCTTGCTGGTGTCGTTGCGCAGGAAGACGTGCGTTGCAGAGTGCAAGTCCGTTGGTATGTGATGCTTCGCTGGGGGCTTGTAAGTCTGGCGGCACGGAGCAAATTTTCCCACGACGTGACGTATGCGCTGGAGATCGTCGGAGGAGGTTGTAGAAGGAAAAAATTCGACAGGGACGACCAACGGGTCGCCATACACCATTTCAGCTGCCAAGACGTCGAGGGCGTCTTTAGGAGTGGTCCTTAGTCCCAGGAGGACCCAGGAAAGCTGAGTAAACCAGTTGCAATCCTTGCAGCGGGACATCAAAGCTGCTTTGAAGGTGCGATGAAAACGTTATACCATTCCATTGGCAGCGGGGTTGTAGGCCGTTGTCTGATGTAGGGTGATGCCTAGGAGATTCGCTAATGACGTCCACAATTGAGAGGTGAAAGTGGTACGCCTGTCAGAAGTAATATGCTCAAGGATACCGAATCTTGAAATCCATCCAGAGAGTAAGGCAGATGTACATGAGGCGGACGTTGCAGTTTCCCTGAGAATGGCTCCAGGCCAACGAGTGGAGTGGTCGATGACGGTAAACAGGTAACGATGTCCTTGTGATGTGGGTAGGGGGCCTACAACGTCGACGTGAATGTGTGCGAAACGACACTGAGGTTGAGGAAAGGTGCCCACTCCCGAATCCGTGTGTCGATGTACTTTGGAAGTTTGGCAAGAAGTACAGGCGCGGACCCAATCCTTAGCATCCATAGAAATGCCGTGCCAAATGAACTTTGCCTTTAGCAGCTGTGCAGTAGAACGGCACGAGGGATGTGAAAGGCCGTGAATGAAATCAAACACCTGTCGGCGCATGGGAGCAGGAATCCAAGGTCGCGGTCTACCAGTACTGACGTCACAGAGGAGGGTGGTGTTGGAGTCTTCAAGGGGAAAGTCTTCCCAACGGAGGGACGTGCAGGATGTCCTACAAGCTTGATACTCTCGATCCTGTCGTTGGGCTTCAGCCAGGGCGTTGTAATCCAATCCCAGTTGAACGGCAGCCAACGTGTTTCTTGACAGGGCATCGGCAACGGGATTCATTTTCCCAGGGATGTATTGGAGGGTGCAATTGTATTCAGTCACGGCGGAGAGATGTCGGCGTTGACGGGCGGACCAGGCGTCAGACTGTCGAGTAAAGGCGTGCACCAGAGGCATGTGGTCTGTGCGAATGATGAAGGGCGTACCTTCTAAGAAATGGCGAAAGTGACGGACAGCCAAGTGCACCACCAGCAATTCTCGATCGAAGGTAGAATAACCCGATTCTGCCTTGGACAGTTTTCTGCTGAAGAAGGCCAATGGGCGGGGCGAGCCTTTGACCACCTGCTCGAGTACTGCACCAATAGCGACGTCGCTGGCATCGGTGGAGAGAAGGAGAGGGGCGTGTGGGATAGGAAAAGTGAGAGCCGCAGCAGTTGATAGGGCCTTCTTTGCATTGCAGAAGGCTGCTTCTTGAAGGGGACCCCAATTCAGGTCCTTCGGCTTGCCTTTAAGGAAAGAGTAGAGGGGAGCAAGAGTGGCGGCAATGGCTGGCAGAAAACGGTGATAATAGTTGATCAGGCCCAAGAATTCCTACAGAGCTTTGACGGTCCAGGGCACGGGGAAGTTCTGAACGGCTGCTACCTTCTCAGGGAGGGGGTGGACACCTTCAGGAGTGATGCGGTGCCCTAAGAACGATACTTTGCTGGCGCCAAAGGTACACTTGTCGTACCGGACTACAAGGCCGTTTTGTTGTAGGCGATCGAGCACGATGCGCAGGTGACGGAGGTGTTCATCTTTTGAGGAGGAGAACACAAGTATGTCGTCCACATAACATACACAGAAAGGGAGGTCCCATAAGATGCCATCTATGAGATGTTGAAACGTTGCCCCAGCATTACGAAGGCCAAAACAGGAGTAATACCCCTTCAGGAGGTCGAGCGTAGAGAAAACCTTCGCTTTGTGCAGGTAGGAGGTCACGTTGGCAATGTTTGGGAGGGGGTAGTGATCCGGTTCTGTTTGCATGTTCAGGCGCCTGTAATCCCAGCACGGATGGAGGGAGCCGTCTTTCTTCAGAACGATGTGTAAGGGTGACGACCATGGGCTGGAGGCCTTTTGGCAAAGGCCTATTTTCTCCATTTCGGCGAACGTCTGTTTGGCGGCTGCCAATCGTTCCGGTGCCAGACGTCTGAATTTTGCGAAGACTGGGGGTCCCGTCGTCTTGATATGGTGATAAATACCGTACTTGGCAGGAACCGTGGGCGTTTTTCGAAGTTCTGGACGGAAAACTTCCAGGTACGACGTGAGGAGGTGGGCGTAGGCATCCGTGGGTGCGTTGATGGGGAGAGCGAGGTTAGAGGGGGCGCATTGAAGAGGTGTCGACAAGTACGAGTCTGCGTTGACCAATCGTCGGTGGGCGACATCGACCAGAAGGTGGAAATGAGAAAGGAAATCCGCACCGAGGATTGGCATTGTGACGTCAGCAACAAGAAATTTCCAATTAAATTTACCGTTTCCGAACGATAATGTGAGGTTCTCGTAACCGTAGGTGGGTATCGCAGATCCGTTGGCAGCTACTAAGTGGACGTTGGCAGATGTAGACAGACTACGTCGTGCCTTGAAGAGTTTCCTTGGCAAAAGAGAACGACAAGCACCCGTGTCTACCAAAAATCGCACGCCCGTTCCTGCATCCTGTAAAAAGAAAAGATTAGAAACATGGGAGGCCACCGCCACAAGCGATGGCCTACTTACACGTTTTTTGGCCACTGACAATCCTTTGCACATTTCTTCGCGGTTGCCACGAATCTGAAGTGGTAGTAGCAAAACTGCGGCGGATGGGAGGTAGTAAGTGGCTGTAGAAGTCGTTTGATGGGGCGCGAGCGATTGGTGGGTGGTGGGCGGTTTTGTCGCCGCTTCGGCACGTCACGGGGTAGGCGTGTATGTCCTACGGCATTCATGTCAGCTTCGGTTGACGTTGAATAGGCATCCTCGTCGTCAGGGGTGGAGGCGTTGATGGAGGTCTTGAAGTGGCTGTCCATAAGGGCGTCGGCTTTGGTCATCAAGTCCTTTATGGGTAAACTATCGACATCGGGTGTGGCAGAGCGTACAGGTTCGGGTAAACGGCGTATCCAAAGGGCACGAAGTAGGTTTACCTCACGAGGAGAGCCGTCTGCGGCAGGTTGAAGGCGAGCGATACTGGTCATTTCCCTGAGGGCAAGCGAAGCCCTTTGGTCCCCCAACGGTTGTTGCGAGAGCTGAAAAAGCTTTGCTATACGGGCGGCTGCCGACGGCGAGTACTGCTGCAGAAGATATGTTTTTAGGGCGTCATACGCTATTGGGGTGTCTCCTTGTTCACAAAGCCAGTCGGATATTTCTGGGAAGGTGTCCTCGTGTATCGCCGCGAGAACATAATCTGCTTTGGTGGTTGAGTGAGTCACGCCCCAGATACGGAAGTGGACTTCTGCGCGTTGAAACCAAGCAAACGCCTCTACGGTGGTGAACGGTGAAAGTCTCAAAGGGTCGGCCGCATCGCCAACTGCTGTAGTAGAGTCCGTCTCCGTCATAGTACCAACGATGGAGGGGCAAGGGAGGTGGGGGTAGAAGGCAGTGGGAGCGAGTCGACTTCCGAGGTCACCAATGTGACGGCGCCGAGTAAGGTTGTGAACTCAAAGGCAAGTATGAAACGACTGAGTTATATTATTATAGAACTCTCTCCTTATATACAAAACCTCAAGGCAACAGGACATAACAAGTTCACAAGACAGACAATATTACAGAGGAAAAACCAGACATGAATTTTCATGTTCGTTTTAGTGCGAGGGAAGAGCGAAGATACAAGCATAATATATACAAAAGGAATTATGTACAATTGTGTGAAACACGGTTGGTACATGATTAAGGATTTAGTCTAACTAGTATTTGTACATTACAGTTTACTGAGTAGACATAATGAATATGATTTAGTATATGCATTTAAAATCATGAGTAACTTTTCTTTGTAGTTGGTTAGTTCTACTAATAAACCATATATTTCTGAAGTGATGAAAATTCCTTAAAAGTATGAAGGAAAATTGTCAGTTACAGCAAGTTCTGTTAGACCTGGTGTAAATTTGTTAATATTTGTAGAAGGTTACGTCCTCTTTGTTTAGGGGTACTCTTTCATCATGTTGTTTCATCTTTTCCCATCCATCCATCATTTTTAGTCAGTTCTGTTGGGGCTGGTATGGTAAATGATCACAGTCTGACTCCCTACAGTCGGAATCAGAGTCAGCAACAGACTCATGTTCCTCTATCATGTGATCTTAATCACGTTCATAGTCGGAGGCAGGAACGTCCCCTTCCACACTGTCTTCTTCTTCTGAGCTAATTACTGTCATGATCCATCACCTGCATTAAGAAATGAAAATATATTACATTAGCTAACATCATAGATAAAAGGCTGTATGAGTAATTTATAAATAATAAAATCATAAATCCATATATAGGTCCATTGAAGAATAATGAAATATTAAAATATAGGCCTAATCTTAATAAATAAAATACTGAAATACAGCAGGATTAACATTGTGTTACATATTTACACTACAGAATGTGCTACTGATACATAATATGCATTTATATCTACATATTTCAATTTCATTAGAGAAAAAAAGAATATATGAATCATAAAACAATAACCGTCTCTCATGTGAGGTGATTGGACACCCCAGAAACCCAACACAACGTCTACCTCTTACGACGATTGAGCTACAACTGAGTCACTCACACCACATGTGTATGATGTGGTTCCACCTCATAGAATCAGGAGAGAAATGGATGGGACTAGAAGATAATAGTTGTCAACTGGAAATATGGACAAATAAAATAAACCATGGTTAAAGGAAAAAAAAAGATAACGACTAACGCAGGGCTGAATTAATAGCTGGTATCATCGTTCTCTTGGTTAGTTATACATGTTGCATAATATTTTTCATTATTCTGACTATCCTTTGCATTCAGATCCTCCCGGAGAGTACCATCCTCATCATAATACGATGTATGCAGTTATTTCTTATAGTCAGGCCTTTTCCCTCATAAGGCTCAATACCACACTGTATTCTGGAAATTTCATTATAGCTTGGACTAAGTTGTTTAAGGATCTGAATTCGGTAGTTAAATGTGTGGATCTTCAAACGATCAAACTTGCAGAGAATGTTTTTTTTTTTTTTTTTTTTATCCTGAAGAGGAGGAGGTAAGTCTACTTTTATAGTTTATTTATAAGAGATCATTTATTATTTTGTTCTTAAAATATGCTGTTCATTATTTCTCTCGTAGTTCATTAATATCATTATATCATAACCTCACCGGGCTATTTTTTCCCGTTGAGGGGTCAGGGCGTATAACATGTGTTTTAACAACTCGGATGGTATCTCAGCAAATGATAATGATAATAATGATATGTATATCCTCAATATATATATATATATATATATATATATATATATATATATATATATATATATATATATATATATATATATATATATATATATATATATATATATATATATATATATATATATATATATATATATATATATATATATATATATATATATATCAAATTAACGTAATTTATTGCTTGTTTATTTTCTTAAGTCAGCCTTGTACTTTAGTTTTAAGTGCTCTATTATATTCAGTTCATTAACTATTTGTTTTACGTTAACATAACTTCAGTGGTTTTGCTCAGTGATTCCTCCTCTTGTTTTGAATTGCCTAACTATCCTGTTAACGATTGTTTTTATTTTGTTTTTGAGTTGGAATGGAACTGTAGTGCAGTGAGTGGAGGCCGGGCTAAGGCAGTTCGGGCCTGTATAAGCTTCTGGACGTATATTCTTTTGTTGACAGCCTTCTGGAGATTTATCCTACGCCTTTTAGAGGAATACTCCGACGGACGTTCCTTGGAAGTGGTTTTACGTAGATGTGCTGAGCCATCTGCGGCGTATGTGCATTGTGGAGTTGGGTCACGGCTGTGTTATCGCAGGTTATCGTCACTTGCGACACCTGTACTCCTGATTCCCGCCTGAGGATTTGGCGGAAGACGTGGTCGTCGCTGTCCCGCCACGTAGGAGGTGTTACGGCAACCACTGTCCTGTCCGTCTTGAGCTGCATGTCCAGGAGAGCTAATGGCTCGTGAGGAGGTCTGTAGGGAGGAAATTGCCAGGTAAGACATAATTATCCTGTGTTGTTCCTCGGAATTGATGCCAGCCCCTGAGTCTACCTGGAGAATTTGTGTGCTCCCCCGTATATATCTACTGGGAGGTTGAAGAGACTCCTGTGCACTTCGTTGTACGCGAGGATTTGTGTATATAATTATCAATCACATTTATATTTATTATGTTATGCTAAGTTGTTGGTATTGGGTTATTTTTAAATTTAGTGCAAATACAGTTAGGTGGGAGATTTAAGGTTTTCCTGTCTTTATTTTCTCTAGTCTTTCTTGAATCTTATAATTATAGGTTAGTGGTTTTGGGCCGGTATTATTATTATTTAAGCCTTTGGCATGTTATGTCCTTTCTTTGCTTTGTTGGGGTTAGCCTACATATTAGGTATCGTTGTGAGCCCGTTATTGTTATTGCTCGTATTTACTGTTAAGTTTGCTCACAAGGCTTATTTAGTATCAAGTGTATTATGTAGTTAATTATTGTTTATTTTATTCTGGTGTTTGTTTCCACATTCCTCATGCCCTGTGTACTTTCTTACTGCCTACGATCCCTGTGAGTATTGAAATATAAGGAACCTGTATTATGGCTAAAAGGGTCGTAACAATATATATATATATATATATATATATATATATATATATATATATATATATATATATATATATATATATATATATATATAGCCGTGGGGGCATAAAAGCAATTAGAATAGCGCCAACGTTATCCCTGCATGTTGTAAGAGGCGAGTAAACGGAACAGGACGAGGGGGCTGGGAACCCCCTCTCCTGTATGTACATCCTGTGAGAAATGGAGCTGGGGGGAGAGTAACTGCTCCCCGCACTCTAGTTTTGGGGTGTTTAAATATGCGTGGATGTAGTACGATAGAGAGTAAAAGATGTGAGATTGGAAGTATGTTTAGGAATAGAAGGATGGATGTATTGGCCATGTGTGAGACAAAGATAAAAGGAAAGGGTGAAGTGATGTTTGGTGAAATGTCTGGTAGAGTATCTGGGATTGAAAGGGGAAGAGGGAGAGAAGGTGTGGCTTTATTGCTGAGTGAATGGATGTCAGGTAAAGTAGTGGAATGGAAGGAGAAATCATCTAGGTTAATGTGGGTAAGGGTTAGGGTGGGTAGGGAATGTTGGGCGTTTTTCAGTGCGTATGGGCCAGGTAGTGAGAAAAGTGAAGAAGAGCGGAATTAGTTCTGGAATGAATTAACTAGGTGTGTAGAAGGACTGGGTAAAATGAATTATGTCGTTGTCATGGTTGACTTGAATGCTAGAGTGGGTGCTAGAGATGTAGAAGGTGTCATTGGGAAGTATGACGTACCAGGTGAAAATGAGAGTGGTGAGAGACTGGTAGATATGTGTGTTGAGCAAGAGATGGTGATAAGTTCTAGCTTTCTCAAAAAGAAAGATAAAAATAAGTATACATGGTTAAGAGTGGCAAATGGAAGAGTAGTAAAAAGGGCATTAATGGATTATGTGTTGATAACTAAAAGAATGTTTGGAAGATTGAAAGACGTGCATGTGTTTAGGGGTATAGCTAACGGTATGTCTGATAATTTTTTGGTGGAAAGAAAATTAGTTGTAGCAAAAGAGTGGGGGAATAGAGTAGGGGGATGTAAAAGGGAGCTAGTGAGGGTTGAAGAGCTAATAAAACCGGGGGTAAAAAGTAAATATCAGGAAAGGTTGAAAATGGCATATGACGAAGTAAAAGTAATAGAAACTGGTAGTTTAGAGGAGGAGTGGAAGTTAGTAAAAGAAAATTTGGTTGGGATTGCAAGTGATGTGTGTGGCAAGTAGGATGTTGGAAGCAGTATGAGGAAGGCCAGTGAATGGTGGAATGAAGGAGTGAAGGTAAAAGTGGAAGAGAAAAAGAGGGCTTTTGAAGAATGACTGTAAAGTAATAATATAGAGAAGTATGAAAGATATAGAAAGAAATGTGGAAGAAAAGCACAAGGTACGTGAGGCAAAGAGAGCAGCTGACCTGAGGTGGGGTCAGGGATTGGGTCATTCATATGAAGAGAATAAGAAGAAGTTTTGGAAAGAAGTGAAGAGAGTAAGGAAGGCTGGCTCAAGAATTGAAGAGACAGTGAAAGATGGAAATGGAAGGTTGTTAAAAGGAGAGGAGGCAAGGAAAAGATGGGCGGAATATTTTGAAAATTTACTGAAAGTTGAGGATAATAGGGAGGCAGATATAATTGCTGTTGCAGGTGTTGAGGTGCCGTTGATGGGAGATGAGAATGAGAGAGAGATTACAATAGAGGAAGTGAGGAGAGCACTAGATGAAACTAGAGTAGGAAAAGCATCTGGTATGGATGGTGTGAGAGCTGAGATGTTGAAGGATGGGGGTGTGACTGTACTTGAATGGTTGGTGAGATTGTTTAATATGTGTTTTGTGTTGTCAATGGTACCAGTAGATTGGGTTTGTGCATGTATTGTACCACTATATAAGGTAAGGGAGATGTGCATGAGTGTTGTAATTCAAGAGGTATTAGTTTGTTGATTGTGGTTGAAAAAGTGTATGGTAGAGTAATGATTAATAGGATTAAGGATAAGACAGAGAATGCAATCTTAGAAGTATAGGGTGGTCTTAAAAGAGGTAGGGGTTGTATGAATCAGATTGTTACAGTCAGCCAGATATGCGAGAAATATTTAGCAAAAGGTAAGGAGGTGTATGTTGCCTTTATGGATCTGGAGAAAGAGTATGATACAGTTGATAGGGAAGCAATGTGGAATGTGATGAGGTTATATGGAGTTCATGGAAGGTTGTTGCAAGCAGTGAAAAGTTTCTACAAAGGTAGTAAAGCATGTTTTAGGATAGGAAATGAAGTGAGTGATTGGTTTCCAGTGAGAGTGGGGCTGAGATAGGGATGTGTGATGTCGCCGTGGTTGTTTAACTTATATGTTGATGGAGTGGTAGGAGAGGTGAATGCTCGAGTGCCTGGACGAGGATTAAAACTGGTAGACGAGAATGACCATGAATGGGAGGTAAATCAGTTGTTGTTTGCGGATGATACAGTACTTGTTGCAGACACAGAAGAGAAGCTTGGCCGATTAGTGACAGAATTTGGAAGTGTGTGTGAGAAAAGGAAGTTGAGAGTTAATGTGGGTAAGAGTAAGGTTATGAGATGTACGAGAAGGGAAGGTGGTGAAAGGTTGAATGTCATGTTGAATGGAGAGTTACTTGAGGAGGTGGATCAGTTTAAGTACTTGGGGTCTGTTGTTGCAGCAAATGGTGGAGTGGAAGCAGATGTAAGTCAGAGAGTGAATGAACGTTGCAAAGTGCTGGGGGCAGTTAAGGGAGTTGTAAAAAATAAAGGGTTGGGCATGAATGTAAGGAGAGTTCTATATGAGAAAGTGATTGTACCAACTGTGATGTATGGATCGAAGTTGTGGGGAATGAAAGTGATGGAGCGACAGAAATTGAATGTGTTTGAGATGAAGTTTCTAAGGAGTATGGCTGGTGTATCTCGAGTAGATAGGGTTAGGAACGAAGTGGTGAGGGTGAGAACGGGTGTAAGAAATGAGTTAGCAGCTAGAATGGATATGAATGTATTGAGATGGTTTGGCCATGTTGAGAGAATTTAAAACGGCTGTCTGCTAAAGAAGGTGATGAATGCAAGAGTTGATGGGAGAATTACAAGAAGAAGGCCAAGGTTTGGGTGGATGGATGGAGTGAAGAAAGCTCCGGGTGATAGGAGGATAGATGTGAGAGAGGCAACAGAGAGGGTGCTAGAAATAGGAATGAATGGTGAGCGATTGTGACGCAGTTCCGGTAGGCCCTGCTGCTTCTTCCGGTGCCCTAGATGACCACGGAGATAGCAGCAGTAGGGGATTCAGCATTATGAAGCTTCATCTATGGTGGATAACGGGGGAGGGTGGGCTGTGGCACCCTAGCAGTACCAGCTGAACTCGGTTGGGTCCCTTGTCAGGCTGGGAGGAACGTAGAGAGTAAAGGTCCCCTTTTTGTTTTTGTTTCATTTGTTGATGTCGGCTAGCCCCCAAAATTGGGGGAAGTGCCTTGGTATATGTGTGTATGTACAGTGATTCCTCGGTACTCGACCATAATCTGTTCGGGATCAGTGTTCGACCTTCGATTTGTTCGAGTACCGAAACCTTTTTTCCCATAAGAAATAATGGTATTTATTTTTATACATTCCTATGCACTCTAAAATGCCCAAAATATTAATGAAACGTGTACCTAAACAACAATAATTTTTTAAATGTGTACGAAATTGGTCTGAAAACTATATAAAACAATTTTAAATCATTTACTGTACATACCTTTGAGCAGCGGTTCGATGGCATGCAGGAATGGATGTGGAGAGGATAGAAGGGGGACGTTACTGCTTGGAAGGAGAGTCCCCTTCCATGATGTGGCTGGGTAGTTCTTCTTCAGGGTTTTTTTCTCTCTGCAGTAAAAGGTCGGGCAAATCTCCGTCAGGGTTTTTTTTTCTCTTCTGTTTCTCTTCTTTGGAGGGGAATCAGGCTGGGATGTAGCAGCTCTCTTTTCTTTTATGAAAAACATGTCAATTGTCAGCTGCTTCTTTCTCTTCTGCACTATTCTTCTAAAGTGAGACATAACATTATCATTAATGTAGGTATTGGCCGGGATTTTCTTCCAAAATAACCCGGTCTCATTGTAATGACAGAAATGCTTCATTTAACTGAATGGTACTTCCATTTACGGTTTTTAGACTTAATAAACGAATTGGTTTTCATCTCATCAAAATGTTATGTTAGCCACACGTAGTTGAGTTGGTGTAGGATCGAGTGTGCATACGCCGAGGTAGAGAGGCGTAACAAAGGAGTAGTTGTGTCTATGGTCGAGAGTTTGTGATTGAGTGCCAAGGTAAACAGAGGCGTCGTTGTGTGAGCCTCGAGCGTAGCTGCGCTAGGTAAGCTCAGAACGCACTCTTTGAGCCGACAACGACCAGTGTAGAGGGGAAATGTTGCTCCCCCGTATTATTATGTGAAATTCTTACCTTCTCCCTTGTAAAAGGTATGCACTTGTTCTTGTTATCATGTATGTGTTGTAATAACACTTGACATTGTCTGTTGTGGTTATCTTTTTCTTCAAATGTATCAAATAAAGTACAATAAGTTGCCAGTATTGAAACTGCTTTATGCTGTGCTTGCATGTGGTTGGAACTGTGCCACCAACCGTAAGTTAAGATTTGTAATGTTATCCTCAGATTTATCAAGTTAGTCTTTGAGTTGCCAGGCTAACTGTGCAGTGTAACCAGTAGGTTAGGTATGAGTACAGTGTAGCCTAGGCTACAAAGTGTCTGTTGTTTGACATAGGATCGCTGTCCTAAATGAAGACTTTGTATTACAGGGTACCAGTTTGGAGTACCGAGCATGTACTAAGCTTTTGTGTAAGAATAAAAAGACCCCCGGGAACCAGCCTTTCCCTCAACCTCCACTGCAAATGAAGATCCGTCGTTCTCCATAGCAAGAGTCAAGTTACCTTAAGCCTAGGCTTTGAGTATTAGCCTATACCTATGATGTACCCGTTATTAGCCTATGTCAAGGCTTGGTTTGTCATAGATAGGCTAGCCAGGAGTAAGTCGATTGTCCAAAATTGAATGGTGCCTCCGAACTTAGGTAGGGACAATTGACGAAGGTAGGAGTTAGTGAAAAGTCATGTGTGAAACGGCATGACATATGGTGACAGCGGTGTAGGATGTATTTATCTTATATAGATTAATATATCCATCCCTACGTCCTAAAGTAGCCACGAAACCATTAGGACTATTTATTTTTATATATTTATATGATAGCCTAACCTAGGGTGATTAGGTCTATATCATCCTAGCCTAAGGTACTGTACTACTAGTGTATTTATTTTTATTGCATCGTGTGCTGACTATTTTTCTGGTGTTTCTGTATAACATGGCTCGGAAAATGGAAGGTGAGGTTGAAACAGAAGATTTATATGATAATCTTTTGTCTGCCATGGATAACCAAAGTAGTCAAATGCAACAAGTGTGTGAACAACTTATTGACATGAAAAGAGAAATATCTAGTTTGTCAAATGCTTTACCTGTCACTTCCACCCCATTCAATTCTAACAGAGCTGACACATCTGACATTAACCCATTTGTTACAGTAGACAGAGCGGACATAACGCCAACATCAGTATTGACACATAATTTGCCAATTAGTACACAGCCTGTAGGGCCTAATGATCCAGTTCAGGGTAGTAACACCATTAATAACCCAGCTATTCGGGTAGGTAATGTGCATGACCCTATTGGTAATCAGTCTAAGGGATTTTGCTTAAAACCCAAGGATATTTTGATGTTGAAATTGTCAGATTTGCAAGGTATTGGAACTGATAATAGACTGGCTAGGTTTTTCTGACAAGTAGAGTTCTGTGTTTCTGCAGATATGGATAGGATCCAAGTAGCACTTACCAGAGTAGATCAAGAAATTGCAACGCTAATAACGGCTGAAATGGCCAAAAGGGGAAATACCATATCTTGGAGTCAAATTAAGGACTTTCTGAATCACCAATTTGCCTGTTCAGTTAATATTACCCAGTCTTGGCAAGAAATAGAGATGGAACGGTACAGTGTAGATGAAGCCCCCAGAACATTTGTTAACAGAATGAAATGTAAATTATCTGCCTTTGCATTGAAATTCCCTAAGGATACCTTGCCAAAAGCTGACAATCTTGTGAAAAGGAAGTTGTATAGTGGACTTGACGGTAGATCCCAAGAACGACTCGTTGACTTCCTTGATGATGGGATACCTTTGGAAAGATTCATTGAACTAGTTGAGTATGAGTATCATTTAGCGATAATAAGTAGAACCGTTACCCAACGTAGAGTTTTACCTGTTCATAATTCTAATTCCATTCCAAAACCTGCAGTAAATAGTAGTGCACAAACCACATCAAAATTGGAGGATCTAGAGAAGCAGATTAGTGAGTTGTCCAACCAATTAAAAAGATTAGGTAAGAAAAAGGGAAACAATCAGTATTGTGCTTACTGTAAGGTTAGGGATCACAAGCTTTCTGAATGTCCACATAATCCTCCGAGAGGTGTTTGTTTTGATTGCCACAGACCTGGTTGTAAAAGAGGTTCAGCACGGTGCCCAGGTCCTGTCCGAAATGAGTGACTAACGGCCAGTCACAGGTCTCCTTCTATCAATTTGATGATAAATCATGTAATGTGCCATGCCTTAATTGATACTGGTAGTGAAGTATGTGTAGCACAGAAGAGGCTTATAGAAAGTTTAGGTTTACATTGTAATCAAATGAGGAATATCCCACAACTTACTGGAGTAACTCAGCATGTTCTCCCTGTTCTTGGTACGGTGTATTTGGACGTTCATATTGGTTCCAGGGTGATTACCCATTTATTTTCTGTAGTGCCAGATGGTTATTTGGACACAGACCTATTGTTAGGAGCAGATTTGATTAGGTTCGCACCGATGACATGGGATGATGCAAAGAAAATAATTGTTTGGGATAGATTTATTTATCCGGTAAGGTATTTGAGACCCAGACCATCTAACAAAAGGGTCAGGCAGATTACGGTACTTCAACCTAATAAACCTCAGGAAGCTCAGGTTAGACTTAGAAAGAAACTTATTCTACCCCAGTTTACTGCTGGTATTTACCCATTAGCTGTAGATGAACCTCCTAACACATTGTTAGAATTTGTACCTGAAGTTAAAGTGTGTCAAACACAATCTGTGTTGTGCCTTAAGGTTAATGATGCTCAGGAAGTGTTATTACCATTGGTAAATAATACGAAAGCTAGGATGACGATGAAGGTTGGAACGTTATTAGGTTGTTATAGGATAATCAGTGAAGATGATATTGATCAGCCAGATCCAAAGTGCCGGAAAACAAGAATTCAGAATGATTTAGTTCCTCCAGGTGTTGACGTTAGCATCCAATCAGGCAATACTAGAGAAGAAAAGATTAAATATTTGTATTCTCAACAAGATAATTCCCATCTTAATGCTGATCAACAGGCAGAATTAAGTGACATGTTAGTTGCAAATCACTCCATATTCATTCTTGAAGAAAAAGAATTGGGAAAACTTAAAGATGTTCAAGCTCATATTGCAGTAAGTGATCCACATCCAGTTAGATCTCCCATGTATCGATACCCAGAAAAGGCCAAAACCCTTATTTCCACCATGTTAGAGGATATGGAAGAAAGAGGGATAATAGAACCATCTAATGCAGCATGGTTAAGCCCAATTGTTCTTGTAAGGAAACCCGATCACACTCAAAGGATGTGCCTCGATTACCGTAAAGTCAACACACACCTCCAGGTTGATATTCACCCTTTACCTATATTAGAGGAAATGGTAAATACAGCTGCAGGAAACCATTATTATGCTTCTTTAGATATGAAAGATGCATATTATCAAGTGGAATTAGATAAAGAGAGCAGGGATTTAACAACTTTTAGTGATGGAGTTTCACTTTATAGATTTAAACGCCTTCCTTTTGGATTAAGTTGCAGTCCAGCTATATTTTCACGTATCATGTCTAATATCTTGGCTCCTCTTATTAAGAAAGGGTGGGTTAAGAATTACTTAGATGATATAGTTGTTTGGGCTCCCAGTTTTCCCATCTTGTTAAAAAGGTTAGAGCAACTATTTAAACTTTTCAGTGACAAAGGAGTGAAGCTAAACCTAAAGAAATGTCAGATAGGGCAAAGGGAAATAAAGTTTTTAGGTCATATAATCTCCAAGGACGGTTGTAGACCATGTCCAGACAATGTCAGTGCAATCAAAGGCATGAAACCACCTACCAATGTTAAGCAAACTAGGAGATTTCTGGGAATGTGTGGGTTTTACAGGAAACACATTAAGGATTATGCTAAAATAGCTGTTCCCATGACTAATCTCTTAAGAGAGAAAGAACCCTTCTTGTGGACAAAGAATTGTGAGTCCAGCTTTGAACAAATGAAAAAAGCATTAGTCACTGCTCCAGTGTTAGTAAAGGCTCAAATGACTAAACCCTTTGAATTATTTACTGATGCTAGTTTAGATCATGTAGGTGCGGTTTTGATGCAGAGACAAGAGGATCAGTTGAAACCTGTTGGATATTTCTCTAAGAAACTGAAGCCAGTTGAGCAGCGCTACAGTACCACTGACAGAGAAGCACTTGCTATTGTCTTAGCATGTCGTAGGTTTCATCATTTTCTTTGGGGTGTTCCATTTACCATTCACACAGATCATCAGCCTCTAGTATCAGTGTTCAAGAGAAAGACTAAATCACCTAGAATGAGCCGGTGGGTAATTGAAATGCAGGATTACCGGTTCAAGGTAGAATATCGGCCAGGTAAAAATAATCAGGTGGCAGATCAACTAAGTAGACCAGTTAGAGCACTTTTTCAACAGAGTAGGGACGATCATCTCGGTCTGAGCAAGGATGAGTTTAAAGAAAGGCAGTTAGAGGAACCAAGGTGGGCTGAGTTAATAACCTTTCTAGAGGGTGGCAAATTACCACGTAAGAGGTTCCCTAGAGCTTTGATTACACAGTTCCTGCTGTACGAAGGCTTATTATATCTCAGTGCAGATAAAGTTGATAACTTCATTCAACTGAGATTAATAGTTCCTAAGGATTTAACCAAGGCAGCTTTGAAGTTCGGTCATGAATCGTTGTCAGGTCACTTAGGAATACGCAAAACAATTGATGCTATTGAAAACTTATTTTATTGGCCTTCATTGCGATCTAATGTTACCAAATATGTAAGTGAATGTATCATGTGTCAAAAACATAAAGCTAGTAGTTCTTTACAACAACAGCTTCAGGAATTGCCTCCAGTAACTAAACCTTTAGAGAGAATCAGCCTTGATTTAACAGATATGTTATCTGGTGCAAATTGATATAGATATGTATTGACTGTTATTGATCATTATAGCCGGTATGTTAAGTTCTATCCCTTGCGAAGTAAGTCTACAAAGGAGGTAAGTAAAAACTTCCTTATGTATCTGAATGACTTTGGTGTACCTATGACTGTCATTCTGGATAATGGTGCTGAATTCACTTCAAATCAATTTAGAGAATTATGTCGCGAACATAAGATCAATACAGGTTATATTACCCCATATCATCCACAAGGAAACAGTGTTAGTGAAAGGATGCATAGAACCATGAAAACCGTACTAAATGTGATGTGCAAAGGACATCCTTATCAATGACCAAAGTACTTAGGTGAAACCCAGCGTGTGCTCAATTCTGCGGTACATACCACTCTTGGTGAGCAACCTCATTACGTATTTTTCTCTCGCAGAGCACCTAGGCAAGTAACTAGTGTGTTACCCACAATTAATGATGGTGTAGAAGAGACTGCTATTGCAAAAGCACATGAAATAATTCAGAAAACTCATAGAGAGATGGCCAGCAGGTATCGCGCAATAGCCAATCAAAAGAGGAAGAATGAGAAAGTGGATGAAAACTGTCTCGTATGGGTTAAAAATGAAAGTGTGATTCCCAGCATAAGTAAGAAACTAAACCCAAGATGGTCTGGTCCTTATGTAGTAACCAAAGTGTTTAGGGATGGTGCTAAATATGAGTTAAAAAACTTGTTTGACCACACCATGATTGAACGTGCTGCTGACAAAGTAAAACCTTTTGTAGGACAAGAACAGTGGTTAGTAAAAATGCAGGAAATGGATATTATCAATCCGGATGTGAACGAAAGAGTACAAACCAGAGGTGCTTACAATATTGTTCCTCCCTCTAGATTAATTGAGGAAATTTGAGATCATATTTTTTATACGGTATTTTGTATTTTTGTACTTTTATATGGAAAGGTATTTTATTCTGTGCCTTAGCATTGTTCATGCATATAACAACTATGTTAATTTCCAAGTGTCTTTATGGGTTATGTTCGTAGATTATGGATCTGATAATAACACTTCGGTACCATGAACCTGTACTCTGTTGAGGTTGTGTATCAAGAGCAACCCCATCCAAAAGCTTTACAAACTCTGGTGGAGTTGTTCAAGTTTTGTAACTGATGTGTAAGTTAGTCATTAGGATGCTTTAAGAGGTATATTATCTTCAAAGGTACTTTTCTCCTGCTTGGGGTTAGTGAGTGCATAAGACTGAATGACATGAAGAGGTTGTTTGTAAGAAAAATAATCCTAAGTGATTATACCCTTAATGAGGAGTGACTGGGTCTTAATTGAATTTAAGATCACTCTTACATAGGTGTTTTAACTTGGTAAGGTTATTAGGATGGTTAGGCAGAAACGCGCCTTAAGGGTGGCGTCCCACAACTTGCTCTGTATGTCTGACAGCAGACCTTGAAGATTAAATGTTGCGGCCTATATCCGGCTGAGAGATGGCTACTATACATGGTGCATAAAACTTGTTGTTGTTAGATCTGTTTTCTACCCTAGGTTTTGCAGTTAGTTGATAGTTCTAGATAAATGAAAACCAATTTCCGTAGGGGTAAAGTGATGTAATGATAGAAATGCTTCATTTAACTGAATGGTACTTCCATTTACGGTTTTTAGACTTAATAAACGAATTGGTTTTCATCTCATCAAAATGTTATGTTAGCCACACGTAGTTGAGTTGGTGTAGGATCGAGTGTGCATATGCCGAGGTAGAGAGGCGTAACAAAGGAGTAGTTGTGTCTATGGTCGAGAGTTTGTGATTGAGTGCCAAGGTAAACAGAGGCGTCGTTGTGTGAGCCTCGAGCGTAGCTGCGCTAGGTAAGCTCAGAACGCACTCTTTGAGCCGACAACGACCAGTGTAGAGGGGAAATGTTGCTCCCCCGTATTATTATGTGAAATTCTTACCTTCTCCCTTGTAAAAGGTATGCACTTGTTCTTGTTATCATGTATGTGTTGTAATAACACTTGACATTGTCTGTTGTGGTTATCTTTTTCTTCAAATGTATCAAATAAAGTACAATAAGTTGCCAGTATTGAAACTGCTTTATGCTGTGCTTGCATGTGGTTGGAACTGTGCCACCAACCGTAAGTTAAGATTTGTAATGTTATCCTCAGATTTATCAAGTTAGTCTTTGAGTTGCCAGGCTAACTGTGCAGTGTAACCAGTAGGTTAGGTATGAGTACAGTGTAGCCTAGGCTACAAAGTGTCTGTTGTTTGACATAGGATCGCTGTCCTAAATGAAGACTTTGTATTACAGGGTACCAGTTTGGAGTACCGAGCATGTACTAAGCTTTTGTGTAAGAATAAAAAGACCCCTGGGAACCAGCCTTTCCCTCAACCTCCACTGCAAATGAAGATCCGTCGTTCTCCATAGCAAGAGTCAAGTTACCTTAAGCCTAGGCTTTGAGTATTAGCCTATACCTATGATGTACCCGTTATTAGCCTATGTCAAGGCTTGGTTTGTCAAAGATAGGCTAGCCAGGAGTAAGTCGATTGTCCAAAATTGAATGGTGCCTCCGAACTTAGGTAGGGACAATTGACGAAGGTAAGAGTTAGTGAAAAGTCATGTGTGAAATGGCATGACATCATCACAACTGAAGACTTGCTGCAGGATAAAATTTTGTTCCTTAATGTATCGGTCGAATTCAACAACGTATTTTTCAGCTGCCGCCTGATCCGAACTGGTTGCCTCCCCATGCCTAGTCACATGGTGAATACCAGTTCTGTCCCGGAATTTCTTGAACCAGCCCCTGCTTGCTTTAGAAGTAAATGACGAACCACTTTCACTAGTACTAGCACTTTTCTTCACCAATTCTTCATAAATATGAAGAGCTTTCTCGCAAATGAGAGCTTCACTTATACTTTCCCCGACCAACTACTTTTCTTTAATAAATATAAGGAGCAACTTTTCCATTTCCTCAATTACTTGTGGCCTTTGCTTAATAATTGCTGTCACTCCCTGTGCAACATTAGCTTTCTTTATCACTTCCTTATTTTTCAAAAAGGTGGAAATGGTCGACTTCGGCATGCCATACTTTAAGGCTAGATCCGACACTCGTACACCATTCTAAAATTTCGCAATAATTTCCTTCTTCAACTCGATCGTTGTTCTCACTGTTTTCCTCTTATCCTTCCCCTTATCACTAACTTTCTTGGGGCCCATTATCATCGGCAAAAAAAGACAATTAAACATACTAAATCACAATAAATTCTCAACACGTGTTGTCGAACTGACGCTCTCTATTGAAATGATGCTACCCGACCAAGCGAGAGTAGCTGAGATGGCCGCTCATCTCACTTGGCCACACGTTCGGCTGTTCGAGTTCCGATTTTTTGTTCGAACACCGCAGCAAAAATTACTCGAAATTTTTGGTCGAACTCCGATTTGTTCGAATTTAGAGTCGTTCGACTACCGAGGTATCACTGTATATATATGTATGTATATATATATTCCATTCTTAATGATAGATACCTTAACACAGTGAAATGGTTTGTTTAACGACCGCTATGATCAGCTAAAATGTACAAGTCAGGGGCTTCAGTATTATGTTTTCTTGCTGTGTTTGATCAGACCAAAGTCTTCCACCATCACCAATCTGCAATGGCCAGTGTGGTAACGAAAAAAAATTGCTAAACCCTAGCCATAAATACAATAAATCCGTCTCGAGCATTAGTCCCCCAGCAACAGTGAAACAACTGACCAAGGTGTGGGGACAGATAAGTTCGACAAGCAGGAATGCTAGAAATATCTGGACTAGAAAAGATCACCTTTGCAATATAAGTATCTAAACATAAAATACCAAGACCATATGTAGGGAAGAAGATATTTCTCTGTTACTTGAAAAACTTGAATACATAAATTGTTATGCAATAGAATTCAGTAAATTGAAGAAGAATTGAGAATCGTATGAAGTTTTATATTTTTCTTCAGAGAATACTAAAGAAACAAAGAAAATAGAGTGGGTTTTCTTATTTTAAAAATCTTGCAGGCAGCATGGAAGTGTACCATTCTTGTGTCACACGATAATACATAGTAATGACATTTCTCTTTTTTGTACATATTATCCTTTGTATCTTCGCTCTCCCCTTGCACTGACAGCAACTCGTATTAACATGTCTGCCTATTTCATTGTTAAATATTAACAGAACTTAGTTGCACTCATCTCGCCTTTGGTTCAAAACCTCTCTTAGCTCGTCACATTGATAATCCTGGGGGTCAACTCGCTCCTCCCGCCTTCCCCCACTCACTGTTAATGTTACGATGACCGACTCCAGGGAAGTTGGCGCCGCGCCATTGATTTTTTGTCGTTCACCAGAAGAGAGGAGTTTGCTTGGTTTCAGCGCACAGAAGTCCAGTTTCGCATCAAGGGCGTAACTCGCTCAACCGCCAAAGCAGATTATGTTCTCACGGCGATACCCGAGGACACTTTCCTAGAAATCTCCGACTGGCTTTGTGAACAAGGACACACCCCAATAGCATATGACACCCTTAAAATATACCTTCTGCAGCAGTACTCGCCGTCGCCAGCCGCTGGTATAGCAAAGCTTTTTCAGCTCTCTCAACAACCATTTGGGGGACTAAAGGGACTGGCTCGCCTTCAGAGAAATGACCAGTATCGGTCGCCTGCAACCTGCCGCAAATAGCTCTTCTCGTGATGTGAACATACTTCGTGCCCTTTGGGTACATCATTTACCAGAACCTGTACGCAATGCTATATCCGATATCGATAGTTTACCCATAAAGGACTTGATGACCAAAGCCGACACCCTTATGAACAGCCACTTCACGACCTTCAAGACCTCCATCAACGCCTACCCTCCTGATGAAGAGGACACCTATTCAATGTCAACTGAAGGTGACGTGAATGCCGTAGTACACACACGCCTACCCCATGACGTGCCAGAGCGACGACAAAGCCACCCATCACCCACCACTTGCTCGTGACCCAACCAACGACTTCTACAGCCACTTACTGCCACCCATTGGCCCCAGTTTTGCTACTACTACTCCAGATTCGGGGTGCCCCGAAGAAATATGCCAAGAATTGACAGTGGCCCAAAATGTGTAAGTAGGCCATCGCTCATGGCGGTGGCCTTCCACGTTTCTAATTTTTTCTTTATACATCATGCAGAAATGGGTGTGCAATATTTGGTAGACACGGGTGCTTGTCGTTCTCTTTTGCCAAGGAATCTTTTCAGGACACGACGTAGTCTGCCTAAGTCTGCCAACGTCCGCCTGGTAGCTGCCAACGAATCTGTGATACCCACCCACAGTTACAAGAACTTCACATTATCGTTTGGAATTGGCAAATTTGATTGGACGTTTCTCGTTGCTGACGTCACATTAACAATCCTCAGTGCGGATTTCCTCTCTCATTTCCACCTAATGGTCGACGTCGCTCACTGACGATTGGTTAACGCAGACTCGTACTTGTCGACACCTCTTCAACCCGACCCCTCTAACCTCGCTCTCCACATCAGCGCACCCACGGATGCCTACGCCCACCTCCTCATGTCAGACACGGACGTTTTCCGTCCAGAACTTCGCCAAACGCCCACGGCTCCTGCCAAACACGGAATTTATCACCATATCAAGACGATGGGACCCCCAGTCCTCGCCAAATTCAGACATCTGGCACAGGATCGATTGGCAGCCGCCAGATAGACGTTCGCCGAAATGGAAAAAATGGGTCTTTGCCAAAAAGGCCTCCAGCCCTTGGTCGTCAACTTTACACATCGTCCTGAAGAAAGACGGTTCCCTCCGTCCGTATGGGGATTACAGGCACCTGAACATGCAAACGGAACCAGATCACTACCCCTTCCCAAACATTGTGAACGTGACCTCCTACCTACACAAAGCGAAGGTTTTCTCCATGCTCGACCTCCTGAAGGGGTATTATCAGGTGCCTATAAACCCAGAAGATATCTGAAAGACCACCATCACCACTCCCTCCGGTACATACACCTTCAATTACTCCTGTTTTGGCCTTCGTTATGCTGGGGCCATATTTCAACGTCTCATGGATGGCATCTTATGGGACCTCTCCTTCTGTTTATGTTATGTGGACGACATACTTTTGTTCTCTTCCTCAAAAGAGGATCACCTCCATCACCTGCGTATTGTGCTCGACCACCTACAACAAAACGACCTTGTAATCTGGTACGACAAGTGTACCTTTGGCGCCAGTGAGGTGTCGTTATTAAGGCACCACATCACTCCTGAAACAGTCCATCCCCTCCTTGAGAAGGTTGCCGCTGTTCAGAACTTCCCCACGTCCTTGACCATCCAAACACTGCAAGAATTCTTGGGTATGATCAACTATTATCACCCTTATCTGCCAGCTATTACCGCCACTCTGGCTCCCCTCTACGCCTCCTCAAGGGCAAGCCAAAAGACCTGAAGAGCGGTCCACTTCAAGAAGCGGCCTTCTGCAATGCAAAGAATGCCCTATCAACCGCTGCTGCTCTCACTTTTCCCGTTCCACATGCCCCTCTCCTTCTCTCCACCAATGCCAGTGATGTCACTATTGGTGCAGTACTCGCCCTACCCATTGGCCTTCTTCAGCAGAAAACTGTCCAAGGCAGAATCGGGTTATTCTGCCTTTGATCGCGAATTGCTGGTGGTGCACTTGGCTGTCCGTTACTTTCGCCTTTTCATAGTAGGTACGCCTTTCAACCTACGCACATACCACATGCCTCTGGTGCATGCCTTCACTTGACAGTCTGACGCCCAGTGTGCCGGTCAACGCCAACATCTCTCCTCCATGGCTGAATACAGTTGCACCCTTCAACACGTCCCTGGGAAAATGAGTTCCATTGCCGATGCCCTGTCAAGAAACACGTTGGCTGCCGTTCAACTGGGATTGGATTACAACGCCTTGGCTGAAGCCCAATGACAGGATCCAGAGTACCAATCATGTAGGATATCCTGCACATCCCTCCATTGAGAAGACATCCCCCTTGACGACTCCAGCACCACCCTCCTCTCTGACGTTAGTACGGTTAGACCGCAACCGTGGATTCTTGCTCCCATGCGCAGACAGGTGTTTGATTTCATTCACGGCCTTTCACATCCCTCGCGCCGTTATACTGCACAGCTGCTGAAGATGAAGTTCATTCGGCACTGCGTTACTAAGGATGCTAAGGATTGGGTCTGCGCTTGTATTTTTGCCAAACTTCCAAAGTACATCAACATACGGATTCAGGAGTGGACACCTTTCCTTAACCTCAGCGTTGTTTCGCCCATATTCACGTCGACGTTGTAGGCCCCCTACCCACATCACAAGGACATCGTTACCTGTTTACAGTTATCGGCGCTCCATTCGTTGGCCTGAAGCCGTTCCCATGGAAACTGCAACGTCTGCCTATGTACATCTAACTTACTTTCAGGATGGATAGCAAAATTTGGTATCCCTGAGCATTTTACTTCTGACAGGAGTACTACTTTCACCTCTCAATTGTGGACATCATTAACGAGTGTCCTGGGCATCACCCTACATCAGACAACTGCCTACAACCCCGCTGCCAATGGAATGGGTAAACGTTTTCATCGCACCCTCAAAGCAGCTTTGATGTCCCGCTGCAAGGACTCCAACTGGTTTACTTAGCCTCACCTGGGTCGTCCTGAGACTAAGGACCACTCCTAAAGATGTCCTGTACATGATGTTCATTTTTGCTTTATACCTCTCAGTTTGTGTAATATCTACCTGGTTACCTGGTCACACACATACTAAAGACAGACTATGATCATTACCGTGAAAAAGATATCCATATCTTGAAAATATATACGTAAAAATGAAACGAGTGCAACAAGCTTATATTGTGGGCCATACTGCATGTTATATATATATATATATATATATATATATATATATATATATATATATATATATATATATATATATATATATATATATATATATATATATATATATATATATATATATATATATATATATATATATATATATATATATATATATATATATATATATATATATATATTATGGAAAGTAATGGCGCAAGAGCACTACCTTAAGGACCAACAGATATCAGATCTCGATGCTCGATATAGTGGCCATGAACAACAACACTTGGCGATCTATTACTTAAAAAAAAAAAAAAAAAAAAAAAAATCCACTCCAAATTGTTTGGGTTAATAAAAATGGGTCTCATGATTAACAGGTTAAACGCAACATTAAGATCAAGGTCAACAATACAAACTTCCTGACCAACATTGTTATTATTGTTATTATTATTATTATTATTATTATTATTATTATTATTATTATTATTGAAGGAAGGAGATTAACCACCCCATTGAGTCACGCTTAACTCTTACAGCGATGGGCCGATTAACATCGGGAAGAGAAAAATATTTTTTTTGTGAGTTCTAAATAAATGAATGAAAAATAATATATAGAATATAATGGAGGAAATTAAATAGATTGACGTAGAAATCTGTAATAAATAGAAATGTGAATCTTATCTGTAAAACTGGTCTCTTAAAATTTAAACTTCTGAAAACATAAATTCTCTGGGTCTGATAAAGGTCCATAAAAGTTTTCTCATCAAATCATAAATCTCTCTCTCTCTCTCTCTACAGTCACACTCATTGCATCTGGGTATTGCTTTATGAAGCATGCATATCATACCTATGTCTAAGTTTTGTGTGACCTTCACGCAATCAGGCTGAAATTACTATTACCCTCAAAAACAGTTAGTTTTTGTTCATTTTACTTATTACTATCAGATTCGTTATTCCCCTGATCTTTCCATTTTTTTAGCTATAAAATGCTAAAAGTATGTTATGTAATCTTCCATGGATAGTGTAAAAGCTTGCTTTGTTAATTTGATTGAAGAATTAGCGGCATCATCTGCTCTTTCATTACCTATAATCCCAACAAGGGCTAGAATCCAACATATTTTTAGATTTACACAAAGGGAGTAAAAGCCATCAAAGGGGCTTTTTAATTCCAAATACTAATTGATTTTTATGAGCGTAACCTTTTAGGGCTTCTTTGGCATTTCTTGAATCAGTATGAATAAAAAACATATGATTTGCACCATCTTCAATACTTTTAATAATGTAAATTGCTAACATAATGGCTGATAGTTCAGATGTAAACTGATGCTTCATTATTATTATTATTATTATTATTATTATTATTATTATTATTATTATTATTATTATTATTATTATTATTATTATTATTATTTGTAAAGCTACAGCCCTAGTTGGAAAAGGAGGATGCTACAAGGCTAGGGACCCGAATAGGAAAAACAGCCTAGTGAGGAAAGGAAACAAGGATGAATAAAATATTTTAAGAACAGCAACACTATTAAAATAGATATTTCATATATAAACTATAAAAACTTTAACAAAAACAAGAGAAACAAAAATTAGATAGAATAGTGTGCCCGAGTGTACCCTCAAGCAAGAGAACTCTACCCCCAAGACAGTGAAAGACCATGGTACAGAGGCTATGGCACTACCCAAGACTAGAAAACAATGCTTTGAGCTGTCCACCTCAGCCAAAGAGTGTCTTCTACCCTTACCAAGAGGAATGTAGCTACTGAACAATTAACAGAGCAGTAGTTAACCCTTTAGGTGAAGAAGAATGGTTTGGTAATCTCAGTGTTGTCATGTGTATGAGGACAGATGAGTATCTGTAGAAAATGGGCCAGACTATTTGGCGTATGCTTAAGCAAAGGGAAAGTGAACCGTAACCAGAGAGAAGGATCCAATGTAGTACTCTTGCCAGTCAAAGGACCCCATAACTCTCTAGAGGTAGTATCTCAACGGGTAGTTGATGCCCTGGCCAACCTACTACCTACTACCTACCTACTGGGTAATGAGAGCTGACTAATTTTGTCTAAGGACACTGCAGCAATACCAGCACCTACTGAAATTTTCACGACATTAGTATAAAGAGCATAATGAGGTCCTTTCCTTTGAATATCACCCAAGGCATGCAGATTATGGTGACTAGGAGTTTAACTATGTTTTTTTGACACATAATAAAAATGAGAGTCTATTTTTGGTTTCTTTAAGGTCCAAGGAGGAGGAAGGAGAGATGGTTACATTTGTTCAATCCGATGTTTGTGCATTGTAATAGCCTATTTGCTATTTTTATGATTGGTAGATCATAATTGTCTATGAATATGTCATTGAAGTTGAATAGCTTCTTTGTTGGAGAATTGCTGTTTAGGATCTTTAATGCACTCCTTACTTTCGCATAGCACTAAGATATTTGAGGAAGACATAAAGCCTTCATGTCATAGTCTTCGACCTCGAGTGTGTATTGGATATAAACTCTTCAAAGTAGATTCAGATCCTGAACCATACATTCGGCTATCATAATCTATTCTCGATAACACCAATGGTTTATAGATCATCAGCAAAGCTGATCGCCTCGCACCCCATCTTGTATTAGACAACTGTTTCATAATACTTAGAGCATTATCAAATTTGGATTATATGTAAGATGCGCAAACTTTCCAATTGATGTAAGTATCAAATATCAACCCCAATGAATTTACCTAATCCTTGAACTGGATATAAGTGTTTTCTGATGTGAGGTGTATTTCTTGGTTTTGCTTCCATCTAATAACATTATAAAATATTAGGATTTCTTTGCATAATTGGAAATTGCAAGAAGGGCATCACTTGCTTCAATGCATTTAACAAAGCATAATTTAAAACTAAGGAATAGATAATTGTCTTTAGCAAACATATCTTGACGTTTTTCCAAGTATTATAAAAATTGGGCGATAATGAACTGGATTTTACATAATGGAGTAACTTTACTAATACTCTAGCAAGTGCTGAAGGTAACCCTTCCTGCTATATTGCACAAAATGCAAGATAATTTAGTGGCAAAAAAAATGCATTCTTTACAAAAACAGAAGGAAAATACTTCCTGGGTCTACACCTGCATAAGCATCAAAGTACATCAAGAGAGTTTAAATTTTACCAAATTTAAAAGGTAAACTGGTAAGTTTGGTCTCAGGAAAAGAGGAATGAGGAAGATAGAGTTTCTCGTTTCTCTACTAACTGTCAAATACATAGGCCAAAAGGATTGACTTTTCTTTTGGAGAGTAAGTGAAATACCGATCACGTTTGAGTAAATGAGGAACTGTTCGTCTTCAACAAAGACTACAGATTCGAAGGTAGATCACAACATATGTTCTTGGGTTGTACCGGAGAGGGTTTCTTTAATGAAATGAATTAATTCTCAGTACAAGCATAAACTATCTGAGCGAAAGCTTTCAGCTGATTATAGTTATTCCAAGTCAAATCTGATCTGTTACCCTTCCAAAGAAGATAGGAACGCTACTTCATCAATATATATATATATATATATATATATATATATATATATATATATATATATATATATATATATATATATATATATATATATATATATATATATATATATATATATATATATATATATATGTGTGTGTGTGTGTGTGTGTGTGTGTGTATATATATATATATATATATATATGTGTGTATATATATATATATATATATATATATATATATATATATATATATATATATATATATATATATATATATACACACACACACACACACACACACACATATATATATATATATATATATATATATATATATATATATATATATATATATATATATATATATATATATATATATATATATATATATATATATATATATACTGCGCGTATTGCAATTGCACGCCTAGCGGCAAACGCTCATGAAATGAAAAACCCCCATTTAGCACGCACAACATCAGGAGAGAGAGAGAGAGAAAAAAAAATGATTATGGGTACTCACCGAAACTAGTACTTCGTGACGGAGCTCTTTGTTTTCCTTGAAAGAACTTTACGAAGGCGTTTGAGGACAGAATCGGCAAGATTTTGCAGTGTCTCTGGTTTCAAAGCCTCTCAGCACTCTCGCAAGGCAGCCGCCAGTTTTGGAATGGAAGATATGTCACGGTCTCGTAACTTGCCTTTCACAATTGCCCAAAGGTTTGATATTGGGGAGAGGTCAGGGGAATTCCCAAGCCAGTCCTTTATGTAATCAACACCACAATCCTCAAGCCAACCTCTGACAAGTTTTGCCGTTGGGCTGGAGCTCCGTCCTGCTGAAAAATAGAAGTGCTGCTCTTCTCAAACGAGGACTCAAAATAGAGGTTTAGAAGGGTATAATAACCCTCCTTATTCACTGTGACATTGCGTGGAAGAATTACTAAGTCCCCCAAGCCACCATAACCAAAAGATCCCCATACCATTAAATACTGTGGGTATTTCACATGCGTGGAAAGAAGATTTGTAGTTAGGGGGTCGGCACCAGGCGCGTGCCAAGCTGTCTTTCCCTTTGAATCTGAGAAATAAAACGTTACCTCATCAGACCACAATACCTCCCTCCACTCGTTAATACCCCACCCCTTGTGTGCCTTAGCAAATGCCCTCCTTTTCTTCCTCTGCGCAACAGAAAGCAGCAGTTTTCTAAGGCACTTTACCTTGCGATACCCCTCCCTGTGGAGAGACTCCTGAACAGTTCGTATGGAGGTCTCGCCCAATAGTTTTGGATCCAGTTCTTTAAGTTTACGAGCAGTAAGAGTTGGATCGGAATGCAACTGTCGCTTTAGAACCCCCAAACTTCTAGGGAGGATCTTCCTAGGCATCCCACCACCATGTCCATGGGGGGGTATCTCAGTACCCCCCCCCAAGCCTCAAACTTCCTCACCAGATTATAAACGGTTCGTCTCTTCACTTCGGTTTTCTTTTTAATTTCTATGGGTTTTAACCCTTGCTTATGATACTCTATCACTCGCACTTGATCATCACATGATATACGTGGCTTGGACATCGATTTTAAAGGTAGCACAAAGTCACAAATGCACAAAACCACAAAGTAAATGCGTCACAAGCAAAGAGAGTCGCGGTCCAAAACGTCCACCAACGCACACCTGGCAGACACCCAGAGAGTTCAAAAAATGACGTGAGTTAGTGGAAACATTGTCCTAAGTAGCCAATTAGTCCTTTTCTCCTGGTCTATTTTTTTACCCATACATTTCGAGCTTCGTCAAAAAACGAGTAAAGTATAATCCTCGCAGTCTTTATATATATATATATATATATATATATATATATATATATATATATATATATATATATATATATATATATATATATATATATATATATATATATATATATATGTATATATATGTGGAGAATTTTTTAATGGTTGGGTTCTGAGTGGGAACTTAGTCCGGGAAAGTCTCCTTATAACAGTTACATAAAGTTCAACAGGGGAGGATATGAGCTCTTACTCTCGGGGCACAAACACCCTGCTAATACTTTACTGTCACAATTCACAAACCAACACTCTTTAAATACAAAAGGGGGAAATTTTACTGTCCAGAGGCCGAAGCACTCCACACGTAGGATTAACAATAATTTATGGCCTACTCTAGCTTTGTCAGGTCTATAGTCATCTCATTCTCAGGCTCTGTTCCGGCTCCGTCCCAGCTACCCCAATGAAATGCTGGACAGTTATTTTACCTTAATGTAAGGTAGACAGAATCCAAAATGGGAGCAGTGATGTAAAGTAGTTTAAAAGTTTAAAGATAAGGATCTTTACCTTCGAAGCAAATATATTAATGCAAAGTACCTCGCTGTTACCACCTATAGACTTACTCTTTAAATATTGGGTATTTTGTCCCGTAATCAACTATTCATTTCACACATTAGAATAAAGGAGGGAGCAAAAATACTAAGGAGGTTTGATTAACCTAATATTGATTTATTCACAAATTTACATAAAAGAAACGGGCATCTGAACAAAGACAAAAATGGGATGATAAAGAGAATGCAAATTAAAAGCAATTCAAAATTATAAAGATGATGGTTTAGACACACGGTCTGCAATAATCAAAATGGGGTCTGGCACGTGGCCCACGTGACCCAGAGACTATGCTAGTCTCCAAACAAGAAATAATAATGGAAAAATATTTACACACAATCCCACCGCACACAGTCCGAATATTGTAATTAGCCAGGTTCCCTATAAAGTTAAAATTAGTCTAAGCTAATAAAAAATGGGGGAAAACTAAATGGCCATTGATGTAATACCTGCACTCCTTTGAAGATCAGTCCTATGCCCGTGATAGCTGATGACCTGATTGTCGCACTAATCTCTTGCCTGGCTCACCCCAAGAATTCTCACTGTAGCTGTAACTAGGTACATCAGGGTCCTCTTCTCAATCTCTCCGACCGGCAGCAAATTTTTGTGAGTCGAGTTTTGGGAGAGAGAGTGCGGGGGGGGGGGGGGGGGGGGGGGGGTGAGCCAGAAGTGCTCGGGTTCAATGACCAGGCAGGTCAGCAGGCTATGGCAGCTTCTCGTAGAATGGGCCGACAGTACACAGAGGTCGAGGAGATCACCTGGCTTCACCTTGCCAAACAAGTGACGGTCATGATGCGCACGGTAATCCATTGGGGTTGCCATATCAGGATTTAAGGACAGGGCAATATATTGTTGAAAGGAGTGCAGAGGAGGCAGGATTTTGTACTAAATACTCAGATAAATCTTGCTGCTCTGAGGGAGGTTATATATACAATAATCCTACCTATTCTGGCTTGCTAAAAATTAATATTCAAAATGATTAATTAGCAATGGACTGGTGCAATGGGCATACATCTTAAAATCAACAAACCTTAATTGGTATTGAGAAATATAAGATGCATTAATTCAGCAGTATTGGAATTTATTTAAAATGTGCAGTTTAGGAATTTAATCTCGACCCATGTAGTTTAAGGAAAGAACCAACATACGCCGTGGTTACACTAAGACCCTCTAACGTGCGTATCTACGCTGTGACGTCACGAGCATGGCGTGCGCCACTGTCAACAAGTTCAAGTTTAGATTAGTCCTCCCTATGTTTCGTTAAAGAAAACTAGATGTAGGAGAGAATGTTTAAGGGGTAGCTATAGTATTAGTAGAAGAGAGCTAAAAATACGATTAAAAGAAGAAGAGTGAAGAAAATTCTTCACACCCTGGGGATAAAGGGGAGAAAAAAGCGAGAGGGGTTAGTTCCGGCAAAAGTGATTCAACTACTTGTTAGTATGAGCGAGATAAGGTTACTGGCTGAATGATGAGTGAAGTTGTTCTTCACATCATCGTTCGTTTAAAGTTAACAAAACGCTGTTGGCGTTAATTAAAATCAATCGAGTCAAAGTTATGCTTTCACGTGAATTTGGGGAAAATTGAACCCGCGGGCAATGCTTCATGGAAGCGTTAAGATAAGTAAACAATCAGTGTTAACTTTAAGCGTACGATGCAATGGTAATTAAACGATTAAAAATACTCAATTCTTCCCACCCTAGGGGTACGGATAGAGCAAAGAAAACGCAATCCAATGTCAGTCGAGTTCAGCAACAAGTCCGGCCAAATGACAAATTAAAAATTACGGGGGTGAATCCCAATGCCGGTCTGACACCCAACGTTTTACATGAAATGATTTTACATATAAAGTGACTGGCATGATCGTGATGACAGCTTTGAATTCGTCGAGTGACAAAGGGAGAAAAGTTACCTTATTCTCAGCGTTAAAATTTGAAAAATCATCTGACTCTAGTTTGAATGACAAAGTGAGACGAACTAGGTCCATGGGGACATCGTGTTTCTGACAGCTAAGGTCTTGGATGTCATCTTCAAGGGAAATGTTTGCAAGGTGAACATTAAAAACAAAGCTTATATTCAGCACGAGCTGAAGGATGTCAGGGGGATTATAATAAAATGACAAACTGTCAAGGCAAGAATTAAATTTACGTTTTAAAGTTAAAGCATGGGACTGACCGAAAAAATGCTGCTGAATGACTTGGCAAAAATAATAAAAGTTTAATGTGACGTCATATATGACTGAATAAAAATAATGAATAACGTTCAATGTACCGTTATCCTCAAGCAAGGTGAATCGTAAACAGGCTCTTAGCTCCGGTGCTAGGTCTACGTGTGTGACCTTCGCTAAATCCACCGTCAGTGCACAAGGTTCCTTTCTGACTGCTAAGGTCTTAACATTGTGACCACGCGGCTCTTTCTGAGGGCGGTTTTCAAATCCTAACGGGGATGGTTTAGCGTCAACACGGGTTGGAGCGGATGTTACGGGCTTAAGAATAGGACAATCAGGCAACGTGAGCACTGGTCCATGAGATGGTACGACTTTAATGATTGAATCTACAACCGGTACAGGATTCAGCTGGCCATCACGCACACGGTTAAGTTGTGTGGTATCTGCGCTACCACTTGGGGGGTCCATGACAAGACAATGAATGGTATTTCCTCCGGGACGGACTGTCACAGGCGGCAAAGACAAAAGGGGTTGAGGGTGATCAAACGCTGGCAGCTTAAGGTTTGGAGATGAGGATAAAGCAGGTGGGGCTGACTCAAAATTACTAATCGTATGCCGTGTTGGCAACATAGTATTGAAATGTGAAGATTGGGGAGTTAATACAAAATTATGAACATTGTGCTTGACTGCCAAGACATTAAAAGGATCAACTAGGGGATCGTTAATGACATTTACAATGGGACGTGTCACTGAAGGTGTCGTCTTCGTTGAAGAACAAGACTGATTAGGATTAATTATTAAATTGGGATGAGCCATGAGGCTGTTGAATGCAATTTCAACTTTACTCGAACAGGCAGCAAGCACTGGATAATTTAATTTGACAATAGGATGGCCGTAATGACGTCTCCAAAAATTCTTTTAATTAAAAAGTTCATCTCTTACTTTACCAACAAGGGTTTTAAAATGATTTACGGCTTCTGGACCCATGCTGGGAAAATCTACAGAAGCAAGAGCATGAAGTGCTAGGTCTGCGTCCTCACAAACAAAGGTAAATGTCAACTCCTGTTCCTTAAGCCTAGCGTTAATCTCCTCTGGGCTGAGCGATTCCGCCTTAGGCGTTGGAGGGATGTTTACGTTACTAGTGAAGTCCGCCATCTTGGAATGACCACGTTTTGATGAACGGATTCGTAAAAGCAAACAAAGGGTAACTGAATTTTCAAAAGAAATGTAAAAATGAAACTTTACACATTTACTAGCGTGGCAATTGAATATTTAAATTTACTCATGATGAGAAAAAATGGCTAAATGGACAAAAAACATATAAATCATGAAATTACTTTAAAATTCAAAGTGACCGGGTCCAACAAAGCAGACGATGCCCAGGTCACGTGACTTTAGACTTTACTAAACAGAATTATTTACGCGAGTGGCGATAATGACTAATTAAGTTACTTTAAAGTAAAACATATTAGAAAGCACATGGCTTATGAATGCAAAGATTCAAGTTAAAAGTTAAATAACAGGTCGAGGCTGACACTGTTGTGACGATTTCATGATTACGGGCGCACTGGGGCAGCCACTGAACTACTCAAAATGTAGATAGGTGCACGAGGCAACGACTTTAAAGAGCACTCTCGTGGAGGCTAAACAAATATAAAATTTCCCTCACGCGGAGGTAAAACAAAAATATCCAAGCTAAAGGACAAAAATAATATCTCCTCGCTAAAGGAAATTAAATTAACTACACGCAGTAATTTACTTACGGTAGCAAACAATTACACACCCTTAGTTTGGGCTGTAAACAAGATCCGCCATCTTGGAACAAACACGTGGAATGAAACGGACTTGGGGTTAAGTTTCTACGTTACTCGTAAGAAGACTTAAAATTATGTTACGCCAATTCGCTCTTTAGGACAAGGACACGTGCTAGGTATACGGGAACGTTAGTTAGAAAGGTTAAGGTTGGTTAGGGAAGGTAAACGACACAAAGGAAGGTAGACCAAGGTACAAAATGTTACAAATTAGATGCTTTGCTAGCAAAATTAGTTGACAGAACGAGTACACCGGTGCTCTAGCTGAGCAGTAATCACGGGCGTCTGAACAACAAAAAACCTTAGTTCAAGTAGCTTAGAACTTTCTGGTATAAGTGGATTCCGCCACACGTGGGTGAACGGATCCGAGACAAAGCGAAGTTCCTACAACAAATTCTAGTCTTTCTGTAGAGAACATTCAAGCAACAAATTAACCTGGTTACGCAGTTCTTTCCTTAAACACGTGGTCGATACAAAAAGATCATGTTGATTACAAATTTCTCTTCCCAATTAAAGTCTGGGCATTACACATTCGACAAACTGGCTGTGTGCGTGTGGGTAAGTGATATAGCGAGTTACTATATGCTTAATCAAGCTGATTAATTACGTTAATGCTTCATAAGTCAAAGGTAAAAGATCCGGTTCGAAGGACCACTCGTGTGGAGAATTTTTTAATGGTTGTGTTCTGAGTGGGAACTTAGTCCGGGAAAGTCTCCTTATAACAGTTACATAAAGTTCAACAGGGGAGGATATGAGCTCTTACTCTCGGGGCACAAACACCCTGCTAATACTTTACTGTCACAATTCACAAACCAACACTCTTTAAATACAAAAGGGGGAAATTTTACTGTCCAGAGGCCGAAGCACTCCACACGTAGGATTAACAATAATTTATGGCCTACTCTAGCTTTGTCAGGTCTATAGTCATCTCATTCTCAGGCTCTGTTCCGGCTCCGTCCCAGCTACCCCAATGGAATGCTGGACAGTTATTTTACGTTAATGTAAGGTAGACAAAATCCAAAATGGGAGCAGTGATGTAAAGTAGTTTAAAAGTTTAAAGATAAGGATCTTTACCTTCGAAGCAAATATATTAATGCAAAGTACCTCGCTGTTACCACCTATAGACTTACTCTTTAAATATTGGGTATTTTGTCCCGTAATCAACTATTCATTTCACACATTAAAATAAATGAGGGAGCAAAAATACTAAGGAGGTTTGATTAACCTAATATTGATTTATTCACAAATTTACATAAAAGTAACGGGCATCTGAACAAAGACAAAAATGGAATGATAAAGAGAATGCAAATTAAAAGCAATCCAAAATTATAAAGATGATGGTTTAGACACGCGGTCTGCAATAATCAAAATGGGGTCTGGCACGTGGCCCACGTGACCCAGAGACTATGCTAGTCTCCAAACAAGAAATAATAATGGAAAAATATTTACACACAATCCCACCGCACACAGTCCGAATATTGTAATTAGCCAGGTTCCCTATAAAGTTAAAATTAGTCTAAGCTAATAAAAAATGGGGGAAAACTAAATGGCCATTGATGTAGTACCTGCACTCCTTTGAAGATCAGTCCTATGCCCGTGATAGCTGTTGACCTGATTGTCGCACTAATCTCTTGCCTGGCTCACCCCAAGAATTCTCACTGTAGCTGTAACTAGGTACATCAGGGTCCTCTTCTCAATCTCTCCGACCGGCAGCAAATTTTTGTGAGTCGAGTTTTGGGAGAGAGAGTGCGGGGGGGGGGGGGGGGTGAGCCTGAAGTGCTCGGGTTCAATGACCAGGCAGGTCAGCAGGCTATGGCAGCTTCTCGTAGAATGGGCCGACAGTACACAGAGGTCGAGGAGATCACCTGGCTTCACCTTGCCAAACAAGTGACGGTCATGATGCGCACGGTAATCCATTGGGGTTGCCATATCGGGACTTAAGGACAGGGCAATATATTGTTGAAAGGAGTGCAGAGGAGGCAGGATTTTGTACTAAATACTCAAATAAATCATGCTGCTACCAATTTCTGTTTTTTTTCAATATTTGTAAAAATTACTACGTAGTAAGGAATTGCCGTATATTATTCATTTTTTTTTTCATGTTTATGTGTTAGAAAGTGTGCCTTGATGGTTGGGCTAACACGTGCATGTCTTTTTTTTTATCTGAGATGTCGTATATTAGAATGTCGGGCATTTTACCGCGAGTGTCCCTTTTTAACTTTTTTTAATTTTTTTGCCAAGTCATTTTTCCGTAAGATATTGCGAAATAGTGTCGTAAAACTTTTGCTTTTTTAATGTTGGAAAGTGTGTCTAGATGATCTGGCTACCCATGCGTGACTTTGTTTTTGTCAGATACGACGTAGTTATTGGTATATTGGGTATTTAACTGCGGTTGCCAATTTCTGTTTTTTTTTCAATATTTGTAAAAATTTACTACGTAGTAAGGAATTGCCGTATATTATTGATTTTTTTTTCATGTTTATGTGTTAGAAAGTGTGCCTTGATGGTTGGGCTAACACGTGCATGTCTTTTTTTTTTATCTGAGATGCCGTATATTAGAATGCTGGGCATTTTTCCGCGAGTGCCCCTTTTTATTTGTTTTGCATTTTTTTGCTTAGTCATGTTACCGTAAGGAATTGGCAAGTAGTGTCGCAAAACTTATATTTTTATAGTGTTGGAAAGTGTTTCTTGATGATCTGGCTACCCATGCCTATTTTTTTTTTAGCCAGATATGGCGTATATATAAGTTTGTGTTCGATTTTCCTGTGATTGCCATTTTTTCGTTTTTTCCCATTTCTTTCAAAATTACTACGTACTAAGGAACTATCACAGAGTAATATTTCATTTATATGTTTATTTGTCGGAAAATATACCTTGATGGTTTGCCTAGCACGTGGCTGAAATTTTTTTTTCTGAAATGCCGTATATTAGAATGGCCATTTTTCCACGAGTGCCCCTTTTTATTTGTTTTGCATTTTTTTGCTTAGTCATGTTACCGTAAGGAATTGGCAAGTAGTGTCGCAAAACTTATATTTTTATAGTGTTGGAAAGTGTTTCTAGATGATCTGGCTACCCATGCCTATCTTTTTTTTAGCCAGATATGGCGTATATATAGGTATGTGTTCGATTTTCCGGTGATTGCCATTTTTTCGTTTTTCCCCAATTCTTTCAAAATTACTACGTACTAAGGAACTATCACAGAGTAATGATTCCTCTAGATGTTTATTTGTCGGAAAATTTTGTTTACTTTTTTTTTGATTGAATATCATCAAATTTTTTTAGCTAAAATATTGTTTTACATTTTTTTTTCGATTTTATTTCCCTTCAAAAAAATTTTTTTGGGTCAGAATTTTAATTTTATAGTCGTAAAATAATCGACAATTATCCAGCAACCCACCATACAATTTTTATGCATATCCAATAATAATTAGATTAGTAAATAACACCGAAATTGACATACCCTGCCTACATTTCAAGTGGCAGATTAGGGAGTCTGAGTCAGTGTGGTTGGCGGCCATTTTGTGGACATATCCGAAGCGTAAGCTGCACTATCTATATATATTCTTGTTCCCTATAGAATTTGTGATATTTTGGTATGTTATTACCTGCATAAATATCATATTATATATTAAATATATGTATTTTTTTACGAAATTTCCAAGTACTCAAAAAATTACCTGTAGATATGGCCCCTGATATAAATGTAATTTACAAAATAATGAAGATTTTTTTACATATTTCTATTTTAGGATAACATATGTTTATTCCCTAAAAAAATTAGCCACTTCCTATTTCATTTGGGTACCCAAAAAAATTCATGAAATTTGGACAATTTTTTTTGGCCAAAAAAAGTTACCCTTTTTTTCTCATTTCAGATCTTCACCTCCATGGGTCTGACTTCATCCAAAATACATCAAGATGTGTCCTAAACATTCAAGAATCAATTCCTAAAAGGATTTGTGTATATATGTATAAACTTTTTTTTTATGAATTTTTATGTCAGGTCTTTTTTTTTTCTACTTAATTTTTTAAAATATTTATAATAAATAGTTTTTCTGCAGATGAGTAGTATTTATCTTTACAGTTGTTTTAAGCATTCATTGAAGTTTTTTTTGGCAAAAGAAAAAAGGAGGTTACTGCAAAAACTGATTTTTCAAGAATTTTTTTTGGCGTCAGGGTCGTTCGCGTCCGAGTATACCCTTAAAGGGGTGTCCGAGGACCGTACCTATCCAGGGTTAAGGAAAGAACCAACATACGCCGTGGTTACACTAAGGCCCTCTAACGTGCGTATCTACGCTGTGACGTCACGAGCATGGCGTGCGCCACTGTCAACAAGTTGAAGTTTAGATTAGTCCTCCCTATGTTTCGTTAAAGAAAACTAGATGTAGGAGAGAATGTTTAAGGGGTAGCTATAGTATTAGTAGAAGAGAGCTAAAAATACGATTAAAAGAAGAAGAGTGAAGAGATTCTTCACAATATATATATATATATATATATATATATATATATATATATATATATATATATATATATATATATATATATATATATATATATATATATATATATATATATATATATATATATATATATATATATATACCGTGTGTTACAGTATATATTAGAAGTTCATATCTACCAACGGTTATATACGCAGATGAACACCATAGTGGAGTAACGAGAAATTGGATTGTGGAGAAAATAACTCCCTATATATCGGTGAAGTCACTAGCAGCAGTGTGACGGATTGGGTTTAGGGCAATATAAAAGATGTTTTTTTTTTTTTCACTTTTACTCCTTATACCTGTTGGATGATCATATTGGAATTACTTTGGACCAGGAGGGGTCATTTGCCTTAGTTAGATAAACAGTGTACATCCCAAGGAACTGGTTATTCTTTGATGAACCTAGACAATGAATCCTCTATGCTATAGCTATAATCACTCTACGGAAAGAGAAAATGACATTATGACCCCAACTACCTGTTGAAGTGGGGTGCTAAGAATCTCCCGATTTAGATTCGTGAATAAAATTTGGAAGTAGGGCAATTGGAGAATGAATTTATGAAATATAGTTGTGAAGAATTTTCTTCACTACTCTTCTTCTTCATAGTTTATACTTAGACTTTATTATTGTTCGTGACGTCACGACAGGGAAAAATGTGAGTAATGTGTCTTTCTTGAGCGAGTGTCCCAAGATTAATACTTTTGTGTTGTTTGTATACATTATTCTACCGTAAGTGTTTAGGTACAGTATTTTAAATCTCTTAATTACAACTCAAGTCTGCTAGTCTAGGAAGTATGGTTGTCCACACACGTGAGCCCGACTTGCTAAATTACCTTTTAGTTTCATTTTTATTCTGTATGCCAATTGTTTAGAATTAGGATTATCTTTGCCCCCTGGAGTTGCAAGATTTTTCCTTGTATTCTAAATAAGTGTGTTGCATGAAATTCACAAGGCACAAGGTTTTTGAGCCTGTCCTAAATGAGAGTTGGCACCTCAAGACTAGGCCTACGCACCAAGATACGCTTTTTTTTTTGGGAAGGAAGGAGGACGCAGCTGACCTGAACTCGACCTCACAAACATACAGGCCACGGTACGAAACGGAGCTGCCCAGTCAGGCTCCAATGTCAACCTCGTGCTCCCACTCTCCATCACTAGCCTGTCCCCTTACACAATAACTAGCCAAGAATACGTCGTAGAAGAGGTCAAGCAAATGACCAGTGTTAGTGCATAGCTGCTAATTCTACAGCACGTCGGTTCCAGTCTTGGGGGCTAGTTGGAGAGCTTGGAGGGGGCCGTTGACTCTGCAAATTAAGTACTGTAGGCCTAGTGAGCAAACTGAAGACCGCCACATTTAGGACACGGGCGCCCACAACATATAAAAATCTTGTGAGTTTAACTAATGGCCATTCCCCCTTTTAGATAAGTTTCAATTTCTCATAAGTTAAGTTTAGGTATTATTTTGGCATTACATCTTTCGGGCTGCGTGCATGGAAATTAATGTATGCATATTTTTTTTGATCTTGGTAATTGCTTGAGGTCACTGACCACATGTTGGAACCTCACAGCATCCTACCGCACAAATTGTTGATCAGAATGTTTTGACTTATTTTTTCTGTCTGAGGTTTAATCCACGTGTTAATTCCGTTTAACGTTTTCAAGTTTTGTTGTAAATCCACTTATTCATTTTATCACATGTAAACTTATAATTGAGTTACTGATATTTTTTTCCAATTTTTAATTTGTTGTGTTAAAATCATCGAGTTATTTCCATTCCTTTTTCTGTAATAAATCATTTGGAATAGATTACACATTTTGGTATCTTTAACCACATTACATGAATTTAGCTAATTTATACTATGGGACGGGTCAGAAGTACCCAAGGTGTTGAAAGTAACCTACTCTAAACAGGTAAGTTGGTATCAGCGAGTGTACGCTCTTTTACTTAGTGCTTTGAAGGTGAAGATCCCCATTTAACTTTACTTTATACTTTTATACTCCACTGTTCCCCCCCTTTTTTTTTATTTGTCTCTAGTTGCATTAACGTAAGATATCTGTACAGCATCTCACTGGGGTCACTGGGACGGAATCGAAACAGAGCCTTAGAGTGAGATGACTCTAGCCCTGACAAAGCTAGAGTAGGCCATAAATTATTTCAGAATTAACGTGTGGAGTTCTCCGGCCTCTGGACAGTAAAATTACCTCCTTTTGTATTTGAGTGAAAGGTTAGTGAACTATGGCAGTAAAGTATTAGCAGGGCGTTTGTGTCCCGAGAATAAGTGCTCATTATCCTCCCCTGTTGAGCTTTGGGTAATTGCCGTAGGGAGACTTTCCTGGACTAAGTTCCCACTCAGCCATTCACATAAAAATTCTCCACACGAGTGGTCCTTCGAACCGGATCTCTCACCTTTGACTTTTGGGTAATTAAATTAACTTAACCTAGCTTGATTAAGCAATAAATACCTCGCTATACCACACTTACCCACATGCACCAGCCACATTGTAGAAAGTGTAATGCCCAGACTTGAGTTGGAACGAGAGAAGAGTTTTGTAATTTTATAGTATTTGACACACGCTTAAGGAAGACAGTGTAACCAGTTTTATTTATGAGTTCTGAGACGACAGAACTATATATGTTCAGGTCATCGATTTAGGTTGCATGCTGCATGTTTTACTATTAACTTGCGAAGTTCTATGCCCGTCGGTTCATATGATCTTTTCACCTAATTTTGGCATTTAACCAGAAAGTTCCGAGACACTGGAACTAAGGTATATCACTTTCGTTGTTCAGACTTCATTGTTTACTGCTCCAGGCGAGCACCGTTCATTTTGCTCTGTTCGACTTAATTGGCCAATCTACTTTTTTCCATAATTTTGTACCTCGGTTTACCATCCTTTGTGCAAGTGCTGTAATTTTCTTACTAACCCCTCTTGTAAGCTTAACCCCGTGTCCTCGGTCACAGAACTTTTAGCGCGATATTGCTAAGTCTACAATTTCATGTAGTCACTAAAAAATTTGTTAAAGGTCGTCTTACCCATGTGTAGCGTATCCTATTTTACTTGTGATTACCACTTGACAAGTGCGTCAATAATTTTACCTTCAGCCTCAGCGTAAATTTGCACTTTTGTCCTTTTTGTGAGAAACATTTGCGTTTAACCTCTGTGTGAGGAAAGCTTTATGTAATGTCCTCTGTTGTGAGTGAGATTTAGTTATCCTTTGCATGAGGTAATTTCAAGTTTAGCATTAGCGCGAGTGGTGTTTAAATTGTTTTGCGATTTCCATGTGCTACTAGTCACATTGAGTAATTTTTTGCGACTATCTAAGTTCTATTTACTTTTGTCATTTTGGTGCTAGCCTATACTGTATAGTTGTAAATTGTCATTGCCACTTACCACACTTTTTCATTGTGCATTTAACCAATCCATGGTCACTTCTTGTGCACACATAGCCGCACAAGTTTCCCAAACCTTTCGAGTAGGGTGAGTTTCCATTCCTCAGACCTACCCATAAATCTTAAGAATTTATTCAACTTTGAACTTGCAAACTCCGCACATCCAAGGGTTTCATCCAAAATGTCTTTACAAATTCTTAATCTCGGTAACCCTCCACAACCTCAGGCTGAAGCTCTCAGCTTGAAGGAACTTAACTTACAGCTTGAGCAACAGGAGGTCGATTTCAAATTTCTATGTGAGGACGCAGATCTGGCCCTCCATAGCCTAAGTTCAGTAGATCTTTCACGCATGTCGTCCCCTGGGTTGGATCACTTTAGCGTTCACATCGGAGGCATCAGGGACAAACTCAATGAATACAAACAGTTTTGGCGGTCTCATTATAAACATCCGACCGTGGTGGCGAATTACCCAATGCTGGTTGACTGTGCAAAACGAATTGAAACGGCCTTCAGTAGCATTGTGTTCCATAAGACCACTGGCAACCAAGCCCAGAATCAAACACCTGGCACAAACCTGCAGACTGTTTATGTGTCCGTTGCCTCTGAGCCTGATCCCCCCATTTTTGAAGGTCGTAGGGAACGTTGGACGGGTTGGTGGAGCCTTTTCCGTCAAACCATACACGAATCTCCCAAATATTCCCCAGCGGATAAGTACAAGATCCTTCTACGGTGCCTAAGAGGACCAGCCCGGCGTCTTGCTGGAAACAGGATCTGGACAGAGGGTTTGTACGAGAGGACCATCGCTAACCTCATCCAGGAGTACGAATCCCCTGATCTTGACCGTCATTTGCTGCGTAAGAAGCTCTTTAGTATGAGCCCCCCAGCGGATGATGGCCCTGACCTCAGACGGTTTCTGATGGAGTGGAACAATGCTGAGGAAGAATACGTGCAAGTGACCAAAGCTCCCTTGTCCGAAGATCTGTTGGAGCATGCCATCCTGAGTAAGCTAAACCCCACTCTCTTGGAGACAGTTTATCGCCGTTACAATAGCACTTCCGTGTCTTTGCAAGAGTTAAAGGACGGACTATACGAACATGCACGCACAAAGGAGCTAGCCAAACTGTTGACGGAGCCAAGTAAAGACTGGCTTCCTGTTAAACCATCTAACTCTGGAGTAAACGGCAATTCAATTACAAAATTGGCTAAGCCCTTCCATAGAACGACTAGTGATGCCCTTAAGCCGAAGACACCATCTACTCCAACCCAAAACCCAGCAAAACCCACTCAGAAGCGTGCACCGGAGCCGGCCAGAGCTCCCCCACCAACAGGTAACCCTGTTCGGTACAATTGTGTTTTCTGTGACCACAATGGTCACTCATCAACAAAATGCCCCGGTTCCCCGATTCAAATAGTCGAATAACGCGGTTGAACCAACTAGGCTGTTGCACTAAATGTTTTTCAACGCAACATGTTGCCCGTGATTGCACCGCCCATGTTACATGCCAGAACTGCCAACATGGCCACAAATTGCCTCTCTGCCCTAACATCGTGACCGTTGGTCACCAACCCGATGGGCCAAGAGCAGATCCACCTTCTGTTCAACTTAATCATATAGCCTCGAGTGAGACTGATCAAACCAACCAGGCGAACGAAATAAACCCTGCTGTTCTACCAACCTTCACTGGCGATCTAATTAATGGGAAACTTAAACACACCACCCGAGTTTTCCTGGATTGTGGTGCCCAACGCACATTTGTTCATCCCAACGTAGTCAAGTCACTGAACCTTGCTCCTGTCGGAAAAATCGTGTTCCGACTCAACTCGTTCAACATGGACGAACCACCTCAGTGTTCAGACTTGGTGCAGTTCAATTTGAAAATTGGTCGCCGCAAGCATAAGGTCGTTGCCATTGTCAACCCGAACGTGGGGAAGAACATAAGGACGCCTGGATATACCCATGCAGTTCGCACTCTAGAGGCTAGTGGTCTACGTCTTGCAGACAGGCAGCCAGATGACAATGCCACTGGCATAGAGATCATCCTCGGAGCCGATTACCTTCCCCGACTCCTCAAGCGCACTCACAACATCAAGGGTGTCAACTTGTTCAGTACACCAGGTGGATATGTGGTTTGGGGAGAGCTGCCAGATTGGTCACGAGAAGGGACAGAACCCCCAGAGGTTGATAGTCTGTCGCTCACACTAAACCGCATCAGCGTAACAGACCCTGTGGGAGTAGAGCCCCCCGTCGAGAATCTTTGGAAACTCGATGCTGTGGGCATAAGCAATGAACCCTTCAGCCATCTTGAGGCACAGGCCGTTGATCTCTTCAAGCGTACTACACGGTACGCAAACGGAAGATACACAGTGCAACTACCCTTCAAGAGTGATAGCCGACCAGAGATAAATTTTGGTAGGGCTTTTGCCCAGCTGATATCCCTTAAAAAATCTAAAGACCCTCAGTTATTCATCAAGTACCAAGCCATCCTTGACGAGTACATGAAGGAGGGCTTTATCGAGCCGGTCGAGCTAGAACCTCATAATGACGGTCAAATGCACTACCTACCCCATCATCCTGTCCTCAAAAATTCCACCTCCACACCAATGCGCATAGTATTCAATGCCTCGGCTAAATCGGGACCAAATTCAAGGTCTCTGAATGAATCCTTGTACACCGGGCCAAACTTGGCCTCAAAAATTCAGTCCATGATCCTCCGGTTTAGGGAAAAGCCATTTGGTTTGACGGCAGACATCTCTAAGGCTTTCCTGCGGATTGAAATTGCTGAAGAACACCGTGATTACTGTCAGTTTCTTTTCTTTAAGGACTCCAGTATGTCTGAAGTTATTGCGTACCGCTTCAAAGTGGTCCTGTTTGGGGCCACCTCGAGCCCATATTTGCTCAACCAGACAATCCAACACCACCTGGATGTTCAAACGAGTAGTCTTGCCTCACAGCTTAAAACAAGCTTCTACGTTGACAACTTTCAACGTTGCTACGACTCGCCCACGGACATCCTTAGCGAAAGACAGTACATAGAAAAAATTATGCTGGAAGCCAACATGCCCCTTGCCAAATGGACCACTAATGCCCCCGTCTCGGGAGACTTCACTGAAACGGGCCCCCAAGATTACCTCGGTCTGGACTGGAACACAGCTGATGACACATTAGCCTTCAAGCTCCCCTCAGGACTGATGTTAGAGGACTACTCACACGTCAACACCAAGAGGAAGGTTGTCTCTCTGTTTTCTTCCATCTACGACCCTATTGGCCTGATCTCGCCGGTCACTATCCTCGGCAAGCTCTTCATTCAGAAACTCTGGATGATGGATCAAAGTTGGGATTCACGCCTGAGCGAAGAATTGATCCGCGAGCTCGGTGCCATTCTTAAAAAATACAAGGGTCTCGAGAACATTAAGGTGCCTCGAAATGCACATCAGGGTCACCAGGCTGCATTACATGTGTTTGCAGATGCCTCCAAGCAAGCCTTTGGAGTGGCTTGCTACGTGGTCACAATTGAAGGTAAATGCCAGCTCCTCACAGCCAAGGCACGAGTTACCCCTAAACGTATGCTGGAATTGGACGAGAGTCAGTCCATTCCCAAGCTTGAGTTGACCGCACTCCTGTTTGGATGCCGACTAGCCCAGTATCTGATAGAATTACGTCCAGAAACATACGTCTCTACGACAGTGTGGTCCGATGCCTCCACGGCCCTGCAGTGGGTACACAGCCGGCAGAGCACGTCCCCATATGTTCTCAATAGGGTTGAGGAGATAAACCGTATTAGGTTGAACTGTCGGTTGCTTCTCAAGCATGTCCCCACGTCCTGCAATCCCGCCGACCTGGCGTCGCGGGGAGTAGCCGCCAAAGTCGTCCTCAAGTCCAACTTATGGCTTCATGGACCAGCCTGGCTGATCGACGTCTCAGCTTACCCGGACCAAAGCAGATTCCCTACTGAATGGGAGATAAAAGCTTGTCCCATCAGACTTCTACCACCGCAAACTCAAAGATTTGCTCATTTCTCATCTCTTGATGAGGCAGTTAGGAGCTATGCAGCCTTGCTGCGCCTGACGAGCGGATGGGCCGAGCACAAATTCCCCCATTTAGTCCAAAGGTTCCCACGAAGACCACTTACCGCCATCATTCGTGTGTCACAGGCGGCCAGTTACCCCCAAATATTACGACAATTGCAAGGTAAACCCGCCTTGTTGACGTCCGATGAACGAGCCTTTATCGGACAACGGAAGCCCTATATTGACAATAACGGTGTTCTAAGAGGCCGATCCCGCCTCAGTGATGCACCCCCGGAGTCCGGCTACATGGACCCCATTCTCCTAGAGTCCCACTGTGCTCTCTGGAAACTTATTGTTGAGCATTGGCATGAAGTGCTGCTGCACTGTAACACCTCCACTCTTCTTGTCCACTTGCGCAAGGAATTTTGGGTTCCCCGAATGCGCCAGCAAGTGAAGAAGATTCTCAAACGGTGCATACATTGCAAAAGAGTACAAGCCCAGCCGTACCCAACCCCACTGTTAGCTCCAGTCCACCCTAACCGCCTCAATGCTGAGGTCCCTTTCAGAGTAACTGGACTGGACTACACTGGCGGCTTCAAGGTGCATCATTCCCATGTGGACATGGTGTACGTACTGCTGTTTACCTGCGCTGCCACGCGGGCAGTAGCTTTAGAAACTACTACTTCCTTGACAGTTGTGGAACTAGTCCAAGCGATACGAAGGTTCGCTGCCCAATTTGGGATGCCACAGTGCCTTGTGTCTGACAATGCCTCAACCTTTCAAGCTGGTCAGACACTCTTGACAGAACTCATGCAACACCCTGTTATCGACGGGTTCAAACGGGCCCACAACCTCACTTGGAAGTTCATCACTCCTCGAGCCCCGTGGCAAGGAGGGTTTTAAGAGCGCTTGATTGGGTTTACCAAACTCAACTTGCGCAAAGCCACTTACCGTTGCCACCCTACGTATGATGAGTTTGTGACCTTGGTCCAAGAAGTAGAATGCGTGGTGAATGATCGGCCTCTAACATATCTGGATGCTGACGACCCCACTGATACGCCTTTGACCCCAAGCCACCTACTGTATGGTCGAACCCTCTCATTAGCACCTCAAGTCCACCTGGCTGACTTGACTGATCCTACTTTTCGAGAAGGGGACATCCTCCGCAAAGATTACCAGAAGCTGACCAACATGCTGCAAACATTCCTGAAGAGGTGGAAGTACGACTATGTCAGTTCCCTTCGAGAACGACACCAGAAGTCTAGTCGCCTCCACCCGAACATCCCTAGAGTTGGAGATTTATGCTTGTTGATTCTGGACGAGGTCAATCGAGAGGAGTACCCTTTGACCCGTATACTCCAAGTATACCCAGGTCGAGATGGACACATTAGAACAGTCAAGGTCCGCTCTGCAAATGGAGAGTATGTACGTCCAGTCAACCGTCTCATACCTTTGGAGGTTAACGAAAATGGCCAAACGCTATCCGAACCAAGTGAGGAGGAACCTCCTAACACCCCTCCCCTCGAAAATCTCGACAGTCCTCCTAGAGACCAACTGGCCGAGAGAAATGATGAAACCACAGCCGAAGCTAGGTCTCCTGTAGTCATCGCGGCGCCCCCGCCATGACAGGCCTACACGGGCCTCTGCTGAACGTGCACGAGCCCTATTCCAGGAGATCTTGTAGTAGCTTTACATAGTCTTCATCAACCATGTGAAGGACTGCTGAAGTTTTTGATTTGTCCTTCCCTCCGCTCTTATCTTGCAGTTGTAGTTACCATTTTGTACTAAGTCACAGTTAACTCTGTTTTACTTCCACTTTTATACGTACCACTTTTGTTTGACTCTCGCTTGTAAATCGTACTTCGCACTCATCTCGTACGCGGTTGCGGTTCAACTTAATGCCAATTGCTGACATAGCATAGCACAACTAGTCACATTCATTCTTTATTCATTTAGTATACTCATCTCATATACTAACACCTAATCCACATTGCATTAGTCTACACTAACCCTTCTCCTTTTCCTCCCTTTATCCCCAGGGTGTGAAGAATTATCTTCACTACTCTTCTTCTTCATAGTTTATACGTAGACTTTATTATTGTTCGTGACGTCACGACAGGGAAAAATGTGAGTAATGTGTCTTTCTTGAGCGAGTGTCCCAAGATTAATACTTTTGTGTTGTTTGTATACATTATTCTACCGTAAGTGTTTAGGTACAGTATTTTAAATCTCTTAATTACAACTCAAGTCTGCTAGTCTAGGAGGTATGGTTGTCCACACACGTGAGCCCGACTTGCTAAATTACCTTTTAGTTTCATTTTTATTCTGTATGCCAATTGTTTAGAATTAGGATTATCTTTGCCCCCTGGAGTTGCAAGATTTCTCCTTGTATTCTAAATAAGTGTGTTGCATGAAATTCACAAGGCACAAGGTTTTTGAGCCTGTCCTAAATGAGAGTTGGCACCTCAAGACTAGGCCTACGCACCAAGATACGCTTTTTTTTTGGGAAGGAAGGAGGACGCAGCTGACCTGAACTCGACCTCACAAACATACAGGCCACGGTACGAAACGGAGCTGCCCAGTCAGGCTCCAATGTCAACCTCGTGCTCCCACTCTCCATCACTAGCCTGTCCCCTTACACAATAACTAGCCAAGAATACGTCGTAGAAGAGGTCAAGCAAATGACCAGTGTTAGTGCATAGCTGCTAATTCTACAGCACGTCGGTTCCAGTCTTGGGGGCTAGTTGGAGAGCTTGGAGGGGGCCGTTGACTCTGCAAATTAAGTACTGTAGGCCTAGTGAGCAAACTGAAGACCGCCACATTTAGGACACGGGCGCCCACAACATATAAAAATCTTGTGAGTTTAACTAATGGCCTTTCCCCCTTTTAGATAAGTTTCAATTTCTCATAAGTTAAGTTTAGGTATTATTTTGGCATTACATCTTTCGGGCTGCGTGCATGGAAATTAATGTATGCATATTTTTTTTGATCTTGGTAATTGCTTGAGGTCACTGACCACATGTTGGAACCTCACAGCATCCTACCGCACAAATTGTTGATCAGAATGTTTTGACTTATTTATTCTGTCTGAGGTTTAATCCACGTGTTAATTCCGTTTAACGTTTTCAAGTTTTGTTGTAAATCCACTTATTCATTTTATCACATGTAAACTTATAATTGAGTTACTGATATTTTTTTCCAATTTTTAATTTGTTGTGTTAAAATCTTCGAGTTATTTCCATTCCTTTTTCTGTAATAAATCATTTGGAATAGATTACACATTTTGGTATCTTTAACCACATTATATGAATTTAGCTAATTTATACTATGGGACGGGTCAGAAGTACCCAAGGTGTTGAAAGTAACCTACTCTAAACAGGTAAGTTGGTATCAGCGAGTGTACGCTCTTTTACTTAGTGCTTTGAAGGTGAAGATCCCCATTTAACTTTACTTTATACTTTTATACTCCACTGTTCCCCCCTTTTTTTTTATTTGTCTCTAGTTGCATTAACGTAAGATACCTGTACAGCATCTCACTGGGGTCACTGGGATGGAATCGAAACAGAGCCTTAGAGTAAGATGACTCTAGCCCCTGACAAAGCTAGAGTAGGCCATAAATTATTTCAGAATTAACGTGTGGAGTTCTCCGGCCTCTGGACAGTAAAATTACCTCCTTTTGTATTTGAGTGAAAGGTTAGTGAACTATGGCAGTAAAGTATTAGTAGGGCGTTTGTGTCCCGAGAGTAAGTGCTCATTATCCTCCCCTGTTGAGCTTTGGTAATTGCCGTAGGGAGACTTTCCTGGACTAAGTTCCCACTCAGCCATTCACATAAAATTCTCCACAATAGTTTGGATATCTTAGCCTTAAGTGAAACACGTTATAAGGGAATGGTAAGGAAATCTTAGATCGAGGGTATAAACAGTATATATGTATACTGTATACATATTTATATATATATAATATATACACACACATATATATATATATATATATACACACATATATATATATATATATATATGTGTGTGTGTGTGTGTGTGTTTGTGTGTGTGTTTCTGTATATATATATATATATATATACCAAGGCATTTCCCCTAATTTTGGGGGGTACCCAACATCAAACTAATGAAACAAAAAAAAGGGGACCTCTCATCTCTACGTTCCTCCCAGCTTGACAAGGGACTAAACCGAGTTTGACTGGTACTGCTAAGGTGCCACAGCCCACCCTCCCCCATAATCCACCATAGATAAAGCTTCATAACGCTGAATCCCCAGCTGCTGCTACCTCCGCTGTCATCCAAGTCAATGGAGGAAGCAGCAGGGCCTACCGGAACTGCGTCACAATCGCTCGCCATTGATTCCTATTTCTAGCATGCTCTCTTGCCTCTCTCACATCTATCCTCCTATCATCCAGAGCTTTCTTCACTCCATCCATCCACCCAAACCTTGGCCTTCCTCTTGTACTTCTCTCATCATCTCTTGCATTCATCACCTTCTTTAACAGAGAGCCATTTTCCATTCTCTCAACATGGCCAAAACCACCTCAACACATTCATATCCACTCTAGATGCAACCTAATTTCATACACCCAGTCTCTCCTCACTACATCGTTCCTGATCCTATCTACTCGAGATACACCAGCAATATTCCTATGACACTTCATCTCAAACATATTCAATTTCTGTCTCTCCGTCACTTTCATTCCCCACAACTCCGATCCATACATCACAGTTGGTACAATCACTTTGTCAAACAGAACTCTCTTTGCATTGATGCCCAACCCTCTATTTTTCACTACTCCTTTAATTACCCCCAACACTTTGTATCCTTCATTCACTCTCTGACATACATTTGCTTAAATTCCACCATTTTCTGCAACAACCGACCCCAAGTACCTAAACTGATCCACCTCCTCAAGTAACTCTCCATTCAACATAACATTCAACCTCGCACCACCTTCCCGTCTCGTACATCTCATAACCTTACTCTTACCCACATTAACTCTCAACTTCCTTCTCCCACACACCCTTCCAAATTATGTCACTAATTGCCCAAGCCTCTCTTCCGTGTCTGCAACTAGTACAGTATCATCGGCAAACAACAACTGATTTACCTCCCATTCATGGTCATTCGTGTCAACCATTTTTAATCCTCATCCAAGCACTCGAGCATTCACCTCTCTCATCACTCCATCAACGTACAAGTTAAACAACCACAGCGACATCACACATCCCTATCTCAGATCAACTCTCACCGAAAACCAATTGCTCACTTCATTTCCTATCCTAACATATGCGTCACTACCTTTGTAGAAACTTTTCAATGCTTCCAACAACCTTCCACTAACTTCATATAACCTCATCATATTCCCATTGCTTCCCTATCAACTATTATACGCTTTCTCCAGATCCATAAAGGCAACATACACCTCCTTAACTTTTGCTAAATATTTCTCGCATATCTGCCTAACTGTAAAAATGTAATTAAAAAAATTCCTACCTCTTCTAAAACCACCCCGTACTTCTAAGATTGCATTCTCTGTTTTATCCATAATCCTATTAATCAGAACTCTACCATACACTTTCCCAACTACACTCAACAAATTAATACCCCTTGAATTTACAACACTCATGCTCATCTCCCTTACCCTCATATAGTGGTACAATACACGTACAAACCCAATCTACTGGTACCATTGACAACACAAAACACATATTAATCAATCTCACTAGCCATTGAAGTACAGTCACACCTCCTTCCTTTAACATCTCAGCTCTCACACCATCCATACCAAATGCTTTTCCTACTCTCGTTTCATCTAGTGTTCTCCTCACTTCTTCTTTTATTATCTCTCTCTCATTCTCATTTCTCATCACCGGCACCCCAACACCTGCAACAGCAATATATCTGCCACCCGATTATCCTCAACATTCACTGAGCTTTCAAAATATTCTGCCTACCTTTTCCTTGCCTCCTCTCTTTTTAACAAACTTCCATTTTCATCTTTCACTGTCTCTTCTATTCACGAACCAGCCGTCCTTACTCTCTTCACTTCTTTCCAAAACTTCTTGTTATTCTCTTCGTATGAATGACCCAATCCCTGACCCCATTTCCAGTTAGCTACCCTCTTCACCTCACTTACCTTACGCTTTACTTCCACATTTTTTCTCTGTATCTTTCATACTTCTCTATACTATTACTATGCAGCCATTCTTCAAAAACTCTCTTTTTCTCTTCCTCTTTTACCTTCACTCCTTTATTCCGCCATTCACTGCCCTTCCTCATGGTGCCACCAACAAACTTTTTGCCACACACATCACTTGCAATCCCATCAAACTGTTCTTTTACTAACTTCCACTCCTCCTCTAAATTACCAGTTTCTCTTACTTTCATTTCGTCATATCCCATTTTCAACCTTTCCTGATATTTACTTTTTACCCCCGGTTTTATTAGCTCTTCAACCCTCACTAGCTCCCTTTTACATCCACCTACTCTATTCCAACTCTTTTACTACAACTAATCTTCCTTCCACCAACAAATGATCAGACATACAGTTAGCCATACCGCTAAACACGTGCACGTCTTTCAATCTTCCAAACATTCTTTTAGTTATCAACACATAATCTAATAACGCCTTTCCACCACTCTTCCATTTGCCACTTACCCATGTAAACTTGTTTTTATCTTTGTTTTGAAAAAGCTAGAACTTATCACCATCTCTTGCTCAACACATATATCTACCAGTTTCTCACCACTCTCATTTTCACCTGGTACGCCATACTTCCCTATGACACCTTCTACCTCTCCAGCACCCACTCTAGCATTTAAGTCACCCATGACAACTACATACTTCCTTCTACCCAGTCCTTCTACACACCTAGTTAATTCATTCCAGAACTCATTCTACTCTTCTTTACTTTTCTCACAAGCTAGCACATACGCACTGACAAAAGCCCAACATTCCCTACCCAATATAACCCTTACCCACATTAACCTAGATGATATCTCCTTCCATTCCACTACTTTACCTGTCATCCATTCACTCAACAATAAAGCCCCACCTTCTCTTGCTCTTCCCCTTTCAATACCAGACACTCTTCCAGACATTTCACCAAATATCACTTTACCTTTCCCTTTTATCTTTGTCTTACACAAAGTCATTAATTCCATCCTTCTATTCCAATCTGACATCTTTTACTCTCTATCGTACTACAACCATGCACTTTCAAACACCCCAAAACTAGAGTGTGGGGAGCAGTCACTCTCCCACTAGCTTCACCTCTTTGATGTCTCATAGGATCATAATACAGGAGCGGGGGTTCCCAGACCACACGTCCCATCCCTTTTAGTCGCCTCTTACGACACGCAGGGATACGTTGGTGCTATTCTAATTGTTTTTATTCCCCCGTGGACACAGGGATCATGAATAAATATATATATATATATATATATATATATATATATATTTAATATTATTTTTATTATTATTATTATTATTATTACTTGCTAAGCTACGACCCTAGCTGGAAAAGCAGGAATGCTATAAGCCCCAGGTGCCCCAACAGGGAAAATAGCCCTGTGAGGAAAGGAAACAAGGAAAAATTAGATATTTGAAGAACAGCAACATTATCTAAACAAATATTTCATATATAAACTATAAAAACTTTAACAAAACAAGAGAAGGAGAAATGAGATAGAATAGTGTGCTCGAGTGTACCCTCAAGCAAGAGAACTCTAACCCAAGACAGTGGAAGACCATGGTACAGAGTCTACTATCCAAGACTAGAGAACAATATTTTGATTTTGGAGTATCTTTCTCCTAGAAGAGCTGCTCACCATAGCTAAAGAGTCTCCTCTATCCTTACCAAGAGGAAAGTAGCCACTGACCAGTTACAGTGCAGTAGTTAACCCCTTAGGAGAAGAAGAATTGTTGGTTAATCTCAGTGTTGTCAGGAGTATGAGGACAGAGAAGAATCTATAAAGAATATGCCAGACTATTTGGTGTAGGTGAAGGCAAAGTGAAAGTGAACCAACACCAGAGAGAAGGATCCAATGCAGTACTGTGTGGCCCAGTCAAAGGACCCCACAACTCTCTAGCAGTAGTATCTCAACGGGTGGGTGGTGCCCTGACCAACCTACTACCTACCTACATATATATATATATATATATATATATTGTGGAGGATTTATTTTTGCTTTATTTTAATTTTTGTTTTTTGCCAAATCCTGAGAGAGAGAGAGAGAGAGAGAGAGAGAGAGAGAGAGTGTGTGTGTGTTAGCGAGCGAAAGTAATTAGCGAATGATTGTTTGTGGTGAGAAAGACTGTTGGTTTAAATGAGATTGTTTGTTTACATTTTTTAGTTAGGTTACGACAGTGGTGAATGTTTCGGAGCGAATGCTTTTTTTGATTGACTGCGTCCTGAGTCAGTTGTGTGAACGCTGGATTTTTTATTTTTCTTTACCAGCGAGGAAGTGATTATTTATATTCTAAGTAAGTACAGTTTTGTTTATCTTTGCTTGTCGTGATTGTGAATGATAGGAACAATTTATTATTTATCTTTGATTATAGTGTGATAGTTCAGTTAGTTAGAAGTGTTCATAAGTGTTTTTCTTTTTTATTTTGGCAGGGCCGTGATTCCTCCTTATGAGAGATTGTTTTTTGAGA
>NC_090755.1:43646885-43656885 GCF_036898095.1 Palaemon carinicauda | reverse complement strand
TGACGCTACCAGCTGTCCGGGGATTTACCTGGCGAGACATCAGTCTCTTACCAGTGAGTTTTACCCAATTTCCCAACCACCACGTGACACAATTGGTAGTAATTCATTCAAATTACCCCTAATGAGTCAATATGGATAAATATCAACACAACATCGTGTTCAAATAGAAATATATTTCTACCTCATACTTGGGATCGAACGCTAGCCCCTTCTAATGAAAGGCTAGGTCGAAACTAACCATGTCACGAGAGCCCATAAAAGAAATTGGAACCTGACGCTACCAGCTGTCCAAGGATTTACCTGGCGAGACATCAGTCTCTTACCAGCGAGTTTTACCTAATTTCCCGGGCCACCACGTGACACAATTGGTAGTAATTCATTCAAATTACCCCTAATGAGGCAATATGGATAAATATCAACAAAACATCGTGTTCAAATAGAAATAAATTTCTACCTCATACTTGGGATCGAACGCTAGCCCCTTCTAATGAAAGGCCAGGTCGAAACAAACCATGTCACGAGAGATCATAAAAGAATTTGGAACCTGACGCTACCAGCTGTACGAGGGTTTACCTGGCGAGACATCAGTCTCTTACCAGCGAGTTTTACCCCAATTTCCAGGGCCACCACGTGACACAATTGGTATTAATTCATTCAAATTACCCCTAATGAGTCAATATGGATAAATATCAACACAACATCGTGTTCAAATAGAAATAAATTTCTACCTCATACTTGGGATCGAACGCTAGCCCCTTCAAATGAGAGGCCAGGTCGAAACCAACCATGTCACGAGACCACATAAAAGAAATTGGAACCTGACGCTACCAGCTGTCCGAGGGAATTTACCTGGCGAGACATCAGTCTCTTACCAGCGAGTTTTACCCAATTTCCCGGGCCACCACGTGACACAATTGGTAGTAATTCATTTAAATTACCCCTAATGAGTCAATATGGATAAATATCAACACAACATCGTGTTCAAATAGAAATAAATTTGTACCTCATACTTGGGATCGAACGCTAGCCCCTTCTAATGAAAGGACAGGTCGAAACCAACCATGTCACGAGAGCCCATATAAGAAATTGGAACCTGACGCTACCAGCTGTCTGAGGATTTACCTGGCGAGACATCAGTCTCTTACCAGCGAGTTTTACCTAATTTCCCGGGGCCACCACGTGACACAATTGGTAGAAATTCATTCAAATTACCCCTAATGAGGCAATATGGATAAATATCAACAAAACATCGTGTTCAAATAGAAATATATTTCTACCTCATACTTGGGATCGAACGCTAGCCCCTTCTAATGAAAGGCCAGGTCAAAACCAACCATGTCACGAAACCCCATAAAAGAAATTGGAACCTGACGCTACCAGCTGTCCGAGGATTTACCTGGCGAGACATCAGTCTCTTACCAGCGAGTTTTACCCGATTTCCCCGGGCCACCACGTGACACAATTGGTAATTAATTCATTCAAATTACCCCTAATGAGTCCGTATGGATAAATATCAACACTACATCGTGTTCAAATAGAAATAAGTTTCTACCTCATACTTGGGATCGAACGCTAGCCCCTTCTAATGAAAGGCCAGGTCGAAAACAACCATGTCACGAGAGCCCATAAAAGAAATTGGAACCTGACGCTACCAGCTGTCAGAGGATTTACCTGGCGAGACATCAGTCTCTTACCAGCGAGTTTTACCCAATTTCCCCGGGCCACCACGTGACACAATTGGTAGTAATTCATTCAAATTACCCCTAATGAGGCAATATGGATAAATATCAACAAAACATCGTGTTCAAATAGAAATAAATTTCTACCTCATACTTGGGATCGAACGCTAGCTCCTTCTAATGAAACCCCCAGGTCGAAACAAACCATGTCACGAGAGACCATAAAAGAATTTGGAACCTGACGCTACCAGCTGTCCGAGGGTTTACCTGGCGAGACATCAGTCTCTTACCAGCGAGTTTTAACCCAATTTCCCCGGGCCACCACGTGACACAATTGGTAGTAATTCATTTAAATTACCCCTAATGAGTCAATATGGATAAATATCAACACAACATCGTGTTCAAATAGAAATAAATTTGTACCTCATACTTGGGATCGAACGCTAGCCCCTTCTAATGAAAGGCCAGGTCGAAACCAACCATGTCACGAGAGCCCATAAAAGAAATTGGAACCTGACGCTACCAGCTGTCCGATGATTTACCTGGCGAGACATCAGTCTCTTACCAGCGAGTTTTACCCAATTTCCCGGGCCACCACGTGACACAATTGGTAGAAATTCATTTAAATTACCCCTAATGAGGCAATATGGATAAATATCAACAAAACATCGTGTTCAAATAGAAATATATTTCTACCTCATACTTGGGATCGAACGCTAGCCCCTTCTAATGAAAGGCCAGGTCGAAACAAACCATGTCACGAGAGACCATAAAAGAATTTGGAACCTGACGCTACCAGCTGTCCGAGGGTTTACCTGGCGAGACATCAGTCTCTTACCAGCGAGTTTTACCCAATTTCACGGGCCACCACGTGACACAATTGGTATTAATTCATTCAAATTACCCCTAATGAGTCAATATGGATAAATATCAACACAACATCGTGTTCAAATAGAAATAAATTTCTACCTCATACTTGGGATCGAACGCTAGCCCCCTTCTAATGAACGCCAGGTCGAAACCAACCATGTCACGAGAGCCCATAAAAGAAATTGGAACCTGACGCTACCAGCTGTCCGACGGATTTACCTGGCGAGACAATCAGTCTCTTACCAGCGAGTTTTTACCCCAATTTCCCGGGCCACCACGTGACGCCATTGGTAGTAATTCATTCAAATTAACCCTAATGAGTCAATATGGATAAATATCAACACAACATCGTGTTCAAATAGAAATAAATTTCTACATCATACTTGGGATCGAACGCTAGCCCATTCAAATGAGAGGCCAGGTCGAAACCAACCATGTCATGAGACCCCATAAAAGAAATTGGAACCTGACGCTACCAGTTTGTCCGAGGAATTTACCTGGCGAGACATCAGTCTCTTACCAGCGAGTTTTACCCAATTTCCCGGGCCACCACGTGACACAATTGGTAGTAATTCATTTAAATTACCCCTAATGAGTCAATATGGATAAATATCAACACAACATCGTGTTCAAATAGAAATAAATTTGTACCTCATACTTGGCATCGAACGCTAGCCCCTTCTAATGAAAGGAGAGGTCGAAACCAACCATGTCACGAGAGCCCCATATAAGAAATTGGAACCTGACGCTACCAGCTGTCCGAGGATTTACCTGGCGAGACATCAGTCTCTTACCAGCGAGTTTTACCTAATTTTCCCGGGGCCACCACGTGACACAATTGGTAGAAATTCATTCAAATTACCCCTAATGAGGCAATATGGATAAATATCAACAAAACATCGTGTTCAAATAGAAATATATTTCTACCTCATACTTGGGATCGAACGCTAGCCCCTTCTAATGAAAGGCCAGGTCGAAACCAACCATGTCACGAGAGCCCATAAAAGAAATTGGAACCTGACGCTACCCCAGCTGTCCGAGGATTTACCTGGCGAGACATCAGTCTCTTACCAGCGAGTTTTACCCAATTTCCCGGGCCCCCACGTGACGCCATTGGTAGTAATTCATTCAAATTAACCCTAATGAGTCAATATGGATAAATATCAACACAACATCGTGTTCAAATAGAAATAAATTTCTACATCATACTTGGGATCGAACGCTTAGCCCCTTCAAATGAGAGGCCAGGTCGAAACCAACCATGTCATGAGACCCCATAAAAGAAATTGGAACCTGACGCTACCAGTTGTCCGAGGGAATTTACCTGGCGAGACATCAGTCTCTTACCAGCGAGTTTTACCCCAATTTCCGTGCCACCACGTGACACAATTGGTAGTAATTCATTTAAATTACCCCTAATGAGTCAATATGGATAAATATCAACACAACATCGTGTTCAAATAGAAATAAATTTGTACCTCATACTTGGCATCGAACGCTAGCCCCTTCTAATGAAAGGAGAGGTCGAACCAACCATGTCACGAGAGCCCATATAAGAAATTGGAACCTGACGCTACCAGCTGTCTGAGGATTTACCTGGCGAGACATCAGTCTCTTACCAGCGAGTTTTACCTAATTTCCCGGGGCCACCACGTGACACAATTGGTGGAAAATTCATTCAAATTACCCCTAATGAGGCAATATGGATAAATATCAACAAAACATCGTGTTCAAATAGAAATATATTTCTACCTCATACTTGGGATCGAACGCTAGCCCCCTTCTAATGAAAGGCAAGGTCAAAACCAACCATGTCACGAAACCCCATAAAAGAAATTGGAACCTAACGCTACCAGCTGTCCGAGGATTTACCTGGCGAGACATCAGTCTCTTACCAGCGAGTTTTACCGATTTCCCCGGGCCACCACGTGACACAATTGGTATTAAATTCATTCAAATTACCCCTAATGAGTCCGTATGGATAAATATCAACACTACATCGTGTTCAAATAGAAATAAATTTCTACCTCATACTTGGGATCGAACGCTAGCCCCTTCTAATGAAAGGCCAGATCGAAAACCAACCATGTCACGAGAGCCCATAAAAGAAATTGGAACCTGATGCTACCAGCTGTCAGAGGATTTACCTGGCGAGACATCAGTCTCTTACCAGCGAGTTTTACCCAATTTCCCGGGCCACCACGTGACACAATTGGTAGTAATTCATTCAAATTACCCCTAATGAGGCAATATGGATAAATATCAACAAAACATCGTGTTCAAATAGAAATAAATTCTACCTCATACTTGGGATCGAACGCTAGCCCCTTCTAATGAAAAGGCCAGGTCGAAAAAAAACCATGTCACGAGAGACCATAAAAGAATTTGGAACCTGACGCTACCAGCCTGTTCGAGGGTTTACCTGGCGAGACATCAGTCTCTTACCAGCAAGTTTTACCCAATTTCCCGGGCCACCACGTGACACAATTGGTAGAAATTCATTCAAATTACCCCTAATAGAGGCAATATGGATAAACGTGAACACAACATCGTGTTCAAATAGAAATAAATTTCTACCTCATACTTGGGATCAAACGCTAGCCCCTTTTAATGAAAGGCCAGGTCGAAACCAACCATGTCACGAGAGCCCATAAAAGAATTGGAACCTGACGCTACCAGCTGTCCGGGGATTTACCTGGCAAGACATCAGTCTCTTACCAGTGAGTTTTACCCAATTTTCCCAACCACCACGAGACACAATTTGATAGTAATTCATTCAAATTACCCCTAATGAGTCAATATGGATAAATATCAACACAACATCGTGTTCAAATAGAAATAAATTTGTACCTCATACTTGGCATCGAACGCTAGCCCCTTCTAATGAAAGGACAGGTTGAAACCAACCATGTCACGAGAGCCCATATAAGAAATTGGAACCTGACGCTACCAGCTCTCCGTGGATTTACCTGGCGAGACATCAGTCTCTTACCAGCGAGTTTTACCCAATTTCCTGGGCCACCACGTGACACAATTGGTATTAATTCATTCAAATTACCCCTAATGAGTCAATATGGATAAATAATCAACACAACATCGTGTTCAAATAGAAATAAATTTCTACCTCATACTGTGGATCGAACGCTAGCCCCTTCTAATGAAAGGCCAGGTCGAAACCAACCATGTCACGAGAGCCCATAAAAGAAATTGGAACCTGACGCTACCAGCTGTCCGAGGATTTACCTGGCGAGACATCAGTCTCTTACCAGCGAGTTTTACCCCAATTTCCCGGGCCACCACGTGACGCCATTGGTAGTAATTCATTCAAATTAACCCTAATGAGTCAATATGGATAAATATCAACACCAACATCGTGTTCAAATAGAAATAAAATTTCTACATCATACTTGGGATCGAACGCTAGCCCCTTCAAATGAGAGGCCAGGTCGAAACCAACCATGTCACGAGACCGCATAAAAGAAATTGGAACCTGACGCTACCAGCTGTCCGAGGAATTTACCTGGCGAGACATCAGTCTCTTACCAGCGAGTTTTACCCAATTTCCCCCGGCCACCACGTGACACAATTGGTAGTAATTCATTCAAATTACCCTAATGAGTCAATATGGATAAATATCCAACACAACATCGTGTTCAAATAAAAATAAATTTGTACCTCATACTTGGGATCGAACGCTAGCCCCTTCTAATGAAAGGACAGGTCGAAACCAACCATGTCACGAGAGCCCATATAAGAAATTGGAACCTGACGCTACAGCTGTCTGAGGATTTACCTGGCGAGACATCAGTCTCTTACCAGCGAGTTTTACCTAATTTCCCGGGCCACCACGTGACACAATTGGTGGAAATTCATTCAAATTACCCCTAATGAGGCAATATGGAAAAATATCAACAAAACATCGTGTTCAAATAGAAATATATTTCTACCTCATACTTGGGATCGAACGCTAGCCCCTTCTAATGAAAGGCCAGGTCAAAACCAACCATGTCACGAAACCCCATAAAAGAAATTGGAACCTGACGCTACCAGCTGTCCGAGGATTTACCTGGCGAGACATCAGTCTCTTACCAGCGAGTTTTACCCGATTTCCCCGGGCCACCACGTGACACAATTGGTATTAATTCTATTCAAATTACCCTAATGAGTCCGTATGGATAAATATCAACACTACATCGTGTTCAAATAGAAATAAATTTCTACCTCATACTTGGGATCGAACGCTAGCCCCCTTCTAATGAAAGGCCAGGTCGAAAAACAACCATGTCACGAGAGCCCATAAAAGAAATTGGAACCTGACGCTACCAGCTGTCAGAGGATTTACCTGGCGAGACATCAGTCTCTTACCAGCGAGTTTTACCCAATTTCCCGGGCCACCACGTGACACAATTGGTAGTAATTCATTCAAATTACCCCTAATGAGGCAATATGGATAAATATCAAACAAAACATCGTGTTCAAATAGAAATAAAATTTCTACCTCATACTTGGGATCGAAACGCTAGCCCCTTCTAATGAAACCCCAGGTCGAAACAAACCATGTCACGAGAGACCATAAAAGAATTTGGAACCTGACGCTACCAGCTGTCCGAGGGTTTACCTGGCGAGACATCAGTCTCTTACCAGCGAGTTTTACCCAATTTCCCGGGCCACCACGTGACACAATTGGTAGTAATTCATTTAAATTACCCTAATGAGTCAATATGGATAAATATCAACACAACATCGTGTTCAAATAGAAATAAATTTTTACCTCATACTCGGGATCGAACGCTAGCCCCTTCTAATGAAAGGCCAGGTCAAAACCAACCATGTCACGAGAGCCCATAAAAAGAAATTGGAACCTGACGCTACCAGCTGTCCGAGGATTTACCTGGCGAGACATCAGTCTCTTACCAGCGAGTTTTACCCAATTTCCCGGGCCACCACGTGACACAATTGGTAGAAATTTATTCAAATTACCCCTATTGAGGCAATATGGATAAATATCAACAAAACATCGTGTTCAAATAGAAATATATTTCTACCTCATACTTGGGATCGAACGCTAGCCCCTTCTATGAAAGGCCAGGTCGAAACAAACCATGTCACGAGAGACCATAAAAGAAATTGGAACCTGACGCTACCAGCTGTCCGAGGGTTTACCTGGCGAGACATCAGTCTCTTACCAGCGAGTTTTACCCAATTTCCGGGCCACCACGTGACACAATTGGTATTAATTCATTCAAATTACCCCTAATGAGTCAATATGGATAAATATCAACACAACATCGTGTTTCAAATAGAAATAAATTTCTACCTCATACTTGGGATCGAACGCTAGCCCCTTCTAATGAAAGGCCAGGTCGAAACCAACCATGTCACGAGAGCCCATAAAAGAAATTGGAAACCTGACGCTACCAGCTGTCCGAGGATTTACCTGGCGAGACATCAGTCTCTTACCAGCGAGTTTTACCCAATTTCCCGGGCCACCACGTGACGCCATTGGTAGTAATTCATTCAAATTAACCCCAATGAGTCAATATGGATAAATATCAACACAACATCGTGTTCAAATAGAAATAAATTTCTACATCATACTTGGGATCGAACGCTAGCCCCTTCAAATGAGAGGCCAGGTCGAAACCAACCATGTCATGAGACCCCATAAAAGAAATTGGAAACCTGACGCTACCAGTTGTCCCGAGGAATTTACCTGGCGAGACATCAGTCTCTTACCAGCGAGTTTTACCCAATTTCCCGGGCCACCACGTGACACAATTGGTAGTAATTCATTTAAATTACCCCTAATGAGTCAATATGATAAATATCAACACAACATCGTGTTCAAATAGAAATAAATTTTGTACCTCATACTTGGCATCGAACGCTAGCCCCTTCTAATGAAAGGACAGGTCGAAACCAACCATGTCACGAGAGCCCATATAAGAAATTGGAACCTGACGCTACCAGCTGTCCGAGGATTTACCTGGCGAGACATCAGTCTCTTACCAGCGAGTTTTTACCTAATTTCCCGGGGCCACCACGTGACACAATTGGTAGAAATTCATTCAAATTACCCCTAATGAGGCAATATGGATAAATATCAACAAAACATCGTGTTCAAATAGAAATATATTTCTACCTCATACTTGGGATCGAACGCTAGCCCCTTCTAATGAAAGGCCAGGTCAAAACCAACCATGTCACGAAACCCCATAAAAGAAATTGGAACCTAACGCTACCAGCTGTCCGAGGATTTACCTGGCGAGACATCAGTCTCTTACCAGCGAGTTTTACCCGATTTTCCCCCGGGCCACCACGTGACACAATTGGTATTAATTCATTCAAATTACCCCTAATGAGTCCGTATGGATAAATATTCAACACTACATCGTGTTCAAATAGAAATAAATTTCTACCTCATACTTGGGATCGAACGCTAGCCCCTTCTAATGAAAGGCCAGGTCGAAACCAACCATGTCACGAGAGCCCATAAAAGAAATTGGAACCTGACGCTACCAGCTGTCAGAGGATTTACCTGGCGAGACATCAGTCTCTTACCAGCGAGTTTTACCCAATTTCCCTGGCCACCACGTAACACAATTGGTAGTAATTCATTCAAATTACCCCTAATGAGGCAATATGGATAAATATCAACAAAACATCGTGTTCAAATAGAAATAAATTTCTACCTCATACTTGGGATCGAACGCTAGCCCCTTCTAATGAAAGGCCAGGTCGAAAAAAAACCATGTCACGAGAGACCATAAAAGAATTTGGAACCTGACGCTTACCAGCTGTCCGAGGGTTTACCTGGCGAGACATCAGTCTCTACCAGCGAGTTTTACCCAATTTCCCGGGCCACCACGTGACACAATTGGTAGAAATTCATTCAAATTACCCCTAATGAGGCAATATGGATAAACGTGAACACAACATCGTGTTCAAATAGAAATAAATTTCTACCTCATACTTGGGATCAAACGCTAGCCCCTTTTAATGAAAGGCCAGGTCGAAAACCAACCATGTCACGAGAGCCCATAAAAGAAATTGGAACCTGACGCTACCAGCTGTCCGGGGATTTACCTGGCGAGACATCAGTCTCTTACCAGTGAGTTTTACCAATTTCCCGGCCACCACGTGACACAATTGGTAGTAATTCATTCAAATTTACCCCTAATGAGTCAATATGGATAAATATCAACACAACATCGTGTTCAAATAGAAATAAATTTGTACCTCATACTTGGCATCGAACGCTAGCCCCTTCTAATGAAAGGACAGGTCGAAACCAAACCATGTCACGAGAGCCCATATAAGAAATTGGAACCTGACGCTACCAGCTCTCCGAGGATTTACCTGGCGAGACATCAGTCTCTTACCAGCGAGTTTTACCTAATTTCCCGGGGCCACCACGTGACACAATTGGTAGAAATTCATTCAAATTACCC
>NC_090755.1:43640952-43643452 GCF_036898095.1 Palaemon carinicauda | reverse complement strand
TATATTATATATATACATATATATATATATATATATATATATATATAATATATATATATATATATATATATATATATATATATATATATATATATATATATATATATATATATAAGAGGAGTATAACCAAAATTTAAGCATAAGCATGATAGTAAACAGAAACTTGTTTATCTGAAAGAAAAACATAGTGCCACTTTTAACATAACGAGGTATCAAAGTTTTAAAAGTCTGCATTACTAACCAGTCACATTAGCGTTAGAAACGATCGGCACACATGTCTGCACTTATGCTAGGTTCACCTTTAAAAGTGGAACAGTCAACGTGGGCAACCTGGTGCCCTCACACTTAGTTTGTAGCACAGTAAGTAACTACACACTCACCCTGGAATTAATCGTCCCAATTAAATCCACTGTTCCTCGCAGAGTTAAACAGCAGGGTTAACGACGCAACCCACTGCTACCACAGACCTCTTTAGTTGCTCCACTTACTTCTCATTGTGACGAAAGAACACTCTGGAAGACTTCCAGCCAGTGTATGAACGAAGATGTTCAAAATCCATACAATTAAAGAAATTTAAGGATGAGGCAACCTTCCTCGGATCGTGACCTGCACTCAAAGCAGAAGACCTTTGCCGACCAGCACATTCTGCGGCCGGCAAGGGACTGAGTCAACTCACATCCTAACCTATACTAGGTCCAGATGTAGAATAACGTACAGTACTGTAACGGCTAGGCCATTACAGAGAAAAGAGGGGGAAGGGACGAAGAGGGTCCTACCAACCTTGCTTTATTAAAGAATCACCCGCAGCCAAGAAAACTCATCTTAGCCTAAGGGAGATCCAAGGAGGGATGCCAGCAATACTTGCCAACCCCCACTGAACCAAAGCAAGGAAGGTGTTGCTACTCCTAGGGAAAGGATCTTATCCTCGCCATCGAGAACAGCAACAAGGACTAGTCTGCTAGATCACAAGAAGAAGGAATCATCTCGTACAGAAACCTTCGGAAGTGACCTAAGGTGGTTAAGCCTCCTATGTCTGCGTCAGACTAGCGAGGGAGACTCTACCCAAAGCCAGACAAACACAGACTCAGACTAAGAACTCTGATGTTCTGCCCCCTCTCTGAAGCCAGACTTACTGGAACAGGAAGGAACAGTAACACCCCAATATAGTTGTATCGAAAATTAATTCAGATAAACCACTAGGGTTAAGCCCAAGGCTTAAACAGAGTGAAAGGGATTGCATACCTTCTCCGAGAAAAGAGAGCAACCGGGGAGTATGAGAAAGTATACTAAGGCCCCATAGGCAACTTAGCCTAGGCGCTAAGAGAATCGATTACCTAAATCACCGAAACTCACTCGTTATACTATCTTGGAAAAAATCAACATAATCTTAAATGTATGAAACTGCCTAAAGCTTCAATGAAATTTTGAAACACTCGGAAATCCAAAAATCATGCAGGAAAGTACTAGGGCCAAACGACTAGGCTACATGGTCTAGCGTAGGCCAGAATTGGCGAATACTTCGCCAAAACAAATAATACTAAAAGCACGAATAATGAAATCCTATGTAACGCTAGACAGTAAACTTATTAAAGCAAAACAGCAGGGAACGTCGCTCTGGCTAACTAAAACTCATACCTAGCGTGCGACAGCGTCCAGGATGCCTCCGGTAGGCAACGCCTCTTGTAACAAAGATTATTACTATTAATCACTTGAAAATTACCAAGAGCCTACATTTATACATAAAAGAAATAATACTCAACTTATCAGAGGCAGACGAACATGGAGAAAGCATAATAACTTGATTAAATCCAAGATTTTGCGAGAAACACAGGAAAAAACACCGAGTTGTTAAGCTAAGCAAAAAGGAATACAGATGGCGCCAGGATCGGCGCAATGCACGCTTATGAAACGGGAGAAGAGAGAGCCTTGCGAGCGGCTCTCCTTTTTCTTTCTCGTTTTCGTTTTCTTGCCAATTGACCCCTTTGAAGTGTTATCTCTGTTCGGGGTGCAGATTGCCATGTGGCGTGTCAAGAGTACGTCCTCTGATATTTCGCGATATCCCTGGTACTTTTATTAGGGATATTCGCTCCAGGAGTTAGAATTCTGTGTACCTTAAGGTAAATTCTCTGTTAATATCGCCGTAGTTGTAATATACCCTAGGAAGCTACCCTATAGGAACTTCCATCAGGATAACAGGGCTTGAGCCCAAAAATATAAATATAAATTTATATATATATATATATATATATATATATATATATATATATATATATTATATATATATATATATATATATATATATATATATATATATATATATACATATATATATATATATATATATATATATATATATATATATATATATATATATATATATATATACAAACACACATATGCTGTATATATATATATATATATATATATATATATATATATATATATATATATATATATATATATATATATATATATATATATATATATATATATATGTACA
>NC_090755.1:43618452-43630952 GCF_036898095.1 Palaemon carinicauda | reverse complement strand
CCAACCATGTCACGAGAGCCCATAAAAGAAATTGGAACCTGACGCTACCAGCTGTCCGAGGATTTACCTGGCGAGATATCAGTCTCTTACTAGCGAGTTTTACCCAATTTCCCGGGCCACCACGTGACACAATTGGTAGTAATTCATTCAAATTACCCCTAATGAGTCAATATGGATAAATATCTACACTACATCGTGTTCAAATAGAAATAAATTTGTACCTCATACTTGGGATCGAACGCTAGCCCCTTCTAATGAAAGGCCAGGTCGAAACCAACCATGTCACCAGAGCACATAAAAGAAATTGGAACCTGACGCTACCAGCTGTCCGAGGATTTACCTAGCAAGAAATCAGTCTCTTACCAGCGAGTTTTAACCAATTTCCCGGGCCACCACGTGACACAATTGGTAGTAATTCATTCAACTTGCCCCTAATGAGTCAATATGGATAAATATCAACACTACATCGTGTTCAAATAGAAATAAATTTGTACCTCATACTTGGGATCGAACGCTAGCCCCTTCTAATGAAAGGCCAGGTCGAAACCAACCATGTCACCAGAGCCCATAAAAGAAATTGGAACCTGACGCTACCAGCTGTACGAAGATTTACCTGGCGAGATATCAGTCTCTTACAAGCGAGTTTTACCCAATTTCCCGGGCCGCCACGTGACACAATTGGTAGTAATTCATTCAAATTAACCCTAATGAGTCAATATGGATAAATATCAACACAACATCGTGATCAAATAGAAATAAATTTCTACCTCATACTTGGGATCGAACGCTAGCACCTTCTAATGAAAGGCCAGGTCGAAACCACCCATGTCACCAGAGCCCATAAAAGAAATTGGAACCTGACGCTACCAGCTGTCCGAGGATTTACCTGGCGAGACATCAGTCTCTTACCAGCGAGTTTTACCTAATATCCCGGGCCACCACATGACACAATTGGTAGTAATTTATTCAAATTACCCCTAATGAGTCAATATGGATAAATATCAACACAACATCGTGTTCAAATAGAAATAAATTTCTACCTCATACTTGTGATTGAACGCTAGCCCCTTCTAATGAAAGGCCAGGTTGAAACCAACCATGTCACGAGAGCCCATAAAAGAAATTGGAACTTGACGCTACCAGCTGTCCGAGGATTTACCTGGCGAGATATCAGTCTCTTACTAGCGAGTTTTACCCAATTTCCCAGGCCACCACGTGACACAATTGGTAGTAATTCATTCAAATTACCCCTAATGTGTCAATATGGATAAATATCAACACAACATCGTGTTCAAATAGAAATAAATTTCTACCTCATACTTGTGATCGAACGCTAGCCCCTTCTAATAAAAGGCCAGGTCGAAACCAACCATGTCACGAGAGCCCATAAAAGAAATTAGAACCTGACGCTACCAGCTGTCCGAGGATTTACCTAGCAAGACATCAGTCTCTTACCAGCGAGTTTTAACCAATTTCCCGGGCCACCACGTGACACAATTGGTAGTAATTCATTCAACTTACCCCTAATGAGTCAATATGGATAAATATCAACACTACATCGTGTTCAAATAGAAATAAATTTGTACCTCATACTTGAGATCGAACGCTAGCCCCTTCTAATGAAAGGCCAGGTCGAAACAAACCATGTCACGAGAGCCCATAAAAGAAATTGGAACCTGACGCTACCAGCTGTCCGAAGATTTACCTGGCGAGATATCAGTCTCTTACCAGCGAGTTTTACCCAATTTCCCGGGCCACCACGTGACACAATTGGTAGTAATTCATTCAAATTACCCCTAATGAGTCAATATGGATAAATATCAACACAACATCGTGATCAAATAGAAATAAATTTCTACCTCATACTTGGGATCGAACGCTAGCCCCTTATAATGAAAGGCCAGGTCGAAACCAACCATGTCACGAGAGCCCATAAAAGAAATTGGAACCTGACGCTACCAGCTGTCCGAGGATTTACCTGGCGAGACATCAGTCTCTTACCAGCGAGTTTTACCCAATTTCCCGGGCCACCACATAACACAATTGGTAGTAATTCATTCAAATTACCCCTAATGAGTCAATATGGATAAATATCAACACAACATCGTGTTCAAATAGAAATAAATTTCTACCTCATACTTGTGATCGAACGCTAGCCCCTTCTAATGAAAGGCCAGTTCGAAACCAACCATGTCACGAGAGCCCATAAAAGAAATTGGAACCTGACGCTACCAGCTGTCCGAGGATTTACCTGGCGAGACATCAGTCTCTTACCAGCGAGTTTTACCCAATTTCCCGGGCCACCACGTGACACAATTGGTAGTAATTCATTCAAATTACCCCTAATGAGTCAATATGGATAAATATCAACACAACATCGTGTTCAAATAGAAATAAATTTCTACCTCATACTTGGGATCGAACGCTAGCCCCTTCTAATGAAAGGCTAGGTCAAAACCAACCATGTCACGAGAGCCCATAAAAAAAATTGGAACCTGACGCTACCAGCTGTCCGAGGATTTACCTGGCGAGATATCAGTCTCTTACTAGCGAGTTTTACCCAATTTCCCGGGCCACCACGTGACACAATTGGTAGTAATTCATTCAAATTACCCCTAATGAGTCAATATGGATAAATATTAACACAACATCGTGTTCAAATAGAAATAAATTTCTACCTCATACTTGTGATCGAACGCTAGCCCCTTCTAATAAAAGGCCAGGTCGAAACCAACCATGTCACGAGAGCCCATAAAAGAAATTAGAACCTGACGCTACCAGCTGTCCGAGGATTTACCTAGCAAGACATCAGTCTCTTACCAGCGAGTTTTAACCAATTTCCCGGGCCACCACGTGACACAATTGGTAGTAATTCATTCAACTTACCCCTAATGAGTCAATATGGATAAATATCAACACTACATCGTGTTCAAATAGAAATAAATTTGTACCTCATACTTGGGATCGAATATAGCCCCTTTTAATGAAAGGCCAGGTCGAAACCAACCATGTCACGAGAGCCCATAAAAGAAATTGGAACCTGACGCTACCAGCTGTCCGAAGATTTACCTGGCGAGATATCAGTCTCTTAACGGCAAGTTTTACCTAATTTCCCGGGCCACCACGTGACACAATTGGTAGTAATTCATTCCAATTACCCCTAATGTGTCAATATGGATAAATATCAACACAACATCGTGTTCAAATAGAAATAAATTTCTACCTCATACTTGTGATCGAACGCTAGCCCCTTCTAATAAAAGGCCAGGTTGAAACCAACCATGTCACGAGAGCCCATAAAAGAAATTAGAACCTGACGCTACCAGCTGTCCGAGGATTTACCTAGCAAGACATCAGTCTCTTACCAGCGAATTTTAACCAATTTCCCGGCCACCACGTGACACAATTGGTAGTAATTCATTCAAATTACCCCTAATGAGTCAATATGGATAAATATCAACACTACATCGTGTTCAAATAGAAATAAATTTGTACCTCATACTTGGGATCGAACGCTAGCCCCTTCTAATGAAAGGCCAGGTCGAAACCAACCATGTCACGAGAGCCCATAAAAGAAATTGGAACCTGACGCTACCAGCTGTCCGAAGATTTACCTGGCGAGATATCAGTCTCTTAACGGCGAGTTTTACCCAATTTCCCAGGCAACCACGTGACACAATTGGTAGTAATTCATTCAAATTACCCCTAATGAGTCAATATGGTTAAATATCAACACAACATCGTGATCAAATAGAAATAAATTTCTACCTCAAACTTGGGATCGAACGCTAGCCCCTTCTAATGAAAGGCCAGGTCGAAACCAACCATGTCACGAGAGCTCATAAAAGAAATTGGAACCTGACGCTACCAGCTGTCCGAGGATTTACCTGGCGAGACATCAGTCTCTTACCAGCGAGTTTTACCCAATTTCCCGGGCCACCACATGACACAATAGGTAGTAATTCATTCAAATTACCCCTAATGAGTCAATATGAATAAATATCAACAGAACATCGTGTTCAAATAGAAATAAATTTCTACCTCATACTTGTGATCGAACGCTAGCCCCTTCTAATGAAAGGCCAGGTCGAAACCAACCATGTCACGAGAGCCCATAAAAGAAATTGGAACCTGACGCTACCAGCTGTCCGAGGATTTATCTTGCGAGACATCAGTCTCTTACCAGCGAGTTTTACCCAATTTCCCGAGACACCACTTGACACAATTAGTAGTTATTCTTTCAAATTACCCCTAATGAGTCAATATGGATAAGTATCAACACAACATCGTGTTCAAATAGAAATAAATTTCTACCTCACATTTGGGATCAAACGCTAGCCCCTTCTAATGAAAGGCCAGGTCGAAACCAACAATGTCACCAGATTCCATAAAAGAAATTGGAACCTGACGCTACCAGCTGTCCGAGGATTAACCTGGCGAGACATCAGTCTCTTACCAGCGAGTTTTACCAAATTTCCCGGGCCACCACGTGACACAATTGGTAGTAATTCATTCAAATTACCCCTAATGAGTCAATATGGATAAACATATATGAGGTAGAAATTTATTTCTATTTGAACACTGGATAAATATATATGAGGTAGAAATTTATTTCTATTTGAACACGATGTTGTGTTGATATTTATCCAAATTGACTCATTAGGGGTAATTTGAATGAATTAGTACCAATTGTGTCACGTGGTGGCCTGGGAAATTGGGTAAAACTCGCTGGTAAGAGACTGATGTCTCGCCAGGTAAATCCTCTGACAGCTGGTAGCGTCAGGTTCCAATTTCTTTTATGGGCTCTCGTGACGTGGTTGGTTTCGACTTGGCCTTTCATTAGAAGGGGCTAGCGTTCGATCCCAAGTATGAGGTAGAAATTTATTTCTATTTGAACACGATGTAGTGTTGATATTTATCCATATTGACTCATAAGGGTTAATTTGAATGAATTACTACCAATGGCGTCACGTGGTGACCCGGGAAATTGGGTAAAACTCGCTGGTAAGAGACTGATGTCTCGCCAGGTAAATCCTCGGACAGCTGGTAGCGTCAGGTTCCAATTTCTTTTATGGGCTCTCGTGACATGGTTGGTTTCGACCTGGCCTTTCATTAGAAAGGGCTAGCGTTCGATCCCAAGTATGAGGTAGAAATTTATTTCTATTTGAACACGATGTTGTGTTGATATTTATCCATATTGACTCATTAAGGGTAATTTGAATGAATTAATACCAATTGTGTCACGTGGTGGCCCGGGAAATTGGGTAAAACTCGCTGGTAAGAGACTGATGTCTCGCCAGGTAAACCCTCAGACAGCTGGTAGTGTCAGGTTCCAAATTCTTTTATGGTCTCTCGTGACATGGTTTGTTTCGACCTGGCCTTTCATTAGAAGGGGCTAGCGTTCGATCCCAAGTATGAGGTAGAAATTTATTTCTATTTGAACACGATGTTTTGTTGATATTTATCCATATTGCCTCATTAGGGGTAATTTGAATGAATTACTACCAATTGTGTCACGTGGTGGCCCGGGAAATTAGGTAAAACTCGCTGGTAAGAGACTGATGTCTCGCCAGGTAAATCTTTGGACAGCTGGTAGCGTCAGGTTCCAATTTCTTTTATGGGCTCTCGTGACATGGTTGGTTTCGACCTAGCCTTTCATTAGAAGGGGCTAGCGTTCGATCCCAAGTATGAGGTAGAAATATATTTCTATTTGAACACGATGTTGTGTTGATATTTATCCATATTGACTCAGTAGGGGTAATTTGAATGAATTACTACCAATTGTGTCACGTGGTGGTTGGGAAATTGGGTAAAACTCACTGAAAAGAGACTGATGTCTCGCCAGGTAAATCCCCGGACAGCTGGTAGCGTCAGGTTCCAATTTCTTTTATGGGCTCTCGTGACATGGTTGGTTTCGACCTGGCCTTTCATTAAAAGGGGCTAGCGTTTGATCCCAAGTATGAGGTAGAAATTTATTTCTATTTGAACACGATGTTGTGTTCACGTTTATCCATATTGCCTCATTAGGGGTAATTTGAATGAATTTCTACCAATTGTGTCACGTGGTGGCCCGGGAAATTGGGTAAAACTCGCTGGTAAGAGACTGATGTCTCGCCAGGTAAACCCTCGTACAGCTGGTAGCGTCAGGTTCCAAATTCTTTTATGGTTTCTCGTGACATGGTTTGTTTCGACCTGGCCTTTCATTAGAAGGGGCTAGCGTTCGATCCCAAGTATGAGGTAGAAATTTATTTCTATTTGAACACGATGTTGTGTTGATATTTATCCATATTGACTCATTAGGGGTAATTTGAATGAATTAATACCAATTGTGTCACGTGGTGGCCCGGGAAATTGGGTAAAACTCGCTGGTAAGAGACTGATGTCTCGCCAGGTAAACCCTCGGACAGCTGGTAGCGTCAGGTTCCAAATTCTTTTATGGTCTCTCGTAACATGGTTTGTTTCGACCTGGCCTTTCATTAGAAGGGGCTAGCGTTCGATCCCAAGTATGAGGTAGAAATTTATTTCTATTTGAACACGATGTTTTGTTGATATTTATCCATATTGCCTCATTGGGGTAATTTGAATGAATTACTACCAATTGTGTCACGTGGTGGCCCGGGAAATTGGGTAAAACTCGCTGGTAAGAGACTGATGTCTCGTCAGGTAAATCCTCTGACAGCTGGTAGCGTCAGGTTCCAATTTCTTTTATGGGCTCTCGTGACATGGTTGGTTTCGACCTGGCCTTTCATTAGAAGGGGCTAGCGTTCGATCCCAAGTATGAGGTAGAAATTTATTTCTATTTGAACACGATGTAGTGTTGATATTTATCCATACGGACTCATTAGGGGTTATTTGAATTAATTAATACCAATTGTGTCACGTGGTGGCCCAGGGAAATTGGGTAAAACTCGCTGGTAAGAGACTGATGTCTCGCCAGGTAAATCCTCGGACAGCTGGTAGCGTCAGGTTCCAATTTCTTTTATGGGCTCTCGTGACATGGTTGGTTTCGACCTGGCCTTTCATTAGAAGGGGCTAGCGTTCGATCCCAAGTATGAAGTAGAAATTTATTTCTATTTGAACACGATGTTGTGTTGATATTTATCCATATTGACTCATTAGGGGTAATTTGAATGAATTAATACCAATTGTGTCACGTGGTGGCCCGGGAAATTGGGTAAAACTCGCTGGTAAGATACTGATGTCTTGCCAGGTAAACCCTCGGACAGCTGGTAGCGTCAGGTTCCAAATTCTTTTATGGTCTCTCGTGACATGGTTTGTTTCGACCTGGCCTTTCATTAGAAGGGGCTAGCGTTCGATCCCAAGTATGAGGTAGAAATTTATTTCTATTTGAACACGATGTTTTGTTGATATTTATCCATATTGTCTCATTAGGGGTAATTTGAATGAATTACTACCAATTGTGTCACGTGGTGGCCCGGGAAATTAGGTAAAACTCGCTGGTAAGAGACTGATGTCTCGCCAGGTAAATCCTTGGACAGCTGGTAGCGTCAGGTTCCAATTTCTTTTATGGGCTCTCGTGACATGGTTGGTTTCGACCTAGCCTTTCATTAGAAGGGGCTAGCGATCGATCCCAAGTATAAGGTAGAAATATATTTCTATTTGAACACGATGTTGTGTTGATATTTATCCATATTGACTCAGTAGGGGTAATTTGAATGAATTACTACCAATTGTGTCACGTGGTGGTTGGGAAATTGGGTAAAACTCACTGATAAGAGACTGATGTCTCGCCAGGTAAATCCCCGGACAGCTGGTAGCGTCAGGTTCCAATTTCTTTTATGGGCTCTCGTGACATGGTTGGTTTCGACCTGGCCTTTCATTAAAAGGGGCTAGCGTTTGATCCCAAGTATGAGGTAGAAATTTATTTCTATTTGAACACGATGTTGTGTTCACGTTTATCCATATTGCCTCATTAGGGGTAATTTGAATGAATTTCTACCAATTCTGTCACGTGGTGGCCCGGGAAATTGGGTAAAACTCGCTGGTAAGAGACTGATGTCTCGTCAGGTAAACCCTCGGACAGCTGGTAGCGTCAGGTTCCAAATTCTTTTATGGTCTCTCGTGACATGGTTTGTTTCGACCTGGCCTTTCATTAGAAGGGGCTAGCGTTCGATCCCAAGTATGAGGTAGAAATTTATTTCTATTTGAACACGATGTTGTGTTGATATTTATCCATATTGACTCATTAGGGGTAATTTGAATGAATTAATACCAATTGTGTCACGTGGTGGCCCGGGAAATTGGGTAAAACTCGCTGGTAAGAGACTGATGTCTCGCCAGGTAAACCCTCGGACAGCTGGTAGCGTCAGGTTCCAAATTCTTTTATGGTCTCTCGTGACATGGTTTGTTTCGACCTGACCTTTCATTAGAAGGGGCTAGCGTTCGATCCCAAGTATGAGGTAGAAATTTATTTCTATTTGAACACGATGTTTTGTTGATATTTATCCATATTGCCTCATTGGGGTAATTTGAATGAATTACTACCAATTGTGTCACGTGGTGGCCCGGGAAATTGGGTAAAACTCGCTGGTAAGAGACTGATGTCTCGTCAGGTAAATCCTCTGACAGCTGGTAGCGTCAGGTTCCAATTTCTTTTATGGGCTCTCGTGACATGGTTGGTTTCGACCTGGCCTTTCATTAGAAGGGGCTAGCGTTCGATCCCAAGTATGAGGTAGAAATTTATTTCTATTTGAACACGATGTAGTGTTGATATTTATCCATACGGACTCATTAGGGGTAATTTGAATTAATTAATACCAATTGTGTCACGTGGTGGCCCGGGGAAATTGGGTAAAACTCGCTGGTAAGAGACTGATGTCTCGCCAGGTAAATCCTCGGACAGCTGGTAGCGTCAGGTTCCAATTTCTTTTATGGGCTCTCGTGACATGGTTGGTTTCGACCTGGCCTTTCATTAGAAGGGGCTAGCGTTCGATCCCAAGTATGAGGTAGAAATTTATTTCTATTTGAACACGATGATGTGTTGATATTTATCCATATTGACTCATTAGGGGTAATTTGAATGAATTAATACCAATTGTGTCACGTGGTGGCCCGGGAAATTGGGTAAAACTCGCTGGTAAGATACTGATGTCTCGCCAGGTAAACCCTCGGACAGCTGGTAGCGTCAGGTTCCAAATTCTTTTATGGTCTCTCGTGACATGGTTTGTTTCGACCTGGCCTTTCATTAGAAGGGGCTAGCGTTCGATCCCAAGTATGAGGTAGAAATTTATTTCTATTTGAACACGATGTTTTGTTGATATTTATCCATATTGTCTCCTTAGGGGTAATTTGAATGAATTACTACCAATTGTGTCACGTGGTGGCCCGGGAAATTAGGTAAAACTCGCTGGTAAGAGACTGATGTCTCGCCAGGTAAATCCTTGGACAGCTGGTAGCGTCAGGTTCCAATTTCTTTTATGGGCTCTCGTGACATGGTTGGTTTCGACCTGGCCTTTCATTAGAAGGGGCTAGCGTTCGATCCCAAGTATGAGGTAGAAATATATTTCTATTTGAACACGATGTTGTGTTGATATTTATCCATATTGACTCATTAGGGGTAATTTGAATGAATTACTACCAATTGTGTCACGTGGTGGTTGGGAAATTGGGTAAAACTCACTGGTAAGAGACTGATGTCTCGCCAGGTAAATCCCCGGACAGCTGGTAGCGTCAGGTTCCAATTTCTTTTATGGGCTCTCGTGACGTGGTTGGTTTCGACCTGGCCTTTCATTAAAAGGGGCTAGCGTTTGATCCCAAGTATGAGGTAGAAATTTATTTCTATTTGAACACGATGTTGTGTTCACGTTTATCCATATTGCCTCATTAGGGGTAATTTGAATGAATTTCTACCAATTGTGTCACGTGGTGGCCCGGGAAATTGGGTAAAACTCGCTGGTAAGAGACTGATGTCTCGCCAGGTAAACCCTCGGACAGCTGGTAGCGTCAGGTTCCAAATTCTTTTATGGTCTCTCGTGACATGGTTTTTTTCGACCTGGCCTTTCATTAGAAGGGGCTAGCGTTCGATCCCAAGTATGAGGTAGAAATTTATTTCTATTTGAACACGATGTTGTGTTGATATTTATCCATATTGACTCATTAAGGGTAATTTGAATGAATTAATACCAATTGTGTCACGTGGTGGCCCGGGAAATTGGGTAAAACTCGCTGGTAAGAGACTGATGTCTCGCCAGGTAAACCCTCGGACAGCTGGTAGTGTCAGGTTCCAAATTCTTTTATGGTCTCTCGTGACATGGTTTGTTTCGACCTGGCCTTTCATTAGAAGGGGCTAGCGTTCGATCACAAGTATGAGGTAGAAATTTATTTCTATTTGAACACGATGTTGTGTTGATATATATCCATATTGCCTCATTAGGGGTAATTTGAATGAATTACTACCAATTGTGTCACGTGGTGGCCCGGGAAATTAGGTAAAACTCGCTGGTAAGAGACTGATGTCTCGCCAGGTAAATCTTTGGACAGCTGGTAGCGTCAGGTTTCAATTTCTTTTATGGGCTCTCGTGACATGGTTGGTTTCGACCTAGCCTTTCATTAGAAGAGGCTAGCATTCGATCCCAAGTATGAGGTAGAAATATATTTCTATTTGAACACGATGTTGTGTTGATATTTATACATATTGACTCAGTAGGGGTAATTTGAATGAATTACTACCAATTGTGTCACGTGGTGGTTGGGAAATTGGGTAAAACTCGCTGGTAAGAGACTGATGTCTCGCCAGGTAAATCCCCGGACAGCTGGTAGCGTCAGGTTCCAATTTCTTTTATGGGCTCTCGTGACATGGTTGGTTTCGACCTGGCCTTTCATTAAAAGGGGCTAGCGTTTGATCCCAAGTATGAGGTAGAAATTTATTTCTATTTGAACACGATGTTGTGTTCACGTTTATCCATATTGCCTCATTAGGGGTAATTTGAATGAATTTCTACCAATTGTGTCACGTGGTGGCCCGGGAAATTGGGTAAAACTCGCTGGTAAGAGACTGATGTCTCGCCAGGTAAACCCTCGGACAGCTGGTAGCGTCAGGTTCCAAATTCTTTTATGGTCCTCTCGTGACATGGTTTGTTTCGACCTGGCCTTTCATTAGAAGGGGCTAGCGTTCGATCCCAAGTATGAGGTAGAAATTTATTTCTATTTGAACACGATGTTGTGTTGATATTTATCCATATTGACTCATTAGGGGTAATTTGAATGAATTAATACCAATTGTGTCACGTGGTGGCCCGGGAAATTGGGTAAAACTCGCTGGTAAGAGACTGATGTCTCGCCAGGTAAACCCTCGGACAGCTGTAAGCGTCAGGTTCCAAATTCTTTTATGGTCTCTCGTGACATGGTTTGTTTCGACCTGGCCTTTCATTAGAAGGGGCTAGCGTTCGATCCCAAGTATGAGGTAGAAATTTATTTCTATTTGAACACGATGTTTTGTTGATATTTATCCATATTGCCTCATTGGAGTAATTGAATGAATTACTACCAATTGTGTCACGTGGTGGCCCGGAAATTGGGTAAAACTCGCTGGTAAGAGGACTGATGTCTCGTCAGGTAAATCCTCTGACAGCTGGTAGCGTCAGGTTCCAATTTCTTTTATGGGCTCTCGTGACATGGTTGGTTTCGACCTGGCCTTTCTATTAGAAGGGGCTAGCGTTCGATCCCAAGTATGAGGTAGAAATTTATTTCTATTTGAACACGATGTAGTGTTGATATTTATCCATACGGACTCATTAGGGGTAATTTGAATTAATTAATACCAATTGTGTCACGTGGTGGCCCGGGGAAATTGGGTAAAACTCGCTGGTAAGAGACTGATGTCTCGCCAGGTAAATCCTCGGACAGCTGGTAGACGTCAGGTTCCAATTTCTTTTATGGGCTCTCGTGACATGGTTGGTTTCGACCTGGCCTTTCATTAGAAGGGGCTAGCGTTCGATCCCAAGTATGAGGTAGAAATTTATTTCTATTTGAACACGATGTTGTGTTGATATTTATCCATATTGACTCATTAGGGGTAATTTGAATGAATTAATACCAATTGTGTCACGTGGTGGCCCGGGAAATTGGGTAAAACTCGCTGGTAAGATACTGATGTCTCGCCAGGTAAACCCTCGGACAGCTTGTAGCGTCAGGTTCCAAATTCTTTTGTGGTCTCTCGTGACATGGTTTGTTTCGACCTGGCCTTTCATTAGAAGGGGCTAGCGTTCGATCCCAAGTATGAGGTAGAAATTTATTTCTATTTGAACACGATGTTTTGTTGATATTTATCCATATTGTCTCATTAGGGGTAATTTGAATGAATTACTACCAATTGTGTCACGTGGTGGCCCGGGAAATTAGGTAAAACTCGCTGGTAAGAGACTGATGTCTCGCCAGGTAAATCCTTGGACAGCTGGTAGCGTCAGGTTCCAATTTCTTTTATGGGCTCTCGTGACATGGTTGGTTTCGACCTGGCCTTTCATTAGAAGGGGCTAGCGTTC
>NC_090755.1:43599196-43614196 GCF_036898095.1 Palaemon carinicauda | reverse complement strand
GGAGCCTTAGTATACTTTATTATACTCCCCGGTTGCTTTCTTTTCTTCGGAGAAGGTATGCAATCCCTTTCCCTCTGTTTAAGCCTTGGGCTTATCCTTAAGTGGTTTTTTCCGAATTTATTTTCGATAAAACTATACTAGGGTGTTACTGTACCTTCCTGTTCCAGCAGAGTCTGGTTCAAAGAGGGACAGAACAACAGAGTTTTTAGTCTGAGTCCGTGTTGTTTGGCTTGGGGCAGAGTCTCCCTCGCTGACCTAACACTTACAAAGGGAGCTGAGCTCCCTTAGGTCACTATCGAAGGTTTCTGTAGTTATGATTCCTTCTTGTGTGATCGACCAGACTAAGTCCTGTTGCTGTTCTCGGGGAGGATAAATCTTCCCTTGGGAGTAGCAACGCCTTCCTTGCTTTGGTGCTCTGGAAGCTGGCAGGTATTATACTACTGCGCTGGCCCTTTCCCTTAGATCTCCCTTAGGCTAAGACAAGTTCTTGGCTGCGGGTGATCTGTCACTAAAGCAAGGTTGGCATGACCCTCTTGTCCCTTCCCCCTCTATCTCCGTAATGGCCTAGCCATTACTGTACTGTACCTTGCCGGCCGGCAGAGCTGGCCGGCAGGGGTATTACTGTACCGTATGTCATTCTACTTCTGGACCTAGTATAGGTTAGGATATGGATTGACTAAGCCCATTGCCGGCCGGCAGAGATGCTGGATGGCAAGGGTCTTATGTTTTCGAGTGCTGCCCGGACCTCTCTTGGTCCCTCATCCATGCCTGCCGGCAGAGCCGGACGGCATTGGTCAAGGAAGCCTGAATTAAGTTTCTCCCCTTCCTTATATGCACTCTTTCGGTTGCCGGGCTTGGGGGGTTGTGTACACTCTTATCCCGGCATCCATTCTATTTTCTTCTAGTGCTGTACCTGTCCCGGCTGCCGGCCTCATAGGCCGGCAGCCGGGCAGGTGTAGTCTTCTGGTTCTTTTGCTGCCGGCTGGCATCGGTCTTGTACCTTTGCCGGCCGGCTTATGTCAGTCCTTGTCTGCCGGTCACCAAGAGTGTGGCCGGCAGCTGGGTACTACCTTGTGTAGTTGCTGGCCGGCAATCATTGCCGGCCAACACTGGCTGTTGCTGGCCGGCAGCTGCTGCCGCCGGCACAGGCATTTGAACCAGAGGGCTGCCGCCCTATAGCTGTTAAGTAGTATACTTTAAAGCTAATTGTGGTGTGTGCCGGCCGGCAAAGGCAGGCCGGCACACATCCTCCTATACTGTACTAGTATTCTTCTGTATAGCATATACAGTAAGAAGAAAACTATAGTAAAAGTTTAGGTACAGCACTGTAACTTCTAACACTATTGTGTTTTCTTACACAGCCCTTTGCTGTTGCCCTCAGACAGGAAGCAGAGTTCTTCCCCGTCTATTATCCAGGATTTTTAAAATCATTGCCTAGGTGTGAGCTCCACCTGTTTCCTCTGGAAACCTTGCATTGGTTACTCTAGTAGAGATAAACCATTTTGATTTTATTATCTGGAAGGCTGCAACAATGGGTTGTGAGGGAAACACAAGTGTGTGTCTTTCACTTATGAATTGTTATGCTATACTATGCATATCCAGTGATACATAGTTCACTTGATACTCATGGAAATTTCTTCTCTTTACAGGAGGACCCTCCGAAGTGCGGAAATGTTTTCTGCAATGTCCGCAGCAAGAACCTCTGCGGACATGAGTGTTGTAGGAGACACGCAGCATGCGCTGTCTCCAAGGATGATCTCCAGTATTGGGACCCTCAGGTATGTACTGTATGAAATAACCTGATTACTGAGGCTTTTGATTCCCCTAGAACGGCGGAATCAAGGGATATAGCTAGGGAAAAGCTTCGTACTTGGGTAAGGGGCTTCAAGAAGAACACCTCTGGCCCTTATCTTCCAAGTGAGAAGATGAGGGCGTATCTTTTTCCCCAGGCATCAGCTGAGGCAGTGATTCCCCAGCCTCAAGAGGAGATCCTTCAAGATCAAGTCCAGGTGGACGAGGAAGTCGCAGATGCGATGCAAGACATCCAGTTGTGTGACAGGATGTCTGACCTGGACGAACGTTTGGAAGAAGACCTCCTGGCAGAAGGTCAGGATCAAGTTCAAACCCCGGATGTCGTAGAGGATGAGGTCGACGAGGTGTCGGCTACTCCGGTTCAGATGCCGGAGCCTATCCCCTCAACATCGGCTGGCCTCCCAGTAGAACTGGGACAGGCCCTCTCTTCGATTGTTGGAATGATCCAACAAATGCAGAAGGAGAATCAGGAGAAGGCGGCTGCAATGGAACTGCGTATGCAGTCCCTGGCAGAATCACATGGGCCCCGGAAAAGGCTCAATGTGAAAGACCTTCCCATATGCTCAGATGCTAACCCATGGAGGTATGCTGAGCACATGCCGATGACGACTGGAAAGATCGTCATCTCGGATAAGCTGGGTTCAGTTCCCCTAGAGGAGGTAGAATTCTGGCCCAGCAAGGCATCATATCCGGACTGCTATGTCCGGCTGAGAAAAGAACCAGCTTCAAGGGAGGAGACAGAGCCGAAGGAGGTCATTGTTATGGACCACGCTAAGGCTCAAGCCCTACTTTCATCCTCGATGAAAGACAGGGGCTTCTCGAATTCGAAGGTAGCTGCATTGAGCAAGAAGCTCCCTTCGTTTGTGTCCTCTCCTGATAGAGCCTTCCCCTTTTTACAGAAAGGGTTTGCGGCTGTCCTAAAGGCAGTCGAGGCCGGCAAGCCTTGCCCCTCCCTGGAGGAGTGTAAACCCTTGTCGCTGGCTCTACCTATGGACCACAAAGACTGGAAGGATGTCCATCTGACATTCTCAGTGGGAAAGTTGGAGGCTGATATTGCCGGACGGCAATTCGGCGAGGACCTCCTCAAGCTGTCCGAATCTCTTTTACGAAGAGAGTTCGAGACAAAAGAAAGACTGGCTGCCTCAATGTCTCATCAGACTACTCTCGAGACGATGGCAAGTGACCCCAAGGTCCATGAAATGTTCATGGTAGTGGCTAAGTCTCACTTAGCCACAGTGACGAAGGACCTTTATAGCTTCGTCAAGGCAAGGAGAGCTTGCAGGGAGTTCGTGTTCACCGGGGCTTCGGTGAGACACGAGACAAGGAAGTTAATCTCCCCCAACATTTGGGGAAAAGACCTTTTCCCTACCGATGTGGTCAAAGAGGTTGTGGATAAGGCCACCGTGGAGAATAGAAATCTTCTCCAGAAGTGGGGCCTGGCTATCAAAAGAAAATCTTCCCCGGATGAGGGTCCTCAACCAAAGAGGAAGAATATGAAGACTAGGCTACCATTTCGGCCAGCCAAGCCTTATAGACAGCAACAGCAACTGCAATTGCCTTTGCCTCCAGTGCCCCAGATGGTGGCACAAACCCCGACTGCCTTTCAGTGGGTACCCCAGGCTGTGCCAGGTCAGTCAACCACATTCGCCCCAACGTTCGAAGGACAGTCTTCTTCCTTTCGTGCAAAACCTAGAGGAGCAGCCAGAGGCTCGTCTAGGCGCCCCTCAAGGGGAAGGGGATTCAGAGGTGGTCGTGGTCAGGGAGGCAAGACCTCAGGACGGCAGTCCAAGTGAAATGATACCGGTAGGAGGGAGACTGATGAAATTTTGGGATCGCTGGACCTTCGATCCCTGGGCCCAAAGCCTACTCAAGAATGGACTGGGTTGGAGCTGGTACAGCACTCCACCCCCATGCCTTCGGTTTTTCCAACACTCCACCCCCATTTTGGAGGAGTACGTTCAAGAACTGTTGGAGAAAAATGTGATCCGAAAGGTGAAGTCCATCAAATTCCAAGGGAGGCTGTTTTGTGTTCCCAAGAAAGACTCGGAAAAGCTCAGAGTCATTCTGGACTTGTCACCACTCAACAAGTTCATAGTGAATTGCAAATTCAAGATGCTAACACTGCAACACATAAGGACCTTACTGCCCAAGAGGGCATACTCAGTCTCTATAGACTTGTCAGACGCCTATTGGCACATTCCAATCAGCCGTCGACTCTCCCCCTACCTAGGGTTCAGGCTACAACGGAAGCTGTACGCCTTCAGAGCCATGCCATTCGGGCTAAACATAGCCCCAAGGATTTTCACGAAGCTTGCGAGCGCAGCTCTCAAACAATTACGCCTAAAGGGAATTCAGGTAGTAGCCTACCTGGACGACTGGCTGGTGTGGGCAGCATCCGAGACCGAATGCTTGCAAGCTTCCAGTCAGGTGATCCAGTTCCTAGAGTACCTAGGCTTCAAGATCAACAAGAAAAAGTCTCGACTTTCTCCATCCCAAAAGTTCCAGTGGCTGGGAATCCACTGGGACCTTTTGTCACACAGTTTCTCCATCCCAATGAAGAAAAGGAAGGAGATAGCGGGCTCTGTCAAGAGACTTCTAGATACCGAAAGGATATCAAGACGCGAACAGGAGAGGGTACTAGGCTCTCTCCAGTTTGCTTCAGTGACAGACCCAGTGCTAAGAGCACAGCTAAAGGATGCAACCGGAGTTTGGAGAAGGTATGCATCAAACGCGCGAAGAGACCTGAGAAGACCAGTGCCGCCTCGGCTACGTACTCTTCTCAGACCTTGGTCCCAAGCCAGACATCTAAAGAAGTCGGTTCTTCTTCAGCCACCTCCCCCGTTGATGACGATTCACTCAGACGCCTCAAAGGAGGGATGGGGAGGTCACTCTCATCGGAAAAAAGTCCAGGGGACTTGGTCCAAGCTATTCAGGACCTTTCATATAAACTTTCTAGAAGCTATGGCAGTGCTCCTTACCTTAAAGAAAGTCTCCCCGCGTCACTCGATCCACATAAGATTGGTGACAGACAGCGAGGTGGTTGTGAGATGCTTGAATCGACAAGGGTCGAGGTCACCACCTCTCAACCAAGTGATGTTAGCCATTTTCCGATTGGCGGAAAAGAAGAAGTGGTACCTGTCGGCAGTTCACCTTCAAGGAGTCCGCAATGTGACAGCGGACGCTCTATCCAGGTTCACACCGATAGAGTCGGAATGGTCCTTAGACGCAGGATCATTTTCCTTCATTCTGAATCAAGTCCCAGAACTGCAAATAGACCTCTTTGCGACGAAAGACAACAAGAAGTTGCCCCTGTACGTGTCCCCGTACGAGGACCCCTTAGCGGAAGCAATGGACGCAATGTCCCTCGACTGGAACAGATGGTCCAGGATTTATCTGTTCCCTCCTCACAACCTTCTGTTGAGGGTCCTCAACAAACTGAGATCCTTCAAGGGGGTAGCGGCAATAGTGGCCCACAAGTGGGCGAACAGTATGTGGTTCCCCTTGGCGTTGGAACTACAGATGAAGTTCGTGCCGCTACCACATCCAGTTCTGACCCAGCGAGTCCAGAAGTCGACTGTCTGCGCTTCATTACAGAAAACCCAGACCCTGCAGCTCATGATTTTCTCGCCCTAGCGGTGAGAAAGCGCTTCGGGATTTCGAAAGCCAGCATAGACTTCCTAGAGGAATACAAGTGCAAATCGACTAGAAGGCAATATGAGTCATCTTGGAGAAAATGGGTGGCCTTTGTAAAGGCAAAGAATCCGCAGGAGATCTCAACAGATTTCTGCTTATCTTTCTTCATCCACCTCCATGGCCAAGGATTGGCAGCTAACACGATTTCAGTGTGTAAATCGGCTTTGATGAGACCCATTTTATTTGCCTTCCAGATCGACCTAGGTAACGAGATCTTTAATAAAGTTCCGAAAGCCTGCGCTAGGCTCAGACCTTCAGCACCTCCAAAGCCCATCTCATGGTCTTTAGACAAAGTTCTTCATTTCGCCTCCTTGTTGAGCAATGAAGAATGTGCGTTAAAGGATTTGACGCAAAAAGTTATTTTCCTATTTGCACTCGCGTCCGGGGCCAGGGTTAGTGAGATCGTAGCCCTCTCGAGAGAGGCAGGTCGTGTTCAGTTCCTGGATGGGGGGGAGCTGAACCTGTTTCCGGATCCTACGTTTCTCGCCAAGAATGAGTTACCCACCAACAGGTGGGGTCCCTGGAGAATCTGCCCTCTGAAAGAAGATGCATCTCTATGTCCAGTAGAATGCCTAAAGGTCTATCTTCGTAGAACTTCAGACTTCAAGGGTAGTCAACTATTCAGGGGAGAAACATCAGGCTCAAATTTATCTCTGAATCAACTCAGAGCGAAAATGACATATTTTATTCGCAGAGCGGATCCTGACAGTACACCCGCAGGTCACGATCCGAGGAAAGTTGCCTCATCCCTAAATTTCTTTAATTGTATGGATTTTGAACATCTCCGTTCATACACGGGCTGGAAGTCTTCCAGGGTGTTCTTTCGCCACTATGCGAAGCAAGTAGAGGAACTTAAGAGATCTGTGGTAGCAGTGGGTCGTGTAGTTAACCCTACTGTTTAACTCTGCGAGGAACAGTGGTCTTAATTGGGACGATTAAGTCCAGGGTGAGTGTGTAGGTACATACTGTACTACAAACTAAATAAGGGCACCAAGTGCCCATATAGACTGTTCCTTCTTTCAAAGGTGAACCTTGCATAAGTTCAGACATGTGTGCCAAGCGTTTCTAACGCTAATGTGATTGATTTGTAATACAGATTTTTTATGACTTGATACCTTGGTATCTCATTAAAGTGGTGTTTAATGGTTTTTCTTTCAGATAAACAAGTTCTGTTTACTATCATACTTATGCTTAAAGTTTTGGGTTACCCTCTTTTATATAAATATATATATTTGTTGTTAACCTGTCTGTTTATTATCTGTCAATACCTGTGTCAATTTATTGGTATAATTGAGCATTTTAATTCTATGTATCTTATCTGGGATAATTCTGATAGAATTGTTCTGTTTTGCAAGCTATGTTGCATTGGTTTATGTAAGTCCCCTAATGGGAGGACTCCGTCCCATAAAGGGACGAGGGCGGTTTTATTAGTTTCTTCCTATGCGGATATAAACCTTTGTCCAATACAAGTATTGTGCGGATTACTGGTCAATATATTGACGCAGTGGTTCTATACAAACTATGCTTTACTTAATATAGGGCGAGACCACTATATTAGCTTGCCTGGTATTCATACATAGATATATGTACTCTTCGAGACTTTCCAGAGTCTAGTAGGACTCTTCCCTGTAGGGGGCAGGAAGCTCTAACATAGTTTATAGTTAGTTGAAAAGATGTATAACGGTAACATCTTAGGTCTCTAGGTCTAGTCGACCGGGAATAAATATCTCCGGGGAGTACGGCACGTTCTGAGAATCCACAGATACAGTAATGCTCTGGTACACTTCCATCAGGACGACATGGCTTGAGCCCAAAAAACGGATTTTGAGCGAAGCGAAAAATCTATTTTTGGGTGAGATAGCCATGTCGTCCTGATGGACCCGCCCTTGCCTTTCTAAGAAAGGGCTGTAGGACCCCTCCCTACATACAGTATCTGTAGCACCTCGTGTACGCTACAAGGAATACAGATGGCGCCAGGATTGGCGCCAGGCACGCATACGAATCGGGGGATAGGGAAGCCTTGGGAGCGGCTCCCCTTTTTCTTTCCCGAATTCGTATCTCGTCAATCTCCCTCCTACGAGACGAATCTCTGTTCAGGTCGTAGATTGCCATGTGACGTGTCTAGAATACGTCCTCTGATATGTCGCGATATCCCTTTCACGAGGGATACTCGCTCCAGGAGTTAGAATTCTGGTACCTTAAGGTAAATTCTCTGGGAATATCGCCGTAGTTGTAATATACCCTAGGAAGCTACCCTATAGGAACTTCCATCAGAACGACATGGCTATCTCACCCAAAAATAGATTTTTCGCTTCGCTCAAAATCCGTTATATATATATATATATATATATATATATATATATATATATATATATATATATATATATATATATATATATATATATATATATATATATATATATATATATATATACATATATATATATATATATAAACACACACATATATATACATATATATATATATATATATATATATATATATATATATATATATATATATATATATATATATATATATATATATATGTGTGTGTGTGTGTGTATAAATGCATATATATATATATATATATATATATATATATATATATATATATATATATATATATATATATATATATATATATATATATATATATATATATATATATATATATATATATATATATATATATATATATATATATATATATATATATATATATATATATATATATATATATATATATATATTTATATTCATGAAAATATATGTCAATATGTATATGTCATGTAAAGGAGAAAATTTCACACTGAAAAAGGTTATATGTGTATTTGATTAAGTATTTTATGAATTTTGTTTGTTAGTTAAACGATAGAGAGACATTCAAGTAAAGAGAGAGAGAGAGGAGAAAATCAAAATCTGAGTGAAGTGGTACTCGAAAGCCAAAGTTGATGAAAAGTGCTTAGTTTCATGATAACTTAGCCAAAACAACCGGCCAAACGATGAAACATATCGAGTGACTCACCCAACTGAAATGCAAGCCGTTCACCTGCTGAGAAACCGGAAGTGACATATGATATTACCATTACGTCAGATGAGGGGAACAATAGAACACAAGAATACTCACATGACGTGACGCAATTACAACGCCCTTATTCTAAACTACTCAAGTTGCATCGAGAAAGCTGAAGGCGCTCTTTCCTACAGTAAACCGCCATAGTCGGTTGTCCCTTCTCCCTCTCCCCCCTCTTGGGGCAAGTCCCCACAGCATGTGCAGAGTTGGCTGCACGAACTAAACGTCAAGTTAACAAGAAGAATTTTCTAAATGTCCAAAGCCGGATGAACATGGGACCGGGTTCCTTAACTGCCAACAAATTACATTTAAACCGGGAGGTATAAGAATATCTTCGATGAAGGGGAAATTACCAAGAAGAGTATCAATGAATGGACAAATCTATGAAGAAGCAATCCCTAAATCGCCTACAGAGAATTCAAGGATTTCGCATCCAGAATGCTTAAGTGTGTAGCAGAAGTCTACGGTTGCAGCCTCCAGTCTTCAAGATTGTTTTTTGTTCCAGTCTCGATTTAAAACTAAGAATACTGTATAACTATAGTTCACCTAAATTCAAGAAGTAAATTCAAGGAACTATATGGCATTTTACCATCACCCAATTTCCTGAGGGTCTAGATATAAATAATTATTTGCACTGATATGATTTACCGAGATACTTTTCTTAATTAAAATTATATTGAAGTGGTACTTAATAAAAGAAATAGAAAATGCCCCAACACGCATTTTCTATTTCTTTTATTAAGTACCACTTCAATATAATTTTAATTAAGAAAAGTATCTCGGTAAATCATATCAGTGCAAATAATTATTTATATCTAGACCCTCAGGAAATTGGGTGATGGTAAAATGCCGTATAGTTCCTTAATTCTTGAACTGGATGTACAATAGTTTTACATTATTCTTCTACGTAGAATAAATTGGTTTTAAATACAGACTGGAACAATAAAAACTCTTGAAGATTGGCGGCTGCAACCGTAGACTTCTGCTACACACTTAAGCGTTCTGGATACAAAATCCTTGAATTCTATGTGGGCGTTTTAGGGATCGCTTCTTCGTAGATGTGTCCGCTCATTGACATTCTTCTTGGTAATTTCTCCTTCATCGAAGATAATCTTATACAACCCGGTTGAAAGGTAATTTGTTGGCAGTTAGGGAACTCGGTCCCATATTTGTCCGGCTTTGGACATTTAGAAAATTCTTCCTGTTAACTTGACGTTTAGTTAGTGCAGCCAACTCTGCACCTGCTGTGGGGCCTCGCTCCATGATGGGGGTTGGGAGAGAAGGGACAACCGACTATGGCGGTTTACTGTAGGAAAGAGCGCGCCCTTCTCTTTTATCAACGGTTTAAGTAGCTTAGAATAAGGGCGTTGTAATTGCGTCATGTCATGTGAGTATTCTTGTGTTCTATTGATCCCTTCATCTGACGTAATGGTAATGTCATATGTCACTTCCGTTTTCTCGGCAGGTGAACCGGTGTGCATTTCAGTTGCGTGCGTCACTCGATATGTTTCATCGTTTGGCCAGTTGTTTTGGCTAACTTATCATACGACTAAGCACTTTTCACCAATATTGGCTTTCAAGTACCACTTCACTCCGATTTCAATTTCTCTATCTCTCTCTCTCTCTCTCTCTCTCTCTCTCTCTCTCTCTCTCTCTCTCTCTCTCTCTCTCTCTCTCTCTCTAACTTTATTCCAATGTCTTTCTATCGTTTAACTAATGAACCAAATTCATAAAATACTTAATCAAATACACACATCACCTTTTTCAGTGTGAAATTTTATCCTTTATATCCTTTATATGACACCACTCAGTCACGTACCTGAATTCCTGTGGAATTCGCATCTTATTAACTCATTTCATGGTTTACCCAAAAATAATTCATAAATAAGTCATCATCACCAAAAGAAATACATTTCAACACAATAAATCAAAATCATCATCATCAAAAGAATATGTATTTCAACACAATAAATCAAATCATTATTCAGAAGAATATGCACCTTTGCACAATAAATCAAAATCATCATCAAAAGAAAATTATAATAAATATTTTTTTTAAATAATGCAATTGCATACGTTTATCATCAATATATATTTAGGAAAAACTTCCAGTTCCCTTCAAATAATTCAACACAGTATTGAAACATTATTTTTCTCAATTCTTGATAATGGAATATCTAACCCTAAATTCACTGGGTACGTAAGGCAAAATTAATAATGTCTTCTGTGTTCAACTGTGCAATCAATTATGAAATGCCTTTACATTTAACTTCTATTCAATTCATATTTTCCATTACCTATGACCTCAAAATCTCGCTCTTATTGTTGTAAACACAAAAATCATTTCTTCAATGCAATGCAATATATGGCAGAAAATAAATGTTCAAACGTACATATCATCAATTCAAATCAATCAAAATATTTCTGCAATAAAAATAATTATGTGTCATGCACATTATTACTCATCAAGAGTATTACTCCTTTGTAATCAATATCAACAAACATTTGTTAAACATCATTATGGTACCTTATTTACTCATCAATGTTATCATGATAAATCATTGTTATTTAATGGCACCAAAAGAAATATTTCTTACTATTCAAACTCTTGTCATAAAATAATGAGTAAAACCAAAACTCAAATATACCAATGTCTTAAATCATCAAACATCATAATCATTTCATAATAAAGAAACATATTCAATACAAAACAAAAACATGTTTATGAATTAGAATCTTATTTGCACCTTGTCTGCATATCATTTTTATCTCAAGAACTTAAATTCTCAAATATATTGCATTCAGAAGGATATTCATAAAATTCAAGTGACAGAAAACTTAACATTTCAATGTTAAAACTTTTCTTTAAAAGAAATCATTTGCAGACTGTCTCAATTAAAACACCTTATTTATCCATTCTTTCAAGGATTCATCTACCACACAGGCATAAAAATCAATTCGTGTGTTTCCACACTCACTCTTTTTAACTTCATAATGAAAGGGTTCAATGATTATAACTCGCCATATGTACTTAATTGTACACTATTACCTGCATAATTATTATGGGACTGAATACCCCTTTGAGACATTCAACTTCTCTAAGTTCATTATTGGTGCACATTTTATCTTTTAATTACTTAAATCTTTCCTTTCTTCATCTTGTTAGCTATATTCAGTTTATTTTTAACACAGTGCTCATTTTTTTATAGCATAGTTTGTTTGGACTTTTTACCCTTTCTTCATAATTATTCAAGTTAACTTGATCAACAACGAAACATAATAAAATTAATTGTATACATGCATGTTCATCATTGTTACTCGTGTTACACAAAAATATTAATCAATGCATCGCCTATAAAAAAATGCAATAATAATAACTTGCTAACAAAATCAATACATTTGTAAACTTTCAATCACCTATGGGTTCATATTTCACTATCTTCATTACCCATAACTTTATCAAAAAATTTCATCTTGGTTTGCAACTCAATACTCTTTATGGTCCCTTAATTAATTGTTTGGAGACATATATGATTTGGACCTTCTTTGTTGATTACGGAATACATATTCAAATTCTAGGATAACACACTTTACATAATTAAAAGATTTCATTCATTTATTACCCTCAATATTTGTATGAGTGCCCAGATATTTTTATTTCATTTCCCAAGGGAAAAAAAATCTGATGTTTCCCATATACCGAGTTCTTTCAAAGTAATTTTTTTTTTCTTCAAGTAATTGTTATTAGTCTTCTATGTTGGTCTATATATATATATATATATTTATTTCTTTATTTGAACTTGACTTATCATGGCTTATTTCACCCTTCTTACTTCAAGAAAAATATTGCACAGCTCTCAGTAATCACTAGTAAATTCGGGTGCATTGCCCAAGAGAATATCTCGAAACATGAATATCTAGTTATGTATCCTGGTCTCAAATTATTCTGTTACAGACTCATCAACACTTTCTTTGTTAAATCAAGTTTTATGTAGACCAGTATGTTTTTATCATTTGTCAAATTCTGGGAACAGAGTCCCTGCAATCGTAATTTCTAAAGGATTCTCACCTTTATATGACCTTTATTCTTCTTATATGTAGGCTTTAATTTTACAATCTCAAATATCTATATTAGGTCAAAAATTACTTCATCATCAAATGCAGTCTTTGATTACTGGATGTCCTACTAACTTGAGCATGAGTGTTTGTTAGTACTTGGTTAGTATGTCAGGAATTTCTATTCATGAGGAAGTATCTCTCCCTATTCTTTGTATGTATTCCTTTAAGCAATATGCAATCCTGTTATATGATTCCTATTTTGAGAGTAATTTACCTACAACATTTCTATTAACCTTTGCTTTCTCTTGTTCTATTTTAATTATTCCTATTTCAAGGTTTCTAACTGACAACTGAAACAAAATATTGGTTGTTATATTTCTTTTAACATTTTCCTGTCTTTTTAAATAATCCTTCATTTATCATCATAAACCTACCAATAAAGTTATTTATCCTGGCCAAACATCCAGTACTTTAAGGTTCCTAAGATTCCCTTTATTCTTTCATCAACAATAGTCCTTCTTGGACAGTAAAATCACAATCATTCTTATGCCCTAAATAAATTTTTAAACTTCTCTAGACCATTATTTGGATAATCTACTCTACTCGGTTATTTTTAATTTAATTTAAGACTGCTCTCAGGATTCATTACCCTTCTTCGGGTTTCACCTTTTTAATGAGACATTTCATTATATATTTATGAGGCTTCACACATTATTTTTATAACTCCTGGGTAAGAGATCGTGTTAGGTTAATGTAGGATCAAAAATTAATTTCTCTTCATTATTTATAGCCTTCTATTTCCTTTGCACACTACATATTTTTCGGTTAACTCTATTTTAAGGCTTGGATTAATTAGCAAATGCTGCTTATTATTCCCCAAAATCCAATCATTCCTAAAAGATCTTCTACATCTGTCAAATCTTAGTGGAGCAGGATTTCCACTTAAACCCTTATTTTATTTATATTTTATATTTTATGTTTTCAGTAATGATCAGACATTATATATTTACTTAATAGCATCATAGCTCATTTATTATTCATATGCCTATATCTTCATCTTAAATCTTTGTGCCTAACAGATGCCTACTTTAGCTTCATTTCCCTATGATATTTATTTCTTGGAATTCCCTTTTTATTTAGGCTATTCTATTTTAGTCACTGTATTTCTGTCGACATTCTATTTTATCTATATGGATCCTATCATATATTTACAAGGAGTATATTTTATTTTTGGCTACTCTTCCTTTTTCTTAACTTTCTCATTTCTCCTTGTCCTTTTTTAGTAATTTCCATATCTCTTCCTTAGTCCGGAGTCTGTTTCTCCAGTCAAATTCGTCTCCTACAAAGTGACCTGTCTTTGACAAGTAAAATCATACCCTGACTATCTTATTTCTATTTTAAGCCTACACTTCTCAAAAATAAAATTCATACTTCATCATTGTATAATTTTTTAACGATATCTAAAGGCTCTATTTGGAAATGTTACTAGAAAAATTACATCTTTATTCATCATTTGGCACATTTTGACATCTTATTCTCTATCTAACCTGATGGTTCATACCCCTTTATTTTTACTTGTTTGCATTTCATTTCAGCAAATCATTTATTTTCCCCCTAAAATCTGGAAGCATGTATATATATATATATATATATATATATATATATATATATATATATATATATATATATATATATATATATATGTGTGTGTGTGTGTGTGTATATATATATATATATATATATATATATATATATATATATATATATATATATATATATATATATATATATATATTGTATATATATATATATATATATATATATATATATATATATATATATATATATATATATATATATATATATATATATTTATCACTATATTGCATTTTAGTATATCAACTATATTTACCAGAGTCTCTATAAGATAAAATAGTCACTTGCAACGTGGGTGTACCTCCGCTACATATGCCTATCTTTCCTATATAATATTTTTCGTCTTCTTGACTTCCTTTCTATCCAGCTAACTATTTTTAATTCGTTTCTTCTTCACTATTTGGAGGATTTGAATTTAACTGTCTTTGTGCCGGAGGGAGTTCTGAGAAGTGTCTTTGTTTATTTCATGATGGGGTTCTTTATCTCTGTGCCTGCCTGTCTGCCCTGTATGTCTCCCCTTTTTCATTATTCTGCCTGATTTCTGCCCCTTTTATGTAATCTTTCCCTAGACTTACTATGTCCTTTCTTATTTGTTTTAACTGTTTTTGACATAAATTTCTACCCATTATTCTGTTTAACTCTAGGGTAATTTTTGCGCCACGTTCCAGTCTACTGTTCTAACTTCCCTGCAACTATTTAGATTA
>NC_090755.1:43576696-43581696 GCF_036898095.1 Palaemon carinicauda | reverse complement strand
GAACGAAGATGTTCAAGAAATTTAAGGATGAGGCAACTTTCCTCGGATCGTGACCTGCAAGTGTACTGTCAGGATCCGCTCTGCGAATAAAATATGTGATTTTCGCCCTGAGTTGATTCAGTGATAAATTTGAGCCTGATGTTTCTCCCCTGAATAGTTGACCACCCTTGAAGTCTGAAGTTCTATGAAGATAGACTTTTAGGCATTCTACTAGACATAGAGATGCATCTTCTTTCAGAGGGCAGATTCTCCAGGGACCCCACCTGTTGGTGGGTAACTCATTCTTGGCGAGAAACATAGGATCCGGAAACAGGTTCAGTTCTCCCCCATCCGGGAACTGAACACGACATTCCTCTCTTGAGAGGGCTACAATCTCACTAACCCTGGCCCCGGACGCGAGTGGAAATAGGGAAAATAACTTTTGGGTCAAATCCTTTAACGCACACTCCTCATTGCTCAACAGAGAAGCGAAATGAAGAACTTTGTCTAAAGACCATGAAAAGGGCTTTGGAGGTGCTGAAGGTCTGAGCCTAGCGCAGGCTTTCGGAACTTTATTAAAGATCTCGTTAGCAAGGTCGACCTGGAAGGCATATAGAATGGGTCTTGTCAAAGCAGACTTACACGTCAAAATCGTGTTAGCTGCCAACCCTTGACCATGGAGGTGGATGAAGAAAGATAAGCAGAAGTCCGTCGAGATCTCCTGCCGATTCTTTGCCTTGACAAAGGCCACCCATTTTCTCCAAGATGACTCATATTGCCTTCTAGTAGATTTGCACTTATATTCCAATAGGAAGTCTATGCTGGCTTTCGAAATCCCGAAACGCTTTCTCACCGCTAGGGAGAGAAAATCATGAGCTGCAGGGTCCGGGTTTTCTGTAATTAAGCGCAGACAGTTGACTTCTGGACTCGCTGGGTCAGAACTGGATCTGGTAGCGGTAGAAACTTCAACCGTAGTTCCAATGCCAGGGGGAACCACGCGCTGTTCGGCCACTTGTGGGCCACTATTGTCGCTACCCCCTTGAAGGATCTCAGTTTGTTGAGGACCCTCAACAGAAGGTTGTGTGGAGGGAACAGATAAATCCTGGACCATCTTTTCCAGTCGAGGGACATCGCGTCCACTGCTTCCGCTAAGGGGTCCTTGTACGGGGACACGTACAGGGGCAACTTCTTGTTGCCTTTCGTCGCAAAGAGGTCAATCTGCAGTTCTGGGACTTGACTCAAGATGAAGGAGAATGATCCTGTGTCTAGGGACCATTCCAACTCTATCGGTATGAACCTGGATAGAGCGTCCGCTGTCACATTGTGGATTCCTTGAAGGTGAACTGCCGACAGATACCACTTCTTCTTTCCGCCAATCGGAAGATGGCCAACATCACCTGGTTGAGAGGTGGTGACCTTGATCCTTGTCGATTCAAGCATCTCACAACTACCTCGCTGTCCAGCACCAACTTTATGTGGATCAAGTGACGCGGGGAGACTTTCTTTAAGGTAAGGAGCACTGCCATAGCTTCTAGAAAGTTTATGTGAAAGGTCTTGAATAGCTTGGACCAAGTCCCCTGGACTTTTTTTCCAATGAGAGTGACCTCCCCATCCCTCCTTCGAGGCGTCTGAGTGAATTGTCACCGACGGGGGAGGTGGCTGAGGAAGAACCGACTTCTTTAAATGTCTGGCTTGGGACCAAGGCCTGAGAAGAGTACGTAGACGAAGCGGAACTGGTCTTCTCAGATCTCTTTGCGCGTTTGATGCATAACTTCTCGAAACTGGAGAGAACCCAGTACTCTCTCCTGTTCGCGTCTTGATATCCTTTCTGAATCTAAAAGTCTCTTGACAGAACCCGCTATCTCCTTCCTTTTCTTCGCCGGGATGGAGAAACGGTGTGACATTAGGTCCCAGTGGATTCCCAGCCTCTGGAACTTTTGAGATGGAGAAAGTCGAGACTTTTTTCTGTTGATCTTGAAGCCTTGATACTCTAGGAACTGGATCACTTGAATGGAAGCTTGCAGGCATTCTGTCTTGGTTGCTGCCCACACCAGCCAGTCGTCCAGGTAGGCTACTACCTGAATTCCCTTTAGGCGTAATTGTTTGAGAGGTACGCTTGCAAGCTTCGTGAAGATCCTTGGAGCTATATTTAGCCCAATGACATGGCTCTGAAGCCGTATAGTCTTCGTTGTAGCTTGAACCCTAGGTAGAGGGAGAGTCGACGGTTGATTGGAACGTGCCAATAGGCGTTTGACAAGTCTATGGAGACGGTATATGCCCTCTTGGGCAGTAAGGTCCTTATGTGTTGCAATGTTAGCATCTTGAACTTGCAGTTCACTATGAACTTGTTGAGTTGCGACAAGTCCAGAATGACTCTGAGTTTTTCCCGAGTCCTTCTTGGGAACACAAAACAGCCTCCCTTGGAATTTGATGGACTTTACCCTTCGGATCACTTTTTCCTCCAACAAATCTTGGATATACTCCTCCAGAACGGGGGTGGAGTGTTGGAAAACCCGAGGGCACGGGGGTGGAGTGCTGTACCAGCTCCAGCCCAGTCCATTCTTGAGTAGGCTGTGGGCCCAGGGATCGAAGGTCCACCGATCCCGAAAATTCTGAAGTCTCCCTCCTACCGGAATAATCTCACTTGGACTGTTGTCCTGAGGTCTTGCCTCTCTGACCGCGACCACCCCAGAATCCCCTTCCCCTTGAGGGGCGCCTAGACGAGCTTCTGGCTGCTTCTCTAGGCTTTGCTCGAAAGGAAGTTGACTGCCTTTCGAACGTTGGGTTGAATGCCGGGGACTGCGTCGATACGGCCTGGGGTACCCACTGGAAAGTGGTCAGGGTTTGTGCCACCATCTGGGGCATTGAAGGAATCGGCAATTGCTGTTGCTGTTGCTGTTCATGGTGTGAAGAGACATTATTAAGGCAGCCAGTCTTTTTTTTGTCTCGAGTTCTCTCCGCAAAAGAAAGTCTGACAGCTTAGGGAAGCTCTCACCGAACTGACGTCCGGCAATATCAGCCTCCAACTTCCCGACTGAGAAGGTAAGATGGACGTCCTTCCAGTCCTTGTGGTCCATAGGTAGGGCCAGCGACAAGGGTTTACACTCCTCCAGGGAGGGTCAAGGCTTGCCAGCCTCGACTGCTGTTAATACAGCCGCAAACCCTTTCTGCAAAAAGGGGAAGGCTCTAGCAGGAGAGGACACAAAGGAAGGGAGCTTCTTACTCAATGCAGCTACCTTTGAGTTCGTGAAGCCCCTCTCTTTCATCGAAGATGAAAGCAAAGCTTGAGCCTTAGCATGGTCCATCACTATGACCTCCTTCGGCTCTGTCTCCTCCTTTGAAGCTGGTTCCTTCATCAACCGGACATAACAGTCCGGATATGACCCTTTGCTGGGCCAGAATTCCACCTCCTCAAGCTGAACTGAACTCAACTTATCCGACATGACGATCTTTCCAGTCGTCATCGGCATGTGCTCAGCATATCTCCACGGGTTAGCATCTGAGCACAAGGGAAGGTCTTTCACATTGAGCCTTTTCTGGGGCCCACGTGATGCTGCAAGCTTCTGCATCTGCAGTTCCATAGCAGCCGCCTTCTCAATATTCTCCTTCTGCATTTGTTGAATCATTCCAACAATGGAGGAGAGGGCCTGTCCCAGCTCTACTTGGAGAGCGGACGATGTTGAGGGAATAGGTTCAGGGATCTGAACCGGAGCAGCCGACACCTCGTCGGCCTCTTCCTCTACAATGTCTGGGGCTTGATCTTCATCCTGGCCTCCTGCCAGGAGGTCTTCCTCCAGACGCTCGGACACGTCTGACATCCTGTCGTCCAACTGGATGTCTTGTAAGGCGACCGCGACTTCAGCATCCACCTGGATCTGAAATAGGGGGATCTCCTCTTGAGGCTGGGGAATCACTGCATCAGCTGATGCCTTAGGGAAAAGGTAAGCCCTCATCTTCTCGCTTGGAAGGTAAGGTCCAGAGGTGTTCTTCTGGAAGCCCCTTACCCAGGTACGAAGCTTCTCCCTTGCTATATCCCTTGATTCCGCTGTCCTAGGGGAATCAAAAGCCTCAGTAATCAGGTTAGAGCACACGGTACATACCTGGGGTCCCAATACCGGAGATCACCCTTGGAGACAGCGCATTCTGCGTGCCTCCTACATAACTCATGTCCGCAGAAGTTCTTACTGTGGATGTTGCAGAAAGCACTTCCGCACTTCGGAGGTTCCTCCTGTAAAGAGAAGAAATTTCCATGAGTATCAAGTGAACTAGGTATCACTGGATATGCACAGTTAGCATAACAAATCAAAAAGGAAAGACACACACTTGTGTTTCCCGCACAACCAAATGTTGCAGCCTTCCAGATAATAAAATCGTATGGTTAATCTGTCCTAGAGTAACCAATGACAGATTTCCAAAGGAAACAGGTGGAGCTCACACCTAAGAAATGATTTTAAAATACCGGATAATAGACAAGAAAGAACTCACTTTCTTATCTGTAAGGCAACACCAAAGGGTTGTGCAAGACAACACAAAAGTGTTAGAACACACAGTGCTGTACCAATACCATACTATAATTTTCTCCCTACAGTATATGCTATACTGAAGAATACTGGTACAGAATAGAAGGTAATGCACCGGCAAGCACCATAACTAGCTTTAAAGTATACTACTTAACAGCTATAAGGCGGCAGAACGCTGGTTCAAATGCATGTGCCGGCTGGCAACAGCCAATGTCGGCCGGCAGTGACTGCCGGCCGGCAACTACACAAGGTAGCACCCGGCTGCCGGCCACTGCTCATAGCGACCGGCAGACAAGGGCTTGACAATAGCCGGCCGCAAAGGTAAACAACCGATGCCAGCCAGCAGCAAAAGAACCAGAGGACTTCGACTGCCCAGCTGCCAGCCTCATAGGCCGGCAGCCGGGTCGGGTACAGCACTAGAAGAAAACAGAATAGATGCCGGAATAAGAGCGTATACCACCCCCAAGCCCAGCAATCCAAAAGAGTGCATATAAGGAAGGG
>NC_090755.1:43566696-43571696 GCF_036898095.1 Palaemon carinicauda | reverse complement strand
GATTTAAATTACCACACAGGTTATCACATATTGAAATATTAAATCAACACTCAAGAATAATTATTAAACAAACTGCAAAAACATGACAAACAATAGGAAAGAGGGTGGTAAGTACCAAGGTTTGCAGCTCACAAAGATAGCAATATATAACCAATACTAAAAACATCTTAAACCTAATATTAACTTTCCAAAACCAGAAACTCTCAACATCACCATTCGATAAATAGATATTCAACATAAGAATTTCACATCATTCACACCGTTAATAAACTTGATAATGAGTCATTGCACTAACAACCAGATTCTGTATATATAGTCCAAAGGCAATAACCTTTTCCACACTCAATACACTGTCCATTTTCAGGGATACACTTCACTCACTATCAATAAATGTTGATCTCACAAACCACTGTCCATTTCAGTGTTATATCACCATAGTGTCCAATACATACACACACACCGAACGACACAGAGAAGACCACCACAAGACCCCTGCGCATACAAACACACAAAACCGATGAAGCGTAATTATTAGCCTGAGAATACAGATTAACCAGATTAGTGCCTATATCTTTTCTTAGCTTATTATAAACCTTATCGTACCTGACACCTCAAAACCCTAGACCACCTAATTAATCAACCATAAGCAAGTATGAGTGATCACCCTCACCTTTCAACCTTAAATATCCCCTATACTATACCTAAAACATTAGTCTTCTGTAAAGAAACCACGATTAATAAATCTTAAATATACATTTGTTTCTACTCACTACGTGCCCACTTCAACAGCACACACATCATAATTAGAACGATACAGATACTACCTTTAATAACTGCCTAGCCCTCTGCCAATAAACTAATATTCAATGCTGCGAGATAGAAAATCTGAAACAATATTATCCTTTCCTGGGATGTGGGAAAATTCTAATTTCCACTCTTGCAGTTTGAGCCTCCACCTCATCAATCGTTGATTTTTATTTTTGTATCTGCTGATGAAGGTCAGTGGATTATGATCAGTCAAGACCTTAATAGGTGTATCTGAGGAGGAGAGATAAACCTGAAAATGGTTAATAGCAAATATTAAAGCAAGAGTTTCCTTCTTGACAGTGGAATACCTACGTTGGGCGGAGGACAACTTTTTAGAAAAGAATGCGATAGGATGAGAAACTCCCTGTTCGTCATTTTGCAACAACACCGCTCCTACACAAACGTCACTTGCATCCGTGGCAAGAGAAAAAGGAAGGTCAAAATCAGAAGCTCTCAAGACAGGGAAATTAATTAATACTCTTTTTAGATTATCAAAGCCCTTTGTGTTTCATCCATCCAGACAAAAGCTACCTTCTTTCTTAAGAGATTTGTCAACGGATCAGCTATATCCGAAAAATTCTTAACAAACCTTCGGTAGTACCCACTCAAACCAAGGAATTTTCTGACATCCCTCCTACGCTTAGGGACCACCTTGTTTTCAATACTTTTGATATTGGCCTGCTTAGAAGCAACTTTACCATTACCAACCTCATGACCCAAATATACCACCTTAGCGTTTGCGAAATCACTTTTCTTTAAATTAATTACCAAACTTGCCTTTTTCAAAACCTCAAATAGTGCCCTAATACGTTTTAAATGGGTTTCCCAATCATCGCTATAAATGACAATGTCATCAATATACACAACACATCCTTCTAAACCATGGACTAAAGTATTCATTAACCTCTGAAATGTGGCAGCCGCGTTCTTCATACCAGACGGCATAACTTTACATAGAAACAGTCCCTGTGGTGTTAAAAAAGCAGACAGGGCCCTTGCCCGCTTTGAAAGAGGAACTTGCCAATAACCTTTCAAAAAATTTGCTAATGTATTTGGCCTTAACCATTCAATCAATACAATCCTGAATTCGAGGTATTGGATAACAATCAGATTTAGATAACTCAATCAACTTACGGTAATCAACACATAACCTGAAATGACCGTAGGATTTCTTTACCAATACAACCGGTGATGACCACGGACTTTGACTAGGTTCAATTAGGTCATGTTTTAACATATAATCCACATCCTTCGCTACCACCTCATTTTTGAAGGGATTCAACCTGTAAGGAGATCGTTTCACAGGAGTGGCGCAATTTTTTCAAAGACCTTCGTTCTTCCTTACCTACTGTATATGTGAAATTACTACCGAAAATAATTTCCAACGACTTTCTATTATCCGACCGCTATTCACATCCATTAAAACAATTATCATCAATACCCTCCTCCTCTGAAAAAGAAAAATGGTTATTGTTGTCAGAATCTACCGTATTCCCAATGGTTGCCACGGAAATGACTTTCTCCCATTCCATATAAGCCTTCAACATATTTACATGACACAGTTGAAAAGGTTTCCTTCTTCGGGGTGTCTCCACTAAATAGTTAACTTTACTTACTTCTTTTAAAAATTTCCAAGGACCTGAAAAAGAAGCTTTCAATGGATTCCCTGGGAAGGGTAACAAAACCAACACTTTATCGCCTACCGCAAAGTCGCGTGCTTTGGACCTTCTATTAAAAAAGTACTTCATTCTTTTTTGGCTACATAATAAATTTTCACCCGCAAATTTCCAAGACTTGGTTAATTTATCTCCTAGATTAGACACATAATCCAATAAATTAACCTCAAGGACGTCTCCCTCCCAAGACTCACGACCCACATAGAGACGCCCTCGAACACAATGACCAAACACAAGGTTGAAAGGCGAAAAACTCAAACACTGACTTGGGACAGAACGAAAAGCGAATATCAAATAAGGCAATTCCTTATCCCATTCAAAACCATGGCTCAAACAATACTTCTTTATCATAGACTTCAGGGTTTGATGAAATCTCTCCTGGTCACATGTTTTATATTCAACTTTGCTATTTTATCTTTGAAATGCTTAATCATGAAATTAGATCCACAATCTGATTGAATTACTTTAGGCATCCCAAACTTGGTAAAAAAGTCAATTAGTACGTCAACAATTTTAATGCTTTTTATGGTACATAGTGCTATTGCCTCGGGATATCGAGAAATCCTATCCATTATTATCAAAATATACTCATTACCACTACGCGTCTTCGGTAATGGTCCAATAATGACTTCCTTAAAAGGTTCGGAAACTACGGGAATAGAACATAGAGGCTATTTTGGAATCCGCTGATTGGGTTTACCGACCCTCTGACACACATCACAACTATTGACAAACTTCTTTACATCTGCCTTCAACTTCGGCCAATAATAATTCCCTAACAATTTGCAAGAAGTTTTATGAATTCCAAAATGGCCGGCCAAACCACTTTCGTGCGCCAATGACATTAGCTCCTTCCTGTAAGCAAAGGGAACCATTATCTGTTTCACAATTTCATGATCAACATTCGTAGGCCTACTCAACCTATATAAAATATTATTAATTATCTTAAATGTGGGACCAGTCATATCAGACCCCTCCCCTGACTCAATAGGGAGTTCCCAAAACTCCTTTTTCTGGGGATTGCTAAGCTCTTCAGTTGTCCAATTTAACTTGTCCGTTAACATTCCAAGGTCTACAGTTAGGCTATTACTACGATCTAAACTACTTAAATCTACATCAATTGTTGACTCTGCAGCGTCAACAATTCTATCACTAGAACGAGTAACTGCTGCTACTTCACTATCAGGGTTTATCAATATGGGACAAGTATTATTCTTCATAGCCACATCATTCCCTATCACCACATCAACCTCCTTAACCGGGAATTTATCTACTATGGCCAATTTCAAATTCCCTGCAAAGGAAGGGCAGATTAAATTAAAATTTTCGATGGCATACGATTTTACCGTATTAGGAAAACCAGCCAATAACACAAATTCCCCACTTTTCGGTACAAAATTACAAGGTAATGCCTCCCTTAGGATCAAAGACTGCGCTGCACCAGTATCACGCAAAATACGCACACGTCTTTTCTCGGACGAATTGGCGAAGGAGACACTACCGAAGGATAAATATCTGTCAAAACAACCAGGTAGTCATTGGTCAGCGGACCCTGTCGGGATATTTTCTCCCTCTCTCTTTTCCACACCCATCACTGGCCTACTATTAGCATCTTGCGCTCTTTTAAATGCATAACACATACTCTTTACGTGCCTCTTTTTATTGCCAAAGAAGCACGTCAATGTCCTCAATTTATCTGGATTGTATATATTTGTTAGAAAAATTATTATTAGCATTACCCTGATTATTATTACTTCCATGATTATTTCTACTAAATACCTTAGCATTATTTTTCGGATTAGTATTATTATTCCTACCCATCTTAACCCAACTAGACTTCACATTTGTCGTTACTCCCCCTAACTCACTCTAATGAGACAATCAATATTCATCACTAGCGATGGCTACCTCCTGAACGGTCTCGAGTTTTAACTCTTCGAGGTGGACCTTCAGTTTATCCGGGACACACCTCTTGAACTCCTCCACCAACATTAACTCCTTCAAAATCTCCCACCTCCTTGGACTTGAACCAATCACTAGCATACTGTTCCTTCGCCCTGGCAAATTCAACAAAAGTTTGTTCCCTACATTTTTCTAAGTTCCGAAAGCGTTGCCTATAAGCTTCAGGGACTAACTCATAGGCCTTCAAGACAATAGCCTTCACACTCTTATAATCTGCCGATAGATCCTCCTCCAGCGTTACACATGCCCTCTGAGCTCTTCCAACCAATTTACTTTGTATAAGAGTGGTCCAATACTCTTGGGTCCACTCCAACCTTACAGCAATCCTCTCAAAGGCTACAAAGAATTCTGCTACATTATTCTCTTCAAATTTAGGTACAAATTTGAGAGCCTGCGCTAACTCAATGGCAGGCGTAACTTACCTATTTGGAGAATGGGCGGAAGAAAAAGAACCTGGGTTTCTCATGGCAATCTCATGCTGCCTCTCCTTTTCTCTTTCCCCTGCCTTAAACTTTTCCATTTCAAATTCCATTTGTCTCAGGGTTAATTTGCTTA
>NC_090755.1:43556696-43559196 GCF_036898095.1 Palaemon carinicauda | reverse complement strand
TAGGGAATATCCTTATCAGCGAATAGACCAACACGTGTCCCAACGCACACTGTCTATTCGTACTCTTCATGCCAACCCTTTTCTTTGCTCGTCTTTGACACATTTTCACGCCTTTCATGAGAAGTTTCCTTAACTTGCTACTATTTTTTGTCAAGTCCTTGACATTTCCTCTGTAAGTTTCATCTAGATCCTTTCCTTTTTCTGCCAGTATTTTCTTTGGCCATTTCCTTAATGGTTCTCCTCGTACATCCTTTGGGTGAAAGGGAGCTTCCTTGGTGAAATCGTTTGGCTTTTCAGCTGCTGGACATACGTGACCTGCACGGCAACACTGGCTAACATCGTTGTGCATGCTAGGCCAGAAAAAACATTTCTTAATCTTCTATGCCGTCTGCTTTATCCCCATATGTCCTTTCTTGCTTGCTACAGCGATCACCTGTCTTCTCAATGGTGCAGGAATTAATATCTGCCTATATATCCCCCATTCGGCATTCCCAGGGATATCAGTGGGTCTATTCTTCCTTAAAAGCCTCCCATCCTTAAGATAATAACAGATCGAAGACTGTGGTGCCTCCGTCTCGTCTACCGCACAGAACAATAACTCTGTTAACGTTGCATCCTTCCATTGTCATCCTATAACCCTTTTCCTACTCACTTGTCCTACTTCTAACACTGGGTATTCCAGGACCATTTCTTCTTTGTCATCTTGCCCACTCGCCGGTCATTCCTCTTTGCTCGAGCTAATTCGGGAGTTCTCCTCTTGCGTACCATCAATGGAATCCCTCTCTTCGGAAAACAAATCCTCCAAGTTCATCACTCCATGGTTTTCTTTTTCTTCTTCAGCAGCCACTTTCTTCATCATATTCGTATTCATAACACAACTAGGAAACAGATACAGGTAGTTCTTCTTGAGTTCAGTAATAGGACTATACTTCAGTGGTTTCTCCATTACAATTGGACACCACACAAACAGCGCTCCACCAATCTTATTACCCAACAGGATGTCTACTCCTACGACAGCCAATGCATCCTACACTGCAAAGTCAAAATTACCTGTCAACAACTGGCATGACAGTTTCAAACGGGAAATAGGAGTAACTTTTTCACCTCCTATACCCTTCAAAATAACCGAGTCTCCTGTGGGAGACTGTTCCACCAATGGATGTACTCACTGTACCACCACACTATGGTTACAACAGGTGTCTCGCAATATCCTGACCGGGGTTCGCTCACTCCCATCTATTGTTGCTAACATACCTTCTCAAATATATGGTTTAAAGGTATCCACGCTGTTTGGATTTGTCCTGTTTGTCGTGTAAACGTTTGCTGATTTATTTCCCTCTTCGACCTTTCCCGATTGCTTCTTCATCTTCACATTCTGTGAAATCAAACTATCTTTAATCTCTTGGGCAACTGCTTTCGGTTGGTTTGACCAACATTCCTTACTGATATGGTCTCTCATGTCACACTTAAAAAAGACAATATCAACCTTCTGCACGTATTTAACGATACTTCAAGGAGGACGATTCGATGATTGTTGCTGTGGTAGTATCGCATTCTGCTTAGGAACAATACCAGTACTACTTCTGCTGTAACTGTTGAACTGGTTCACATAGTTATTACTAAGCTGGATGCCATGGTTCGGCAAATACTTAACACTTGGTCGGAATGATGGTTTAAACTTCATGGCTGATGAGGGTTTACGACTGATAATATTATAGTCTTCACTTAGCAAAGCATCTTTATCAAATTTCTTCACTTCTCTCTCAAGTATGTTCGAATATGTTCAGGAATTCCTCGTAGATACTACTCTAGTATTATCTGACCATCTCTTTAAACATTATCATTCCGTATGAGCATAATCAAGGAAAGTAATTTTCTCGTCCTTCTAAAACTTTGGAAATTTTCCTTTTAATTTCCATGGGTCATCTGGTACACTTGCAGCAAGCTCCTATTCACTTCATGATACTCTTTTCTCTGGTCCTGAGAAAAGGTGTAGCATCCACTGCAGCCCTTCCAAATCAATACACTCTGTATTAACACAGTCCATTTATCTTCTGGCCATTTCATCGTCGATGCGACCATTTCAAAATGATAGAAGAACTCATATGAAGCCCCTTATGTAAACCTTGGGATTAACCTCTGGGCATCCGACAGATTAAAGATGGGTTTGTGCCTAGCAGGGGTAGTCTCTGTCTGCGTTGTTGACTGTGCACGGGCGTTCAACATCGCCAGTTCCCACACAAATCGGGCTATCTCTCTTGCCTCTTCCTTCTCCTTTCCTTCCTGTTCCCTCTTTTTTTCTTCTTGTTCTCTTTCTTTTTCTTCCATCCTCTTCGCATGTCTTGCAATCTATCGGGCTTCTTCTTTCTCTTCCACTGTCATCTTCAACTTGATCAAATTCTCCTCCGCTGCAATTCATCTAATCTCAGCCTCCATATCCCCATCTGCTTTTATCCCTTCAGTTTGTGGGTCAACTGGTCCTTGCTTCGCTAAAAATTCT
>NC_090755.1:43519196-43551696 GCF_036898095.1 Palaemon carinicauda | reverse complement strand
GAAATATTGAGACGGCTAAGATGTCCATGTAAGTGACCTACATCAGTATGCCCTTGCTCTCGTGATAAATGGACAAGGGGTCCTGCAGGGATCAGGACTGAGGCCGAAAAAGATAGCGACAAAGAAAGATTCGAATAGGTGATTAGAATGTCGCCGTGAAAATTGAGGGGGATATTGGATGTATTGGAAAGAAAGAGGATAGATATTGTGCGTGTGCAGGAGACAACCTCAAAATGGATGGGAACTAGAGAAATAGTAAAATGTCTAGCTCTCCAAGAGCGGGTCACCAAAGGTGGTAGAAGTAAGGAGAATAAATAATGGTCTTTTGAACATTGCATTGATAATAAGGGATCCGATAGTAAATATAATTTGAAAATTTGACCCTAAGAGGGGTTTCCAATAATAAGAAAAATAGGTCATTCAGAGAAGAGTTTGAGGCAGCTATTAGAACAGTGATGGAAGAAGTGAAGCTGATTATGGGAGCAGTAATCAATGCAAAGTGGTGAAGAGAAAGAATGGAATAAGGGGCTTTCTGGAGTGCTTGGGCTTGGAATCTGAAATACAGATGGGGAGTTTTGAGTGAGCGTGTATACACACTTGATTTCAGAAGCAGGATACGCACCTGATAACTACTGAAAGTAGAGGAATGGAAAGCCATATTGATACCATCCTGGCTACACGAGCTAGCAAATGCAATGTGTTGAACTGTAAATTGACTATTGAGTTTTAAAATGAATAGTAGAATACACAAGAAAAGAAACAGAAGATATAGAATTTAGGTTTTATGACCTTAAAAGAGAAAAGGGTGAACAATTTACGAGAACCATAAAAGGGATGACTGGAAAGGTTAAACTCATAGATTGGACAGGGTAACAAGGCAGAAAACAATATGTAATAGACTTTAAACCTGAGGAAATGGAAAAGATAAGGGTTTGGACAACAGGGAGAAATCAAGCATAGAAATAGGAATACATTGAGAATGGATGAAGGCATTAAGAGTCAATAGAGAGTATTTTTGAACAACTATTGAATACTGAAAATGAGAGGATGGAGCTAGAAGAAGCACAAAGGGTAGAGGAGCCAATGGTGGCTATACGGAGTATAGAAGTGAAACGGTTATTGAGTTTAATAAATAAGGGTAAAGCACCAGGCCCATCAGTATCAAATTTAAATGGACCAGGTAATACTTAGTAGGAAGAATGGATGCTGTATTTATTAGGAACAATATGGGAAGAAGAAATAATACCTAAAGACTGGGAGGAGTGTCTAATGATCTCTGTATTTAGGTAGAAAAGCTACATCATGGGATGTGGTAAAAACATGGTAATTAAACAAATAGAAGATGGTTTGAAAGTTTTTAAGAGGGTAACAGTCGAGAGATTTAGAGAGATTGTAAAGACTAGGAAACAGCAGAATAGATTCATGAGGGGGCGAGAGATATGGATGCCAACTTTATAGTAAGACAGCTACAGGAAAAGAGGCTAGATGCGCTTTTGTAAATCTCGAGAAGTCCAAGATAAATTATGTTTTTGTGTTTGAGATAAAGGAAAGTCCCAGATAGGTGGCTTATAATGATTAAGATAATGCAAAATAAAACGACAAGTTGGGGAAACCAAAACCTTTGATGTTAGTTTTGGATTTAATTGTGTTTGCCATGGATATGTTAAGTGAAGAGATCAAGAATGAAGAGTTGTGGGAGTTGCTATATGGAGATGATTTGGTGATTACACTGAAAATGAGGAAGACTTACAAAGGAGTGTTGTAGGGTACTACGAAACTTTGGAGAGGTGTTGCTTGAGGGTGAATATGGATAATAGTGCGGTTATGGTGAGCAGTAATGAAGGTACGGACAGTATATCTATAAATGAAAGTAGAGGCTTGGCTATAAAACAGAAAGAACAATCTAGATACTTGAGATCTACGTTCTCATTTCATCGGATTTTCCGTGTCGATTTTTCTATAAAAACGTTTGTAAATTTTTGCAACCAATAATTACAGCCATTCGTAATTCACTGTAGTTTTAGAGAATTTATAAAAATGTTTAGATTTCATTTTACCTTTGTTACTTTCCATTTTGACCTAAACCTCGCTTAGAATTTCATTTGCGCAATACTGCCATCGATCAATTACTAGGAGATATTTGACTTCCCTCCACTTTTATCTCTACAATCTATACAGTTAATTTTAATTTATTTTCATTAGCTGCCCCAATTGGACATTGTGTCGAGTAGCAATGTATTAAATTATTTCCAACGTTAATCCCTCTAAATAACATTTTGCTGTAAATTATACTAAACCAGAAAAAAATACGTATTAAAAAAGAGATGGAGTCATATTTCAATGGGTAAAAAAAAAACATCCAGATATACTGTAAATGAAGAGCAGAGATATGTTCCGGGTTAATTTAATGCAATCATTATTTGTAGATTTTCTCTCTCGGAGCCTCACGGGACTCATTTTGAATCCTATAAGAGAGAGAGAGAGAGAGAGAGAGAGAGAGAGAGAGAGAGAGAGAGAGAGAGAGTGTGTGTGTGTGTGTGTGTGTGTGTTCCTTGAATCTCCTTCCGACCATCGCTCTCGCTCCCCCTCTCTCCATGTTTCTTTATTAATTCTATTCAGGTATTTCTAAACCACACGTAAATCGATGGTTCCTTTCATTTCCTTTTATAGTTTAGTTACTGAATCTCTAATTAGCCAGTTTATCCGCCTTAATCGATTCCTATTCATTACATACTTTTTAATGTCAACATACTTTTGTTGTCATTTCATTTGCCTCTCTGGCTTCTAATTACAAGCTCCCAGGAAACATTCTTTGAAGTATAATCTTTAACTATTGAATTCCTTTATTGTTTGAATCTGTCTAACATCAGTTCCTTCATTGTAAAAATGTTTTCGTAGTAATTGATTCCATCATTATATGCAAATCACTTTAGCATGTGTTTAATGTTTTCCTTTATGATAAATTGCATCACCAATGGTATTTCATCCTGTATCGCTAATAAGATTAATTTGATAGCAGCTCCATTCCAATCATATTCCTGAAATACTATCTACAGCGTTCTCTATTCACCATGCCCACTTTTTTTTTTAAATGTAGTATTTCAATGATATCTATTTTAAAGGAGCATATATCACTCTTGATTAAGAATATAGTTAGTGTGTATGAAGCCCAAGGTAACAAACTATATCTGGTAGCATCAACAACAATCTTCTTTTATCTCATCTTTTGCCTTCGGAACTCTTTTCCTACATCTTTATCTCGTGAAGCCGGAAACCGTCCCTACATAACTCTTATATACTTTCTATTACCATAAATCTTGAACAGGGTGCAACTGATTTCTCATACATTGCTGGTAATTTGAAGTAACGCCATTTCTATCATCCATCATCCATGTAACCTTCTACCTGTTATGGCTGTTAACAGACGCAGAAAAACCTTATTGGGAAGGAAGAACTTCCTTGCATCTATTGCAAACAGCACGGCTATTGATAGCTATTTTCTCCACTTACAAGATAAACAGATAAGGATTAAGGAATTACTAGAATGAAGTCTAATGGGGTCTAATGCATTACATTGAAACAACAAGTAAGTTTTTAAAATAATCGTTTTCCCATCTAATTCATATTTTCTCTGAAAGGGGAAAAATTCAGTATTTTGAATTACTTGTCACCAATGTATATCCGGAACACAACTAGGTTCGTATTTTCTTACCGGCTAACAACATTAAAAAAGAATAAAAAATAAAAAGTCCTAAAACCCAATGAAGAACCAAAGATTCTAGCCTTTTCATGCAACATTTTTGGCATGCAATGTTCTAGTTTGCAGTAAAATAGGAATATATTGAAATTCGCATGTAAATTTCCGATTAGCTGCCCAAAAGCCTGTTTTTATTCTGTTTAAAAAAAAAAAGAGAATGTATTTCCTTGCAATACCCCTTTATAGCAACAGAAATGGCAAAATTGCATGTTGTTTGCAATAAAGGACCATTTGACAGAATTTTATGAGAAAAACAAATATTTTTTTCATGCATTAACTAGGTTTTTCACCGTCGTCTGTAAATTTTCTTGAAACTGTATTGGTGCTAGATTACAATGAAATAGCTTTAAATTACAATTAGTGACTAGCAGCAGGAATGTAATATAATTTCTCCATTTTAACGCAAAGGGAAATTTGAGAAAGTTTCTTACTTGTAATATGGCTTCATTTCAAGCTAAAGGCAATATATAGGAATTTAGCATGTTATTCGGGACTGACCAGTAGATGAGGAACAGTCTGACTTTATTTAAAGAGAAAAATTACGCTTTCCAAAAAACAACCAAAAGAAAATAACACCAAAGACCTAAAGTTCCTTTCAACGGGTGAATATTGCCTCCAAAATTTAATATCAAAAGAAAAACTCTTCACAATTAATCTCCTGACGGACTCAAAATATTAAGGCAATCCAGTTTTTGAGATTCTTTATAGAATCTTAGACACTGCCATTGCTTTGCCTTTTTAGAGGGCCAAGTGTATAACTACTGAGATTATTGATGGTTGTCATAAAAAAAAAAAAATCCAGAGGTGTCTGGAAGAAGTGAAAGGAAAGTTCTATTTCGATCATACATCTTTTGGGTTAGTAAATGTCAATGCTATTTTTATTCGCACTGAGAATATTATTCCCCATCAATAACAGGTGTGTTTTCAGAATTCTTTTACGTCATCACATTTTAAACCTCTTGGTTGGAATAAAATTTACCACATTTTAAACCTCTTGGTTGGAATAAAATTTACCAATCATATTGACGATATCTCAATGTTTTAGGCAAATATAGTAGTGTCAAAATTGTTGATATCCACATAGATCAATAATTAATGAAACAGTCAAAAGAGAGAGAAAATTGTGTTTTTTATTACAATATATAATTTATTCTCTCTTCTTATCTCGTAGCAAAATAAATCTTTTGACTTATAAACTTGATTCATTTGGAGTCAGGGTAGATTACTTTAATTCAAAAACCGAAATCGACAAATCAGCATTTTAATATTTCACTTTCAATTCGAACAAAAGTTTGCAAAAGTTCAAAGAAAAAATGTCCCTCGATATTGGCTATACATCACCATCAAAGCTCTTTGATGTCGCACACAGTCGGTTTTTTTTTTTTTTTTTTTTTTTTTTTTGAGCAATAAAAAACTACGTGTAAATTTTAATTCAAAAAGACCATTTCTGTTTTTTAAAATATGCACAAGCCATAGAAAAAAATAAATATGTTTTTATAAAAAACATCCAAACATATACAGGTAGATATATTCTTGCCATTATTGTTGCAATACATGAACTTTCCTTTTTGTGATACGATTGGCCATGATTTTTGCTTTCATATACTTCCCTTGAGTAAATGCTATTCCTTCTAGTTTTCAAATAAGGTTCTATCTTAAAGGGATGCTGCCTAAAATGAGAGGATTTATTATTTTCTAATACACCTTTCGCTTTCTCCTCTTATAATTTCCTTTTAATATTAACGTTTTGATTATGTATTACAAAAACTCTATAGAAAATTGTTTGAAGGATAAATTCATCCAAACTTGAAATACATTTACTATTTCTAGAGGAAGTAGTATAAACTAAAGGTAATATATATAATAACTAACTGGCTCTGATGAATAAATTATATCAAGTCTTGTATTAACATTCAGGAATAAACACATTATTATTTTTTTTTTTTTTTTTATTATCCTCATAAATTATAGACTTCAATGAAGAAATCTTAGTGTTTTTTTTTTCTTTTCTAGTTTTCTAGGAAGTATCTGGACAATTCTCTTGAATAACTCTTTAGCAGTCTCATAACTAAACAAAATATTACTTTTAGAAAAGTGTTGACGCCGTTATCCTCTTTAACTTATCTTTCCCCAAGACTTTGTAATTGTTTTCTGTTTTTACATTGCTGGAAGTCCTATGCCTTTCCCAACTGTTGGTCTATCAAGAGCCAACATTCTTCTGTGGTGGCGAACGCAGTTTTCCAAATTTAGTTCATATCAAAGCATTTTTCCTGTAGTGGACTCTGAAAATGGAGTTGAGCTCCCAGCCCAATATCATAGCATAAAATATATTAAAAAAAAGGGAGTCAGAACTAGAAAGAGATAAAATATGACAATGAAAGGATGTCATCCGTTAATTAAAACTTACCGAGTAAAAAGAATAGTGTGTGAGTGGGCAGTTAGGAGATAACTGAGATGGGAGATGAATGTAACTAACTTCGCTTCAACACACAGTGAACTTAAATAAAAATCTCACAGCAAGAAGGTCACAGAAATTCAAACACTACAATTCCTGATAAGACAGGTTCTATCATATTCTGCTAAGAATTTGAGGTAAAGCGAAATATACAATAAAAATGGAATACGTTATAGTGTACGAGCCTGTATGAAAAACCTTCGGTACATGGCTTCCCTCCCCTTGAAAATTACATATATTTGAAGTAAGGCATCCTGCTCTTGAGCAACGAACTGCAGACAGGTCATTTAGTAGGAGATATACAGGTTTTAGGCGATCAATGATGACCAAGTCTTCTTTTCTAAGAAGGCTGGTGCAAAAAGCCTTCCACGAACCATGGATCATGAGGAAAGGGTCGTGTAAGGGGGCATTAGCAGTGGCTTGCTAGTGTCGTTGCTCAGGAAACATGTGTTTCGACTGGTGATAGGTCGGTATGTGCTGCTTATCTGGGAGCTTGTAAGTCTGGTGGCATGGAGTGAATTTTCCCACAACGTGACGTAAGTGCTGGAGATTGTTGGAGAAGGTTGTAGGTGAAAAAAAAAAAAATCAGCACGGACGACCAACGGGTTATCATATACCATTCCAGCTGCCAAGACGTCCAGGGCGTCTTTAAGAGTGGTCTGTAGTCACAAAAGGACCAGGGAAGCTAGGTAAACTAGTTGGGGTCTGCAGCGGGAAATAAAGAGCTGCTTTGAGGTTACGATGAGAACGTTCAACTATTCCATTGGCAGCAGTGTTACAGATGGTTGTCTGATATACGGTGATTCCTAGGAGATTCACAAATGATTATGTACAATTGACAGGTGAATATGGTGCCCCTATCAGAAGTAATATGCTCACGGGTACCAAATCTTGCTATTCATTCGGAGAGGAAGGAACAAGAGTTGTGCTTAGCAGTATGTATGAGAATTGCTTCAGCAGCTCGGATTTAGCAACTATAAAGATAGGGGGTTGGAGAACATGACCTAAGCAACTGGAGGCCAGGACGCTGTAAGACCCACGGATGCTGAAACAATTCTAAGATATTTTAGAGGTACTTTTCATGTATTTGATACCATTTTCGGGTTATAATTGAATCTATAACGGGGATATGCATTATGCAATACCATCCCGATAACATATGTAAAACTTTTCTGCAGCAATATTTACAATTACTTATAGGGAAGGACTCTACATTCAGGGGAAACTTCATCAGTTGACTACATCTGAGTTACATATGTAGTTATTGGAGTATCTGCAATTCTTGACTCGTCGAATTGTCGTTAATCTCTCCACCTTTCGTAGTGGTTCATATAAAAAACACAATCTCTTAATTCCAGCACATATATGATGATTTTTTTACCACTCAGGAGTGTGTGTGTGTGTGTGTGTGTGTGTGTGAGAGAGAGAGAGAGAGAGAGAGAGAGAGAGAGAGAGAGAGAGAGAGAGAGAGAGAGAGATTTAAATCTTTGACATCTCTTTTAGTAAATTCCTCTTGTAGCAACTATTAAACAGATGATGTTCATTATTGTATTAGTTTCATCAAAGTTTGAAGTTTTTTGTAAATTCCAAGCATTACATCATGAAACCTTATCATTACTAGCTAAGCTATAACCCTAAAGGGAAAAGCATGATGCTATAAGCCCAAGGGCTCAAACAATGAAAAATAGCCCAGTGAGGAAAGGAAACATGGAAATAAATAAACAAGAAGAGAAGTAATAACAATCAATATAAAGTGTTCTAAGAACATTAACAACATTAAATTAGATCTGTCCTTTATGGACTATAAAACAACATAGGAATAACATGCCTAAGTGTACCCTCAAGCAAGAGAACTCTAACCAAAGACAGTGGAAGACCATAGTACAGAGGTTATGTAGAGAACAGTGGTTTGATTTCGGAGTGTCCATCTCCTAGAAGAGCTGCTTATCACAGCTAAAGAGTCTTTTCTACCATTACCAAGAGAAAAGTAGCCATTGAACCATATCATTGCAATAGTTAACCCATAGAGTGAAGAAAAACTGGTAGATAATAGCTCTATAAGGTATATGAGGACGGAGGAGAGTGTGAAAAGAATAGGCCAGACTATTCGCTGTATGAGTAGACACAGACAAATTGAGCCATAACCAGAGAGAGGGATCCAATCGAGTACTGTTTGGCCAGTCAAACGATCCAATATCTCTCTAGCGGTAGTATCTCAACGAGTGGCTAGTGTCCTGACTAGACTTCTCCGAAGAAAAGACTGGCTTGTATTCCTTTGAAGATTTCCGGCTTTTTTTTCAGACTATCTTGTGTACTATTTAAAAAAGAATACTAATAAGCTACCTCGCACATTAAAACCTCAGCTTTGTTAGCAACATACTGTATATTACATTAAGAACCAGTAAACTTATTGAACAATTATAGAATTATGGAATTTTCATGCCACTTAGATTCATTAATAGTCTCACATTTCAATATTAAAGATGATTTATGATAAAAACATGGCTACCAAATTAAATTATGATATCATTTGAATTTCCACCTCGATAAACAGGATTTTGCCTCAAATACTTTAGAGAACAAAAGCTTGCAAATAGACCAGCCCTATCAGAGATTATTGAGAATTGATCTTACTACCTCAAAAACTTAATTGTCATTTAAGAAGTGTTCCAACTCATGGTTTATTTTTCTTAAAAAGGTCATATGGAATCAAATTCGGGGAAGTAAATAAAAGCAATTAAATAGGCAGTAGGAATATGTAAACCAACAGATCAAGAATAAACATAAAAACGTAGGATACCGATATTTATATCTGACGTTAATACATAAAGTATTGAATGAAGAAAAAAAAATGTGCTTAATAACTGTATTTGAATACTGGAATGCTGAAAATAGTATATATATATATATATATATATATATATATATATATATATATATATATATATATATATATATATATATATATATATATATACACACACACATATATATATATATATATATATATATATATATATATATACACACACATATATATATATATATATATATATATATATATATATATATATATATATATATATATATATATATATATATATACACACACACACACACATATATATATATATATATATATATATATATATATATATATATATATATATATATATATATATATATATATATATATATATATATATATATATATATACAACCTTATGCAAACTACCTGCAAGAATACTTTATACCTACAACATAGAAAAACTTGATCACCATGCTAATTAACAATAGAGGAAACACAAAGGACCTGAAATATTACCAACTAGTAAGCTTACTCTCGGTAATATGTAAAATATTTACAAAGATCATATTAGGCCAAATTGAAAGATAGATAGACTTAAATCAACCAAGAGAGCAGCGAGGCTTTAGAAGTGTTTATTCAACAAGTGCTCATATCCCTGTAATTAACCAGGTAATGAAAATATACACACATTATGACAAACCGCCATGTATGGCATATTTAGATTATCAGAAAGCGTTTGATTCTGCAAAAAACTTCAGCAGTAATGAAAACCTTTCAAGCACAAGAAATAGATGAATCTTATATTAGAACACTTGAAGATATCTATACGGGTAGTGTAACAATCCTAAATCTACTTAAAGATAGTGTAAATTCCGATTCAGAAAGGAGTTAGAGAAGGGGACCATATCTCTCCTAAACTATTCATAGCATGCCTAGAAGAAGGTTTCCAAAATTTAGATTAGGTAAATGTATGAATTACCATTAAAGAAGAATACCTTTACCATTTAAGATATGCAGATGACAGAGTTCTATTTAGTGAATCATGCAGGAATTGCTAAAGATGATAGAAGATTTTAATAGAGGATGAAGAAATGTAGGACTGAAAATTTAATATAAGTAAAACTAAGATAATGTTTAATGAGAATTAAGAGAAAACATATTATTATTATTATTATTATTATTATTATTATTATTATTATTATTATTATTATTATTATTATTATTATTATTATTATTATTATTAGTTAAGCTACAACCTTAGTTGGAAAAGGAGTATGGTATAAGCCCTTCGCTTCGATCGGGAAAAATAGCCCAGTAACGAAAGGAAATAAGGAAGTGAATAAACTATATGAAAATTTAAAAAAAAAAAAAACAGAAACCTTGAAATAAAGTATATTAAGAACAGTAACAAGATTGAAAAGTATTTTTTCATATGTTAAGTATAAAAAGAGACTTATGTCAGCTTGTTCAACATAACAACATTTGCTGCAAGTTTGAACTTTTGAAATTGTACCGATTCAACTACCTGATTAGGAAGATCCTTCCACACCTTGGTCATAGCTTGAATGTAATTTCTAGAATATTAGGTGGTATTAACCATCGTGATGGAGAAGGCCCTCATACTAGAAATAACTGCATACCTTGTATCATGAACAGGTTGGTACTCTCCGGGAAGATCTGAATGCAAATTATGGTCAGACTTATGAAATGAAATACATAATTGGGTAATTGGACGACGGTGTTAGAGGTTAATGATTAGATCTGGAATAAGAAATTTAATAGATCGTAAGTTCCTATCCAACAAATTAAGATTAGAATCACCTACTGAAGACCAGATAGGAGAACAATACTCGAAAGAAGGTGGAATGGAAGAATTAAAGCCCCTCTTCAGAATAGATTGATCACCGAAAATTTTATAAGGCTTTCTCAATAGGCCATTTCTTGTAGAATTGAAGAAAACAAAGACGTAATGAGTTCCTCAAAAGATAATTTGTTGACGAGAATCATACGTAAAATTTTAAGTCATGGAGAGTTGAAGAAACATTATCCGTATGATGAGGAGATAATGTCTTCGATTAACTTACAATTATAATTTGAGTTTTGTTAGGATTCAACTTCATGCCCGTATAATCTGTACCATGCCACACACTTTACACTGTAAAGTTTACAGGAACATTCACGTATTCTTAGTTACAAAGAGTCGAAGGAATTGTTATTAGCTGTATAGTCATACCACGAAAGGTACTATTCATGGTTTATTGGTGGACAGATTCCTCAGCCATACCCCCGACCTCCTACTTCTCACTTTTCCTAATTCATGTTATGCATAATTCAAGTAATATAGATTAAATTGTTTCCTTTCTGTTTGTAACGCTTCTAATGGTAAAGTCGATTTTATGTTGGGACGAAACATGAAATGCATTGGGTTTCAACGACTGTCATATTTGAAATGTGAGATTTCAAGCCTTTTTGAGCATGTGATTACATTACACAGTCGGGATCAAATTCCAATCCTATTAATAGAAAATCCCACTAAGCAATAAATTTCTGTTACTCCCTTTATCTTGCCATTTACAAATGATATCCTTTTCACCACCTCAAACTTTAAAATGCCTTTGCTCTTTATCAACAGTTTATTCTAGTTACGTCTTTTTTTCAGAAAAGCAAAATAAAAAAAAATGAAGTTCACTCCAAGATTCCCGGCACTAGTATAATATTATAAATATTGAATACAATAGCATTATTCCTTGACGGTTATTCGTTGATTCATGTCCAGTTAGACTTTGATGGCATGAGCTATATACGGTGACTGTACTTGCCTTGTAAAGTACTACCTACTTTCCGTGTATACCAGAACCAACGACTTTATGAGCTATGCACTGTCTCCCGGGTATCAATACATTCAAAATTTTGTTGCTAATATTGATTCTATTTTTGCCCTCCCCCCAAATGCTGATAATAATAAATGTTGAAAATGCCTTGACATGTGTATTACTTAATCTCAGTGTTAATCAAGTTCAATTTAGATTGTTTCTATTTTAGTCAATATACTCAATTGTTCGTTAGATGCTTTAAAACAAAAATGATCATTTTTCAAAGATTTTTTAAACAAAACTAATATTTTTGTTCTCCTTCGTTGTCTTCATCATTTCTTTCCTGCTTAAAGTCCTTTAGTTAAAATCCCATATTTTTTTTCCTTTTTTTTTCGTTATTTTTTTTTTCATAGGCGAGAACTGTTTTATTTTCCACTTAGCATAAAACTCACTGAATTGGAATAATAGGAATTTATCAAAAGAAACGACTCACTGTTGATCTTTGACATTACAATGTCATCATGAAAGAGGCATTTTCGAAGAGTTGATAGGTATAAAAATCTCCATTAAAGTTTTAGGAGGAAATATTAAAGATGAATCGATTTACAAATATAATGATCATTTCAGTATATGGCATCTCAGTTAGCTTTTAGTATCAGGCTTTAAATAAAGATATTCTATCGCAATTTGCAATGATTTGGAATAATATTTATTGAAATTTTGTTGATTGTTATAATAGATTTATTTATCTATTCTTCTAAATTTGAACTTGATCTACATGGAGAGTGTTTTATTTTTCATTACCCCTCAAAGTCGTATATCATTTCAGTCTGAGGTATGTATGTAGGGTTACTGTAAAAAGAAACTAATTTTATTTGTGTGTGATTCTTCCTCGACCATGAAAATCTTATCAAGATTGTTTATAGTACCTGGACATTATTCTTTGTTTTACCTTTGATATGTTGTTACTAAAACTCGAGCTCAATTTATTTACTTTATTCGTATACGATTTATATTCCAGCTATTACCATCTCTGATTTTTTTTTTTTAAAGGTTTACCCACTTTTTATGTTCATCAAAAAACTATTTTCCTATTTCGAAAACTTATTTCAAATTGATTATCATATGATATGAATGTAAATTTATTGTCGACGTTTTTGATCAACAAATTTCCATCAACAATTAACATCAGCAACATATACTCCCGTTTTGAGTGAATGGTCGATGCTCACCGAGAGTGATGAAACTTAAACTGTAGAAAAATTATCCATATCTAGCACTATTTCCAAGCCGTTGTTGAAATATGGCATCCTTGTGCTAAAAAATAATCCCATATGTTCATATCATCATTCAGTAAAGTTTCACTTTTACTCAAGAGTACTTATCCAGTATATTTAAAATAAATGAAAAATTACTAATATGATTATTTCTTCAAAAGTTTAAAATGATAACTATCATTTTTGGACTCAGATAAAAAACTTAAACTAATGACAAATAAAGTAAATCATATAAAGGAATAATATAACAATTAAAAAATTCAATTATATAAGTTCAGATCTAAGATCAGTTCATAACTATTTAGGCCGAAGAATCATTTATGTTAGAAATCTGAAGTTGGGACATAACTCTTGCATTTAGTGATTATTATACAGGTATCTCTCTCTCTCTCTCTCTCTCTCTCTCTCTCTCTCTCTCTCTCTCTCTCTCTCTCTCTCTCTTTATACTAATCCTCAATGAAATAAGCTCCTCACGTGGAAATCATCTTTTTGTCCTTTTTATTCATGGAACAACAAAGGCTGCATCCAATTACTTTTCTCGACTTCAAGATATTTCACGGTGTCAGTTCCCACGAGTGGGCATCAATAAAGTCATCCGTCTTAGATTATTCTTTCTTGAAAAAACTTTTTAGAAGATGAATAGTATTCAGATGCATATATATATATATATATATATATATATATATATATATATATATATATATATATATATATATATATATATATATATATATATATATGTATATATATATATATATATATATATATATATATATATATATATATATATATATATATATATATATATATATATACACATATATATATATATATATATATATATATATATATATATATATATGTATATATATATATATGCATCTGAATACTATATATATATATATATATATATATATATATATATATATATATATATATATATGTATGTATATATATATATATATATATATATATATATATATATATATATATATATATATATACATATATGTATATATATATATATATATATTCAAATATATTTATATATATATATATATATATATATATATATATATATATATATATATATATATATACATATATATATATATTTATATATATATATATATATATATATATATATATATATATATATATATATATATATATATATATATATATATTCATATATATTATTCATGTTATTTTCAGTGCGTGTGTTTCAGCGTGTTCGCTATTGTGATGTCAGGAGGGAGTTTACATTGAATAAGTTAATATATGAATGTGATTAGCTATTTCATAAGTTTTGTTCAATGATTGAACGATAGAGAGACAATTAAGTTATTTGATTTCGTATAGAGTTATCTAATATAGATACCCAAGAAACGAGAGAAATGAAGAGTGGGAAGGCAGTGTGCCTTTTAAAATGGTTAAGTTGTAGTTTTTATAGACAAGAAAAGGCAGAACGAATGCTAGAGGGCATGACTTACTTGTATGAGTAATTTCCACGCACTACTGCAGATAAAGAACCAGCCCAAAGGACGTCTGCAAGAAAGCCCATAACAATTACGTCACCTGGACGGCTAACCAGATTAATGCTATCAACATTAACTTAGAAGAAGTGAACCATTAAAACAAAGGGACAGTCACATGACTTCACCTAAATTTGCCACATATTAGATTGGCCTACGTAAGATCTGTGGAGAAGCAGGTCCGCTCTTCCATCACCAGGAAACACAGTGAAAGGTTCCCCCTTCTCCCGCATCTTGGGGCGTGGTCTCCACACCAAGTAGCGACATGACTAGCACTTAATTAACTTCAAGAAATGCTGTGAAGTTGGCCGTCAGAAGAAGGAGAAAAGTCTAGTTGAAGATGCCCTTTTACATTTCAACCCGAGAGGGGGAAATATACTCTGCCAGAGACAAGGTAGGATGAATTTTTCAACCATCTCCAAAGACTAAGTTCCCTTTCTGTCTGAATAGGGGACTCATGGAATCCGCAACCCATAGAAAATTGGTTAAGCTCCTCTCCACGAATGCAGCCCTCCAATCTTCAAGAGAATTAATGCTGTTCCCAGTTTCATGTACCAACTAACTCTGTAAATGTAGAAGAGATTTGTAGAATCGTTGTTTACCAAAGTTCACTTAGTAAAGTAAAGAAATTGCACAGCCTTTAACCTAAACCCTTTCTTTTGAGGATCTTATGTATGTATATATATATATATATATATATATATATATATATATATATATATATATATATATATATATATATATATATATATATATATATGTGTGTATATATACACACACACACACACACACACACACATATATATATATATATATATATATATATATATATATATATATATATATATATATATATATATATATATATATATATATATATATATATATATATATACACATATATATATATATATATGCATATATATATATATATATATATATATATATATATATATATATATATGCATATATATATATATATATATATATATATATATATATATATATATATATATATATATATATATATATATATATATCAATGACAAATTGATAGCGGGGACGTGATACGAAAAAAGAGTTTAAACACAAGGAATTCACCCAGGAAAGAATTTGTGAGTACGATTTTTTCTGTCTCTTGTTAAGTGCTAATAAAAATAAGTCTCCCTGTGAATTCTTGCTGAATAAAAATACGTCACTCAGTGAAGATAAGGAAATTAAGAAATTTTTCTCTAACTTAAGAATATGAAATTTTTATCTCACTAGTATTGCTTGGACCATGAATTATCTTATTTACTTACAATGATATTTTCAGACCATATAATATAGGAATGAAATATGATTTAGAATTACACACGTAGGGCAAAAATCTCAAACAAGCAACTCCCCATAAGACGTGAGTTTAAACAATTAATCAAAATAACTGACCGCGCTGACATAATTCGATTGGGAAATTAACAAAAAACAAGTTTTCGCTGGAAATATAGATGAGAATAACCCAGATATAAAAAAGTTTAGAGAATAATATAGTGGATAAGGGGTTAGCAGATACCAAAATTCGAATAGCTAGTCTGAGAATAAATAATGCGGAAGCAAAAATTAAACAGGCTATATTAACAGTAAATACAAATGTAGGGGGATGCTCACACAACCTTGAATGGTAAAGAAAAATGTACGCAAATATGGAAATCCGCTAAAGAGACAGACAAATTAACAAATCTACAGAAGTTTTTATCGGCAAAATATGAGGGTAGCTCGAAGAAAAGAGTTTTCCACACAAATGGTGGGTCACAGAGCAAAAGTAAGGAAGGATAATATTTCTTTGCTGAAGGAGTAATTCATTGGTAATGATAATTTCTAATATGTAGACTTAGATGAGACTTATGTGACAAATAGCATCCTAGATATTAATTTTTACGAAGAGAAATGGAAATTAGCATCAATGATAGGAAATCAGGACGTAAACTCTATGGAACAATTAACCACAAATCCTACCACTGGAACTCGGAAATATTCAAATAGTTGCAAAGAAGTTAGAACAGTAGATTGGCATGAGGCACAAATTACCCTAGAGTTCAACAGAATAATGGGCAAAAATTAGGGGCAAAGAAAGTTAAAGGAAATAGAGGACACATTTAAATCTATGGGAAGATTACATAAACAGGGGGATGGAAATAAGGCAAAATATTATAAAAGGCGAGAACACACAGGGCAAAAAGGCAGACACAAAAATGAAGAACCCCATCTTGAAATAAAAGAAGACACTTTCCTGAATGCCCCTCTGGTACTAAGAAAGAGAAACTCCAATCCTTCAAATAGTGCTGAAGAAACAAGTTAAAAATAGTTGGCCGGATGTAAGGAAAGACTGGAAGACGGGGAAATGTTAGATAGGAAAAACAGGTACAAGTAGCGGAGGAACATCCACGTCGCGAGTGACTATTTTATCTTACAGAGAATTTGTCAAATACAGTTTATGTACTAGGATAAAATACAATGATACATTATTTAAAAATACCTGCTTCCAAATGTTTGGGGTGAAAATAAATGATTCAATGAAATGAAATGAAAACAAGTAAAAATATGGGTTTGCACCCTCAGATTAGATACAGAATTATTAGGCAAATTGTGCCAGATGATGAATGAAGATTTAATTTCTAAGAAGTAACACTTCCCGATAGAGCCTTGGGTTATCGTTCAAAAACTATATAATGAAGAAGAATGAATATAAGTTGTGAAAAGTGTATGGTAAAAATTAAATAAGATAGCCAGGCTGTAGGATACTTCTTGTCAAAGACAAGTCTTGTACAAAAGTGGCCACTTTGTAAGAGATAAATTTGACTATAGAAACAGACTCCGGATTAAGAAAGAGAAATAGAAATTGAATAAAAAAACATGAAGAAATAATAGATTTTATAAATAGGAAGAGTAGAAAATAATGAATATACCTCTTTTGAATATATGATAGGCGTCATATAAATAAAACAAAATTTCGACAGATAAATTAAATTAATAAAATATAATAGCATATATAAAAAGGAATGCCGAGAAATTATTGTCATAGGCAACTGAAACTATAGGCTATTAGAATAATGTCGCTATAGGCAGAAGATATATAAATGATGTTATAGTCATATGAATTAAAAAGGAAAATATTGCTGTTAGAAGATATAGGCATATTAATAAACAATGAGATATGATGCTATTAAGCAAATTTAAAGTCTGATCAGTACTGACATATAAAAAAATCTAGCGATTAGCTATAGAAGTCATATTGAGGCCCAAAGAAAAATAACTCGTAGATCTAAATAAAATAATGTAACTGAAAATAGATTGCAGAGTCTGTTAAAAGAGACAATTAAATGATACTACTGCGATAAAGTATCTCATCTGAATGGCAGGTAATGACTTCTGAAATGAAGGAGTAGAGATTAAAGTTATGTAATTAGAAAGGGGCATAATTTCCCATAAGAAGCATAGATATAGATAGGTGATAGGTAGGCAGAGAAAACGATTTCAGACGATATATTAGTCAGAATAAAAGAGTTGTAACAAAAATAATATAAGCACCGGCGCCAAGACCTACCAAAACTTGCCATAACTTTTATATACCGGTAAAAATCATGAAATACTACCTATCAGCCAACGCCCCATAAAGAACACTGTGAGTGTTAAAATAAATAAGTCTCTTTATAAATCCCCTGACTTATATTTACCAATAAGGATGAAGTTACAGACTAGTATAGATCATCGCAAGTTGAATTAAAATAGGATAATGTAAACAAAATATCTTTTATTATTATTATTATTATTATTATTATTATTATTATTATTATTATTATTATTATTATTATTATCCTTCTGTTTTGGACTTGCCCGCTAAGTCGTTAATTATATTGTTCGGTGTTTTTCGCAAGTGATTGTCGTTAATTCAACATGACTGACGTTGCTACTTCACCTTTATCAATGTTAGGTACCATAGTTTGTTTTGACAGTTTATTTCAGTACCGGGCATTTGTTCTTTTTCCAAGATTGTGGATTTTAGTTTTGGAAGTGGTTGGCCTGCCTCGGTATCGGCAGCCATTTTGGTTTTTTTCGATTCGGTAGTTTTTCAAGTTAATTTTGCCCATCTGGTACTGTTTCATCTAGGTTATATCACTTACGTTTTATGACCAATATTATTATCATTATTTATCATTGGTTTTTACTATGGTATTTATTTGCTAGCAAGTCCAATTTGGACGAAGAATATCGATCTAGTCTTTGTTATAGTTATGTACACGCCTCAGGAAGGTGGTCGTTTTGGACTATATCTTTATGTTTATTTGTTACGTTGTCGTTATTCTTCGTTCTTGGTTATTACAATTTTATCATTATTATTATCATATTATTTTGTGATTTTGGTTCTTTATTATGTAACCTTGAGAGCATGAGCATAGAGTGCTCGTTTTCTGTTTCTACAGTTACGAGTTACCCCTTCTCTCGTTTTCTTTATTAAGCTCGAGTAGAGGAGGTGGATTTCCCGTTTTCCGTTTTATACGATCACAAGTTATTCCTGCCTCCTCTTATTCTCCGGGTTGGTGATATTACGTTTAATTATATTCACGTTTTATTGATGTGGTTACTGTTAATATAGCTAGCACTATTAATAGGTTACGTTAGTGTATGAGTCATTATTTGGGATCGCTTTATGCCGACACCCTTAGCTCCGCCTTGAGGTATACTCCGCTATAATGGATACTCATTGGGTGAGAACTAGCAAGCTTTCTTCAAGAAGAAGCAGAGAGTTACCCTCTACAAAACAAACTGGGGTCACTGCCATCAATAGTCAGTTACCCGCTCGTCATCACAGTCTTCCTCTGATTCGACGCCTATGCATCCGGATCCCCCCTCATCAGGTGGGCTACCTCACTGATTTCCAAGGTACACAGCCCAACCCCGTTTGGATGCCCTCGCCTGCATACAGCCCTAGCTCCGAACCCTCAGGTTCCTTTCGTGGACACCAGAGAGGAAGATACAGCAGTAGAAGACAGTTACGCCATCGAGGCGGACCTAGAAAAAAGGGGGCACGGGGAAGGAAAGGACCTAGGTTCACTCCCTCACAACGAGGTGGTCCCGGTAGGGGAGAGAGACTTTACCACTTTCAAGACCATTGGACCTTCGGTCCGTGGGCTCATAGCATAATCTCTAAAGGTTTAAGGTGGAAATGGCCACAAGGTCCTCCTCTTCCTCCACCAGTGACCTTCTCCCAGAAATCCACTCTCATCCTGAAAAAGTACACCACAGAGCTACTCAAGAAGAAAGCAATCAAACGGGACCGATCACCGAAGTTCCAAGGCCGCCTGTTCACAATTCCGAAGAAAGGCTTGTTGGCATTGAGAGTGGACCGAGACTTGTCAAAGCTAAACTCTTACATTCTCTGCGACAAGTTCCGGATGTTGACTATCTCTCAGGTACGGACCTTACTTCCCCGTGGGGCCGTCACCACCTCTGTCGATCTTACCGACGACTATTTTCATGTGCCTATAGCTCGAAACTTCTCTTCTTATCTGGGTTTCCGCCTAGGCAGGAAAGCCTTTGCGATCAAGACATGCCCTTCGGCCTCAACATTGATCCCAGGATATTCACGAAACTGGGAGAGACAGTGTTAGAACAACTCAGGAACCAAGAGATACAGATCATGCTTATCTGGACGGCTGGCTCATTTGGGCCCGGTCGGCCATAGAAGGCAACAGAGCTACGAAGGAAGAACTTCGATTTCTCGACAACCTATGATTTCGGGTCAATCTCCAAAAGTCTCGCCTGCAACCATCAGGCCACTTAGAAGGGTTAGACAGTGGGACCTTTCGAAGTACACGTTGTCTCTCCCTTCCAAAAAGGTAAGATGAATAGCTTCCAAGATCAAGAATTTTCTCAAACACAAACAGATGTCCAGAAGAACCTTAGAAAGTATCATCGGCCTTCTCCAATTCACTTCAATAATAAAATTCAAAGACATCAATCGAGTTTGGAGAAAGAGAGCAACAGTACCTTTAAGAGACAAGGTCTCGAAGATCCCCTCTGTCTTGAAAATGAGACTACGCCCATGGTCCGAACCGAAGAACCTCTCCAAATCGGTTTCTCTACAATTCCCACCTCCACAAGAGACATTCCATACAGCCGCGCCTCTAAGTGGGTGGGGGGATTACTCCGAACATCAGATGTTTCAGGGGTCTTGGTCACCCTCCATGAAACAGTCCCATATCAATGTTCTCGAAGCCATGGCAGTGTTCTTGACCCTGAAGAGACTCTCTCCTCCGAGGTCGAGCCACATCAGAGTAGTGTCAGACAGCACAGACATAGTACACTGCGTCAACAGGGGAGGATCCAAGTCACCCAACCTGAATCGGATCCTGGTCACTATCTTCGCCTGGCCAACAGAAAAGAACTGGATCCTGTCAGTAACTCACCTTGCGGGAGTCCAGAATGTGAGAGCGAACTCACTAGCCAGGACGAAACCACTGGAGTCAGAATGGTCTCTAGACATAATTTCATTCTGGTGGATACTCAGGAACCATTAGAAGAAGGTTTACCTATCTCCCCCCGTGAATCTTCTAATGAGACTTTTACACAAACTACGCTCCTTCCGGGGGGCAGTGGCTTTAGTACCACCTCACTGGCCAAGAACAGTTGGTTTCCTCACCTCCTCGAGTTGAAACTCCGTCCCTTCCGGATCCCGTTCCCCAAACTGATTCAAGTAATCCAAAATCACTGTGTCAGATTGCTCAAGGATATCCAAACTCTAACTTTGTGGACTACAGGAAGTTTGCAGCTCGTAGAGATGCGAACATTGAACCGGAATTCGATCTCTTCATCGAATCAGACAAAAGGGACTCGACAATTCGCCAATATTATTCGGCTGTTAACAACTAGCAGATTCCCTAAGAGTTCAGACCATACTCGTATGTCTCCGAATATAGCCATCTCTTTCTTGAGGTTCTTATTTGGCAAAGGCCTAACAGTTAGCACTTTAACCACCGTGAAGTCAGCTTTGAAGAAGATCTTCCTTGTTGGGTTTAACATTAACCTAGCTTATTTCTAGTTCTCATCTAATCCAAAAACATGTGCTAGGCTTTGACCTTCGGTTCGGCCACAAAAGGACTTTGGTCTATGAACGGTGTCCTCAAAACTTGCGCCGGACACGGACAATGAATCCTCCTTTTATACCACTCTTCTTAGGAAGACTTTATTTCTAACAGCTTTGGCCTCGGGTGATGGAATATCAGAACTAGCAGCTCTCTCACAAACCCGGAAAACATAGATTTCCTCCCTTCAGCCGAAGAACTCCTTTCTCCAGACAATGCTTTCCTAGCTAAGAAATGAGGATCCGCAAAATAGGTGCTCCCCTCGGAAGATTATTCTTCTTCCCCAGGATCTTTTCTCTGTGTCCAGTCACTACTCTCAAGGCCTTTTTTAGCTAGAACTGCCACCCGCTCGTCTGGCCCCTTGGTTATCAGGGAACAAGGAGGTACTATTTCCATTCACGGTATCAGGCAACAAATCCTCTACTTCTTTAAACATACTAATCCGGAATCATTTCCCCAGGCTCATGATATACGGACAGTAGATACCTCCATCAATTACTTCCAGAACAGGGACTTTGATGATTTTTAGAAAATATACGGGTTGGAAATCCCCTATGGTTGTCAAACGCCACTATCTAAAGATCTTACAGGCCCTTAAATACCCGACGATGGCAGCGGGGAGTCTTTTCCCTCCCCATTAATCTCTACTTCTTCCTTTCTTCCATCTCTTCTCTTCTCCCTCCTACCCGCCACTCACACCACGTCGCCACTCTCCTGGGTAGTTCGTTAGCCCTATGATATTTGCCATGTTTAATTCCTATGGTTTAACTGTTATTGTAGTTACCGTTCCTTTAATGTTTAGATATGCTTAGACATGTAAGGTTTGATGACTTTTGCCATTCGACACTCAGTTGATTCCTTGTCGTCTTAGTTATTTAGCCTTACGTTCCATATGTCATTTGGCTAGTTGGTAATTGGACGTTTTTTACATTATTATATTATATTATTGTCGTACATGGTGATTGTATTCTCCGCATTATGTTATTACTTTATTGGGCTTGGAAGGCATTCTCTGGTACATTTTCACCGGCCGTCACAGATCGACCCAGAAAAGGGATTTTGACGAAGGAAAAATCTATTTCTGGGGAGAGAGCTGTGACGCCCGGTGAAACTCTTCCCGGTTATTTTTGTACGGACCCACCCTTTCCTTGCTAAGCCATATGTTCTTGCAGAAGGATGACCTGGGGGGCGCGAGTAGTAGGTGTCGGTAGGGTAGTCCAACTGTATTCTCTAGGGCCTGTCAAGGCCCTCCCCTTTGATGAAGGGATTATCTAAATGGAAGACAGCCTGTGAATAGTGGTTTTCACACGCCCTTGTTGTATGCACGACACCCACAAGGTGATCGCGCGAGGGTAGTAACCTCTGCATTCCATGCTTTTATCTTTCTCTAGTATATTTGGATAATTTATATTAGAAAAGTGTTAAGAAGGACTCTTTTCACCGCGCGTCACAGGTCTCTCCCCAGAAATAGATTTTTCCTTCGTCAAAATCCCTTTATTATTATTATTATTATTATTATTATTATTATTATTATTATTATTATTATTATTATTATTATTATTATTATTAATTTCTAAGCTACAACCATAATTAGAAAAGTAAAATGATACAAGCCTAGGTGGTCCTACAGGAAAAATAGCCCAGTGAAGGAAAGAAACAAGGAAAAATATAATATCTTAAGAAGAGTAACAACATTAGAATAAATATCTCCTATATAAACTATAACAAAAGAAGAAGAAAAATAGGATAGAATAGTGTGCCCGAGTGTATCCTCAAGCAAGAGAAGTCTAACCCAAGACAGTGGAAGAAAATGGTACAGAGGCGGCACTACCCCAGAGTAGAGAACAATGGTTTGATTTTGGAGTGTCCTTCTCCAAGAAGAGCTGCTTACCATAGCTAAAGAATCTCTTCTACTCCTACCAAGAGGAAAGTGGCCACTGAACAATTACAATACAGTAGTTGTCACCTTAAAAGAAGAAAAATTATTTGGTAATCTCAGTGTTGTCATGTGTATGAGGACAGAGGAGAATATGTGAAGAATACGCCAGATTATTCGGTGTGTGTGTGTGTGCGTGTGTGTGTGTGTGTGTAGGCAACGGAAAAATGAACCATAACCAGGGAGAATGATCAGAGAGAATGTGTGGCCAGTAAAAAGACCCCATAACTCTCTAGCGGTAGTATCTCACCGGGTGGCTTGTGCCCTGGCCAACCTACTACCTATCCCAATAATAAATTATTTTTTTTGGTTCAGTTATTGAGAAGTAAAGATACATAGTTGATATTGAAAGTACCATGGTCGAAGAATACAAGGTTTTCACGGCTATTAGCATTTTTGAATAAAGTTAGAATTTAGAAGTCGTTGGACTCAGCTTAGCTCCTCTAATTATAGAGAAAATGATGATCTAGATTTTGGAAACATCGAGAATGAATAAGCCTATAGAATGATGTTACTAGGTTTAGTAAGAGTATAGAGAACCATTTGGAAACAATAAAACTAATTTTATAAAGAGGGAGAATAGCAGGATAACGATCAAGATTAATGAGTGACCCATCCCTTTATTAAAATATTGCAAATAAAAAGTGTAGAAAGACTAAACATTAATAGAGGAATAAGGGTTATAGTGGAAATCCTGCTCCACTAAGATTTGAAAGATGTAAAATATTTTTGCGAATTATAGGATCTTAGAAAAAAATTAAGCAGCATTTACTAATTTAATCAAATCCAAAGATGAATTTAACCTAAAAATATGCAGTGTGCAAATGGAAAAAAGGCTACACCTATAAATAGATTTTTTTTTTATCCTGCATTAGTTTCAACCCGATCTTTCACCAAGAAGTTATTTATACAATGTGTGATGCCCCGTAGTTATAAAATAAATGCCTCATTATAAAGGTGCCCCGAAGGAGAGTATTGAATTATGATAATAGTCTTAAATCAATGAAAATAACCGAGAAGGATATATTATCCATATAATATTCTGGAGAAGTTTAGGTATTTATGATAGGGCAGAGAGTAAATGTACTTATAAATCATAAAAATTATTGTAATTCCATTGTCCAAGAAGGACTATTGTTGATGACTGAATGAAAGAAACTTTAGGATTTTTAAATTACTGGATGCTGGTCCCGGATTTAACCACGTTATTAGTAGGTTTAAAATGATATAAGAAGGAATGTTTAAAAGACAGGAAGATATGAAGAATATTATCACTACCAATATTTTGTTTTAGTTGTCACATAGGAAACATAGATTTAGCAAGAATTAAATAAAACAATAGAAACCAACGCTTGTTAAAAATGTTTTAGGTGACTTACTCCTAAAATAAGAATCATAGATCAGAATTATATATTACTCAAAGGAATACATAAAAAAGATTAGGGAGAAAATACTTGTTCAAGACTACAAAGTCCTGACACACTAATCAAGTACTAACAATAACTAATGTTCAAGTTAGTAGTACATACAGTAATCAAACACTAGATTTAATGTTGAATCAATTTTTGACCTAAAATATATGTTTGAGGATGTAAATTAGTGCCTACATATAGGAAGTATAAAAGTACGATTGCAATTCTCAATCCAATAGTGGTGGTATCAATGAACTACCAGGGTCTTTGTTCCCACAATAAAACATATAATAAAGACATACTGGTCTTCATGGAATTTCATTTGGCAAAGCAAGGGTTGATGAGCCTGTGACGGAATAATTTGAGACCAAGATAAATAACTAGACATTCGTGTTTCGAGATATTACTCTCAGACAGTGCACCCGAATTTACTTGTGAATGAATGACAAGTGTGCAATAATTTTCTTGAAGTTAGATATGTGAAATAAAATATGACAAGTCAAGTTCAAATAGAGAAAATAAAAGGGGCAGATAAAATAAATAGAAAGGAGTTGAGAATGTCCTGCGAACTATAAAAAGACCAACATTGAAGAATGATATTGATTATCTTGAAGATGACGAATTTACTTTAAAAAAAAGAAAAAACTCGGTATATTGAAACCAGATTTTTTAGACATTAAAGAAAAACTACTAAACCTCTTTGTAGAATAACATGAAACTATCTGGGAACTCATGCAAATATAGAGGGTAACATATGACTAAATATTGTGATTATGTAAAGTGTGCTATCCTTGAACTTAAAAATTGTATGTATTCCATGAATAAAAATTAACGTCCAAATCATAAATATCTCCAAATAATTGGGGGACCACATCCATTATTGAAATACCAAGGAAGGTGAAATGAGAATTTTTTTTGATAAAGTTATGGGTAATATGACAGTTGATGAAAAGAAATCCATAAGTGATTCATAATTTACAATTGTACTGATTATTTAATAGATTGATTTAATAACGATGACGATAGAGCATTTGAGTTATCATAGCATTTTATAGGCGATACATTGAGTAATATTTGTGTAACATGTGTAACAATGATAAACATACATGTAAATAAGGATTTTTATTATGATTTGAATCTTGATAAAGTTAACTTGAATACATACGAAGAAAGGGTAAAAATCCAAACAATTTATGATATAAAAGATGAGCTATGTGGTAAAGTCAAACTGAATATAACTAATAAATTTAAGAGGAAAGATTAAAGTAATTAAAGTTGTGAAACATGCACACATATGGAACTTAGAGTAGTTGAATGTTTCAAAGGGTATTTTTAGGCCCATAATAACTACACAGGAAATAGTGTACAGCAAGTATACACACAAATAGTTATAATTAATGCACCCTTTCATGTTTAAGTTGAAGAGTGAGCGTGGAAAACACATGAAATAATATCTCTGCCTGTGTAGTAGATGAGTCCTTGAAAGAAAGGAAATGTAAAGTGTTTCAATGTAAATAGTCTGCAAATGATTTCTGTTAAAGAATATTTTCAACATTGAGATGTTAGTTTCCTGTCACTTGAGTATTATGACTCACCTTTTTAAAGGCCATATATCTGAGAATTGAAGTTCTTGAGATGAAAATAAAACGTGGAAAAAGTGCAAAATAAGAATCAGATTCATAAAATGTCCTTATTATGTACTGAATGTGTTTCTTAATATGAATTAATTATGTTCATATGATGATTTATGTCACTAATATCAATGAATTTTTGGGGGCACTTAAAGGTAAAAGAAACCATGAGCTTTTAATCATTAATTTATTACAATGATTTTGGTAATTTCCTTGATGCATTTTTATAAATATGATGATGTGAATGTGATATGCTGAAAAATGTTTCTTTTAAGCCATTGAATAACAATGATTCATCATGATGACATTGATGAGTAAAAATTATATACAATAATGTGTAGTAATGTGAAATGTTTATTGATATTTTGATTACAAATGAGTAATACTCTTGATGAGTAATAATGTACAAGTCACATAATTGTTCATAATTTTCTTGATTGCGGGAAATATTTTTTAGTACACTTGAATTGATGATGTGTGTGTTGGAACATTTATTTTCTGACATATATTGCATTGCATTTAGGAAATGAGAATTTGTGTTTGCATAAATAAGCCCAAGATTTGTGAGGTCACAGGTAATGGAAAATCTAAGTTGAATAAAAGTTGAATGTAAAGGCATTCCATAATTATTTGTACAGTTTATCACAGTTGACATTATCAAGTTTGCCTTATGTATCCACAGGATTAGGGGTTAAATATTCCAATACTAAGAGTTCTGAAAACAACATATATAATTTTTTTTTTTTATTTATTTGAAGGGAACCGGGAGTTTTCCCAAATAGATTGGTGATAAACATAGTGTGTGTATAAATATCCAAATGTATTATTTTAAGTATGATTGTTGAATATTTTTCATCTATTGTGTTGGTATGCATTTTCTTTTGGCGATAAGGATTAGGTTATGAATTATTCTTGGGTAAACAATGAAATTAGTTATCAAAATATTGAATTTCAGAAGAATTCAGGTAGGTAACCAAGTGATGTGATATCATGAGAGAATTCCACATTGAATAAGTCAATATGGATGAAAATCATCACAATATCGTTCTCAAATAGAAATAAATTTCTATCTCATACTAGGATCGAACCCTAGCCCTTTCAAATGAAAGGCCCAGTCACTTCCAACCATGCCACCAGAGACTCCAAAAAGTCGAAACCTAATTGCAATTCAGGATTTATCTGGCGAAGCACCAGTCTCTTACCAGCGAATTTTCTCAGACTTCCTGGCCCACCAGGTGACACAACTGATAGATTTTAATTCGAATTACCACTAACGAGTCAATATGGATGAAAATCAACACAATATTGTACTCAAATAGAAATAAATTTCTATCTCGTACTGGAATCGAACTCTAGCCGCTTCAATTGAAAAGCCAGGTCGCTGCCAACCATGCCACGAAATACTCAAAAGAAGTCGTAACCTAACTGCTAACTACAATTCAGGATTTACCTGGCGAAGCATCAGTTTCTTAATAGCGAGTTTTACCTGCCTTCCCGACCCACCAGGTGACACAATTTATAGCTTTTAATTCGAATTACCCCTAATGAGTCAATACGGATGAAAATCAAAAGAAAATTATTTCTCTTTGACCACGATATTGTGTTGATTTTCATCCGTATTGACTCAAGGTCTATAGAATACCAGGTCTACCCATCAGCACCTTAACTGTTTTCTCTACTCCGCAGACTAGACATGTAGTGATTGATGACGTCACACCGTACCACGGTTTGATTTACCAGCCTTTGTTTTCTGATATCTACTATTTTACAGTTTGCTTGCAAGGAAGCTGGTGTTCAGTATTCCACTCTTTTCCTCCATTTCTATGTTAAATAGTTGTGTCAGTATGTTGGATGTCGAACAATAAATTTTAATGACCGTTATCAAATTATTTAAGAACAAATCAGAAATAATTTTGAGCGTGTTTCCATCTAAACATTTGCCGAATGCAGCATTGCCTAAAACTGTAGTTATGACAAAGGTTCAGATACTCTTTATGCTCTAAAAATTATGCTATCAGTGAGATAGAATTAGCGAGTTTTTCTGTAGTGTTCATATTTAACGACCTAGGTCCTACCAACGTTAGGTTATGGAAATCTTTAGGCATAAGTGTGCATAATTCAATAATTCAAAATCCAGCATTTGACGATAGCGTTATTTGTGTCCTTGCCGATGCTCCACATCTCATGAGACTAATAAGACGGTGATTTTGTGCACTGCACTTCGGTATGAGAACTTGAAATGTAAACGCGATCTGAAAATATCATATAAACTTGGAGAAACATAAATGTCAGTGGCTTTCAGCGTATGAATGTAAAAGTAGCTGTTCAATTGATATTAGAAGCAATTATGAAATCGCTTAAATATTTTTGTAGCAAAGGATTATTTTTAGATAAGCATTGGGAAGAAATAGGTCCATTTATTTCTAGATTTCCCAACGATACAAAGATGTCCAGAAATTAATACGGGTTGCATTTACAGAATCAGGATGAAATTATGAATTGCACGACACCCAGTAAAATCATTGAAGGCAATTGGAAATACTTGTCTTTATTCATTCCAAATAGGATTGGCAGTTTCTTGTGAATCTTTGTCAAAATTGTTAGAAATGGTAAAAATTATATTTAAAATGTAATTTTTATTGACTTAAAGAATTAGTCAAGATGGACTTGAACATTTCCTTACCGTTTTGTGACAAATGGAAGTCTGCTATCAGCACTCACCATTAGATACAGTTAAACATAGTGTTAAATCTCTTATATTAGAGAAGGACAGTTGCCTTATGGGTTAAAATACAATGCAGATCCCAACTGCAAAATAGATAACGTAACAACTGGAACCTTTTCTTTTGTTGATAATGAAACTCTCTCTCTCAAGATAAAGATAACAAATCACTAGAACGTGAATTAAGGTTAATTGCGATGCCATTTTGTTTGCCCGATGAATGCAACGGTGAAGTAAATGATGTTACAGAAAGTATAGGGGACGTTGGTAATTGAACACCTGGATGATACCGTATAGAAAGGAGTTCTATACTATTTCGCCGGTTTCATTGCCCTTAAATTTCCCTAATGCACAAATCTTGGGTCTTCTGTATTAAAGGGGGACAATTCGTCGTGGAGCAAATAAGGAATTAGTGAAGACATAAAAAAAATTTACTAATCTGATAAAGAATGTGGAAAAAATAAAAGTTTTCATGGGGGAAAAGGACAAATATGTGAACAGAGTAGTAAAAAATTAGCATTATGTATTCCAAATGTAATGGGATTACCCCTTTGTTTAGTCACTTATTTTGTTCGTTGTCGATTTTTTATTTTTTTTAATAATAATATTAATTAAAAGAAATATTCTTCGCAAGGAAACTAATTATCACAGCTAAAAGGTTGTAAAATTTAATTATGATTACTTATTTTTCTAGTGTATCTGTACAACCATATTTGAATAGATATTTTTAAAATTTAGTTTTGAGTCATTAGTGAAAGATTAATGTAAAATTATATCTAAATATTATGCACGTTGTTTATTTGTACATTTGGGGAAACAATATTTCCAAAATAGATTTGAATGACATATATTCCTTTCCGATATGTGACTTCTTAAACCATTTTCCCTAAAAACCATCTCAGGGGAAGCAATTTATCACGAAATTTAGTCATCAAAATATCTTATAATATTAATTTTTCTGAAATAGATTTTTTTTTTAATAGGATAATGGAAAATACTGAACTTTTGCAAAGCAAGCTAATGCTGAATGGTGCTCTTTCACCGGCCAATGGTGCTCAGTGACATAAAAAAATCTTACCCCCACCTGACGCTTACCCCTCTCATCCCCGCTCACCCCCAATTTACATGCGCGATGGGTTGACTTTTATTCTATAGACCTTGTATCAACTCATTAGGGGTAATTCGAATTAAAAGCTATCAAAAATGTCACCTGGTGGGCCTGGAAGTTGGGGAAAACTCGCTGGTAAGAAACTGATGTTTCGCCAGGTAAATCCTTGATTGCAGTTAGTAGATAGGTTCCTCCTTATTAGCCTCTGGTGGCATGGTTGGAAGGGACCCGGCCTTTCATTTGAAAGGGCTAGGTTTATATCCTAGTATGAGTTAGAAATTTATTTCTATTTGAGCACGACATTGTGTTGATTTCCTTCCCTATTGACTCATTAGGGGTAATTAAAATCAAAAGCTATCAATAATGTCACCTGGTGTTCTTGGAAGTTGGGGAAAACTCGCTGGTAAGAGAATCATGTTTCACCAGGTAAATCCTGAATTCCAGTCAGCAGTTAGGTTCCAATTTCTTTTGAGCCTCTGGTGCCATGGTTGGAAGCGACCTGGCCTTTCATTTGAAAGGGCTAGGGTTTGATCCCAGCATGAGTTAGAAATCCTTTTCTGTTTGAACACGACTTTGTGTTGATTTTTATCCATATTGACTCATTAGGGGTAATTCAAGTTAAAAGCTATACTTTATGTCACCTGGTGGACCTGGAAGTCGGGGAAAACTCACTGGTTGGACACTTATGTGTCACCTGATAAATCCTGAATTGCAGTTAACAGATAGGTTCCTCCTTTTTTTGAGCCTCTGGTGACATGGTTGGAACAAGGAGGTTAAATGGCTGGAGATGCCCCAGAGCGGAATAAGTGAAGTCAGCCGTCTCGGCCAATTGTAGGCAAAAAGGTCGCAACCTGATGGCTGGGAGCTCATTATACGTCCCTCATCTACCTCGACATGCTAAAAATTATTCCCTCCATCCAGTTAATAATGCCACCCTCGTGTAATGCTCATGAATGTACTCTAAGATTCGACAAAAATTTAAATCCTACTATTACATTTCATTGGTTAGTGCTTAATTTTCAATGCAATGCTGTATAAATTTGTAAAAAGAGAAATGTGCTGAATTCTAGTAGGAGTAAGAATATTGGTTCTAGTGTTGAGTTCATTAACTTTATCAAAACCTGGACTATCTATGTTGTCATTGTTTATTAAGATTACTAATCATTATTGTTGTCGTTATCATTTTTTCTACATCATTAATATTTTTGGTAGGTTTGTTTAATAGTTTTCCAAATGATGAGCCCCTTAGAAATGAATGAGTTCGAGCTAAGCGACAAGAAAATTTTGTTCTAATTACCAGTTCATGAATATGCTGTAAGCACTTCAAGGAAGAAGATTTTGATAGATCGCTAACAAATTTGAATCATTTCCCGCTTATCTCAAGAAGGAAGAGTTGAGCGTGTTAATTTCTTAAGGCAATGTTTGGCTAAGCTGCATTCAGTAGAGGTCAAAACTATCTCTTTGACTTTTGATGGACTATCAAGGAATGCTGCTGTGGTCTAAGATCTCTGTTGCAGTCTAGATTCTGAAAATATAAAAACTTAACTCCTTCATCCAGTGACGCAAGAGCAGATATTTATATTTTTTGACCCATGCCCTATGCTAAAGTTAATTAGAAATTCATTAGGAAAAAAAAAACATTTTGTTGATGGGGAGGTAAACTTTATCTATAGTGGAATTTCATCGAAAAATTAAATAAGCTTCACGAATGCGAGGGTTTGCATTTGGGGAATCAATTAACATCGCAACATCTAGAATGGATAAAAAAAAAAAAAAAAAAAAAAAATGAAAGTTAAACTTGCAACACAATTAGTAAGTGAATCTGTTGCAAAATCAATGCAGTTTTGTCTTCACAACAATGAGAAGCAACAATCAATTTCATTACCACTATTAACAGTTTGTTTGATGTGATGAATTCAAGGAA
>NC_090755.1:43496696-43504196 GCF_036898095.1 Palaemon carinicauda | reverse complement strand
CAAAAGGCAATTCGATTAGATTTTCGGAGTGATTGGGTCAAAATGTCAATGTCAAGGTTACGATCACAAAAAAAGGTGAACATTTTTTTTTTTTTGTATATAGTGACCAATATTTATCCGATTTTCATGAAACTAGTGCCAAACTGCATGATTTAATTGCATACTTTACAATACTGTATATAACATGATATATACACAGTTATGTTCTCTACCGAATGAATGTTTTTTAAAATTTTTATAGTTTTATATCAATGATATATATAATGTTGTTATTATTCTTAAAATATTTCATTTTGATTGTTGATTACTTATCCTATAGTTTATTTATTTCCTGTACCTCACACCACTGGGCTACTTTTTCACTGCTGGAGTCCTTAAGCTTATAGTGACTTGGATTTCTAACAGGAGAGATTATCCTAAAATTAAATTAAATAAACTGACTGAATGCTTGCAATTACCATACACCCAATTCTAACTTAAGTAGAGATCTCGAGGTCCTAAAAGCAGGTAAAAGACAATATACTTTAATCCAAGATACAAAGATATTTTGTTTAAACTTTAAAAAATCAAAGACCTTAAATGAGAATATAGGTAAAGAGGCCATCCTGGTTCTGTACAGATATTTTGGAAGAAAGAGATGAACATTATCTTTGAAATGAAACTCTTCATGACCCTAAGGATAACTCCGAAATCTAGTCCACAATTCCTAAAGTGATATCGCAATGATAAGCTGCCTTTTCTTCTGAATCTCAAATATAATGACATTAATACTACAGAACAGTTCGTGATTAACAATATTGTGAAAGTAAAATGACGTTGAAAGCGATGGCCATCGACATGACGTTGAGATGATGACTTGGAGAAGTAAATCTAATGATTAAAAGCAGAACACTTAAAGTTTTAAAGGTTTAAAGGTCCCTTGTTATTGGCAGATGCAAGGGACAGAACAATGCCCTAGAGACTGACCATATGCATATACAGGGTGACACAAAAAAAAACGGTGATCACCAAAACACGAAAAACTTCATAACTTCTACTTAGATCGACACAAAACTTTAGCTACATTAGGTCAAGCCTGTGTAGCAGACATCTCTAAAGTTTCAAATCTGTACAACAAAACCTCTTTGTTTCACTGGCTCTCCAAAATGTGCTCCAAATGAGCTCCATGGCGCTGCGGGCACATTTGGATCCGGCGGGCAAAGCTCTCAATGACCCTCCCGCATTCCTCCCTTGGGATCACTCTTATTGCTGCTGTGATTGCTGCCTTAAGGTCAGGGATAGTCTGTGGGTTGTTTCCATATACCCTGCCCTTAAAGTATCCCTAGATATAAAAATCTGGGGGGGTTCAGGTCTGGTGAATGCGGCGACCACTCCGGGTCACACCTGCGGCTGATCAGTCGGTCACGGAAACGCTGCTGTAGCCATGCCAATGATTCGTTTGAGGTGTGGGGGATGGCACCATCCTGCTGGAACCACTTGAGGACCCTGACGACTCCTCTCCGTCGACCGAGTGCTGCCCAGAACTTGCCAAGCACCTGGACATATCGCTCGGTGTTGATTGTCACAGACTGCTCGTTGTCGTCCTCGAACCAGAATGGTCCAATGATACCATGTTTGGAGATGGGGACCCAGGCAGTGCACTTCACCGAACGTAATGGCCTTTGGAGACAGTGCTCAGGGGGCGTGCTACCTCAGAAGATATTGTTCTTCGGGTTCACGTGACCTGATAACAGAAAATGATCCTTGTCCAAAAACCAGACATTGTCAAGGCAGAGCGCCAATCTTGTCGTAAGACCATTTGGCACATGATCACTCGCTTCCTCATGTCGTCAGGTGTAAGCTTGTGTTTAATCCGTATCCCCTAAGGATACAGGTGGATATCTGCAATCAAAATTCTCCGCATGGACTCCCAATTGATTCCAAGCTCTGACTTCGCCATCACACAGACTTGCTTGGGCTGCGGACAACAGAGTCTCTGACTGCAGCAATGTTGTGTGGTGTCCTTGATGATTTCGGTCGTCCAGAGTGTGATTGTCTGTTAGCGTCCTTACAATTAAGGTTATGCACAGTCCCATGGGTTCTGATCTTGTTGACCCATCTGTAGATCATTAAGTGGAAAGGAAATTCTTGATATCTGAACCGTTCTTTGAATTGCAATTGAGCTGCGTGGATAGACTTCAACTGAAAATGTGCCTCAACTATAAATGTCTTTTCCTCAGTAGTCCATAGCATCTCGCAGATCGAATTTGGTAGACTCTTAGAACATTAGTTTTTCTTGATAAATCTGAAAAATAAAAGCAAATGATTATTTATTTCAAAAGTTATTCAAGTTTAGGTGATGACCGTTTTTTTTTTTTTTGTGTAACCCTGTATTATACATATGATCAGTGGTCTGTCAACCTCTCCATCAAGTTAGCCTTTGGGATGGCCTGACATTGGCTGTTGATGACTCAGCAGGTAGATCTATAGGCTCCCCCAAACCACTCATCCCTAACTCACAATAATGGTGAGTATGAAGAAGAAGAAGAAGGGTAAGCAAATGTAAACAGATACCACTCCTTTATATTTCACGTAGACTGGTAGATTAATATGCCTGTTGTGACCAATTTAGTGACTGAGTGACAGTTGAAGTGTCAGTGGACCTTGTGACTGCGTGGGTGGTATTATATTTAGACAATAAATTCAGTTTGGTGCCTCCCCCCTCAAAAAATAAAAAAAGAAAAAAAGGCCGAAAGATACTTCCATTCACTCCTCCACGATTTTTTTTCTCGTGGTTGCTATGATATTCACAGGTGTTATTTTTTTTTTTTTTCTTTTTTTTTTTTTTTTTTTTTTTTAAACTGATTGAACCATCGCTAGTTCACGATGTCATACGACGATGTAGATAATATTAGTGGTCTTATATAGACACAAGTGAATGAGCTGACGAATGCTCAGTTAAAAAGTGCTCTAATTATAATGATACATGCAGAGAGGAATGATCCAAGTCAAGCAAGTAAAACAGGAGGTTATGCAGTGCCAGCAGGAAGAGAACAATTCTTCTAGTGGTGGAGAGTCAAGAAAGACGAAATACTATCTTGGATAAAGTAAAAAACCTGAAAGCAGCAGGACCTCCTTTTCCTAGCATACATATAAAAAGAGACACTCATTCTGCTGTAAGAAAGGAGCTTAGCAGACTTCGGAGACGGTAAAAGGAAGAGAGAGAGAAACCAGAGAACCAGGGCACCAATATCAAGTATTATGCTAAGGAACGTGTGCTTTTACGGGACGGAGTAATCATTAATAGATTTGTACAAAACATTTTGTAGGTAATGCACAAGCATATTTAAGTTTTAAAAGTATTCGTTTGTGTTAATGGAATGTTTGTGGAATCAAAGATAAATTACAAGACGAGAGGATTTTGTCATTTATACTTGATTATCACATTATTTGGTCATTGGAAATAAAATCTGGTTGCAAATTTGATTTTCCGGGTTATACTGCTTACCTCAATCCCTCCAGGTCTAATGACAGAAGATGACGAATAGCATTATTAGTGAAATCATGCCTTGTGGAATATATATATATTATATATATATATATATATATATATATATATATATATATATATATATATATATATATATATATATATATATATATATATATATATATATATGTATATATATAAATATATATATATCTATATATATATATATATATATATATATATATATATATATATATATATATATATATATATATATATATATATATATATATAAGGTACATATGTGTACAGTGGGTCAAATTTGGTTAAGATTGAGATGTTTGGTGATCTTCGTTGATTAACAAATTTGCCATATTTTGTGCTGTAAACTCAACCCGGCCATTTTGCTATAAGATGAAAATATTTCATGCAGGTGTCATGTCATCCCTGTTATATAACTCTGAAAGTTGATGACGTTGAATGTTGGAGACATAGAAAAGACTTACAGGAAACTAGTAAGAATACTACTTGGTGTTAGAAGCAATATATTGGTACCCTTCTGTGCTTAGTTAAGGCAGTTCTAAAAACTGTAAAATATGAGATTATGAAAAGAAGGAAAAATTCTCTAGCATCTAAATTAGATAATAAATATTTGGTGGAAACCATTTCATTTTGTATTTGATATGTGTAGGAGTAACAGTACACTAGGTTGCATAGTTTTAGTGAGTTGTGTAAGGGAAAAGAATAGCGGACAGTCATTAGAAAATATTCGGTCATTAATAAGAGACAAACATTTAAACGCAACGAATTATATTACATATAGCTCAAAACTTAACATGGGACTATTACATCACAGAGTGTATAAAGGAGAAATTTATATTACTGATTACAAGAGACTAGTTTTAACAAGGATAAGACTAGTGTCACATTGTTTGAAAATTGAATTAGGAAGGTGGAGTAGGATCCCTTATGAGTTACGTATTTGTGCATGTACGGAAAATCAGGTACAAGTTGAGGAACATGTTCTATTACATTGTCCGCTTAGTGTAAACATTCGTGCGGAATATCCTAACCTTGATTACTCGGACATTGTAAACTTGTTGAATGAAGGAATCCCAATAGATATTTGTAATTATTATCATTATTATTATTATTATCAAAATTTTTTGCTAAGCTACAACCCTAGTTGGAAAAGCAGGATGTTATAAGCCTAGGGGCTCCAACAGGGAAAATAGCCCAGTGAGGAAAGGAAACAAGGAAAAATAAATTATTTCTGGAACAGTAACGTTAAAATAAACATTCCCTATATAAACTGTAAAAACTTTAACAACATAAGAGGAAGAGAAACAAGATAGAACAGCGTGCCCGAGTGCATCCTCAAGCAAGAGAACTCTCATCCAAGATAGTGGAAGACCATGGTACAGAGGCTATGACACTACCCTAGACTAGAGAACAATAGTTTGATTTTGGAGTGTCCTTCTCCTAGAAGAGCTGCTTACCATAGTTAAAGAGCCTCTTCTACCCTTACCATGAGGAAAGTGGCCAATGAACAACTACAGTGCAGTAGTTGACTCCTTGGGTGAAGAATTGTTTGATAATCTCAAGTGCTGTCAGGTGTATGAGGACAGAGGAGAATATGTAAAGAATATGCCCGACTATTCGGTGTTCGTGTAGGCAAAGGGGAAATGAACCGTAACCAGAGAGAAAGATCCAATGCATTACTGTCTGGCTAGTCAAAGGACACCAAAACTCTCTAGCGATAGTATCTTAACAGGTGGCTGGTGCCCTGGCCAACCTACTACTGTGAAATCCTGGATTGCTTTAAGAACTAATTATAATAAATAGATTTGGAGTGGTATTACTATGTTATTAATCGATATTTTTTTGCTGATTTATATATTTTTGTGGACATAATATTTTTGCTTAAGCAAATCAATCTTGTGCAAGATAATTATATACAATTTATATGGTAAATGATGTATCTTTACCTTTGTAAGTTTTTGTAATATCAAGTCAATAAAGTAATAATGAACAATAGACACTACTAGAAACTATCGAGCTGAGGCAAGTCTCGAACTCCCGTCCACCAGATTGTAGGCACAGAAGTTGCCAAAGACTACTAAACCCCCATTTCACCTTCACTCGGAAGATTACACTATAAAAGGATTAGTGATTATTAACCGATATTATAACTACAATGTATATCCCGCTAGAACTATGACATAAAAACGTTGTATATTACCGTTATAAAAAACCGAATGACCGCCTCGCCCTTCCAGGGAGCCGAACTAATAGATAAAAGAACTCTACAAAGTGAAAAATGCAGGTCCCATACTGCTTCCTATAGTCGATAATCGCTGACTCGTTTATCAACGCTAGTTTTGTCTTCATATGTCAAAATTAATGAAACTATTATCGAGGCTAAATTAGAAACTTCACCATCATGGAAACATAAATAACGGTTTTAAACCTCTAATAGGAGAAACTATTAATCTTCAGGATTTTCTTAGGATTATACGACATTATGTAAATGTATAAGATAGATTAGTTATACTCTAATCTTATAAATCTGATTCTGCTAATGAGTAATATCCCATATTAAGGTCACTATGAAATTAAAACTAAATCCACAGTATATAGATAATCTTACAAGGCTAACGTATATCTTGTGGAGTCATTACCTGAAACCTTTTTTTTTTCTTTTTTTTTTTTTCTTTTTACCCATTATCTACCAGGGTATTGAATATTTAAGGAATTCTCAACCATAAACTCAAAGGATTATCAAAAGACTTAGAAAATGCTATAGCCTCCAACATCAGAACTTAGTGACATCTATAAAGTTTGAGAGAGTTTAACCGCTCTTAAACCTACTAATATATTAGAAAACTTTAAGAATACTAACGACGCCTACATCACAGAATTGTACAGCATCTTAGCATTAATCTTCTTTCTCTCTATTCCTCTACGGCTTAGGTCCTTTCATCTCAAAAAGTGTCTTTGGTATTACTGATAGTATTAGGAGAATATCCCTTTGATATATAGTATCGGTAAATGCATTCGTTATAAGATAATGTAAGGCAAAATACTAGTCCCTATATCATAATGTTTATGTTTGAGCCATATCTGTGTTTAGGATTGCTTCTATGACATTTCACTAAATTATATGCCCACTATAATTATGCCATTATAATATTGATGATGATGATGATGATAATGATATAGTAAATTGAATATTATAAATCAAATCATAAAAAGAAAATATAAAAATTCGGGGTTTAAAACACATTTTGTAGTATGTTTGAGAAGGAGATTCAGGGCCTCTGTAACACGGTTTTTTCGCAATAATTTTTTATCTATGAATTTCATAAATATAACTCTTAATCAGAATGCACATTATATCTACATATAAATTTTGACTATATTCTGCATTACATAGGTTGAATAAATTTGGTACTTAGTGTAAAAGTGACGTTTTTTGAAAATGTTTCGAACGCACTCATTACGTAACTTATGACGGCATTTCTTCCCTCTTTCTCGATCGATGATTGGCTATACGTAACGAAGGCTACACCTCTGCCAACAATGACACAAAAGTTTAAATAAAAGCAAAGCAGTACACCTTTGTGAACTCTGAAACCTCTCCACTGATAATTGTCATAATGAACAAACCAACAAACTCTTAATAAATACAAAAACACTTCGATTATTAGTCTAATTCCCAAAATAAGTTTCCTAAGAAATTACAGTCTACTCTATAGGTCACAAGCAGATTGACAAGGTGTAGGGAATAGTTGGTAATTTTCAAAAACGTAGTAGACAAGCTTGATTTGATAACTGCTATATCCAATGTCAAGCAATTTTTATCTATTGTCTATCTACCTACCTATTTATTGTGAAAAAAAAAAAAAAAAAAAAAAAAAAAAAAAAAAAAAAAAAAAAACGCGCCAGTACCAGTATTTTGGCTTTAAAACCTTCACCAATAATTATAGTAAGAATGATGATTTCATAAGGCTCCACTCACTTTGGCCTCG
>NC_090755.1:43490508-43496196 GCF_036898095.1 Palaemon carinicauda | reverse complement strand
ATGAACTGGCTTGTTGGAGGAGGGTTCCTTGGTGTCTTTTTTGGCCTCCAACCTTGAAAGGCACGACATTTGCTGTATGAACTATATTTATTCCTCACCATTACAGAGCTACATTGGGAAGCTGTTTAGCTTTTCTGGATATCCTTTGTCTGTAGCAAGGACCATTTATCCTGCATGTTGTGTACTGCCCTTGGTTCAGTAAAAGCCAAGGGGACCTCTCTGTCCGAAGGTAATATTAATTATACCTGTTTAATTATCGTGATCACGACCTGTGATAATCAGCTGATGTCATTAGTGGAGCTTGTGATAGCCTTTCAATCAAACCAGCCATCGTCAATTTGCTAGGGATATTTAGTTTGTATTTGTTATGATGTTCTTACTTTTCGTTGGCCTTCTCCTTTCTGGACCCTCTCTCCATTTAGTATGCATGTGTTGATGACCTTTCTTTAATTGTGTAATTGTTTTCTTTTGCAGGGAGTTTAAGATTAAGTGTGTATCATTTATTATTGTATTATTGTGGTTTAGGTGTTATTTCTGTCTAAATATTTTGTATTAAAATTAAGGAGATTTTTGTGGTATTTTCTTTGTCCCCTTGAGTTGACTTTGCACTTTTATTGATGTTTGGATACTATTCCACCTTTTGTGGACTTAGTACTGTATGATGGTGAAAACAATTTGATAAGTGTAGTGTTTTGTGTGGTGGCCAAAGCCAGCCATCACAAGTGTCAACCGTGACAGGATCTTTCGTTCCTGAGTATTCACCAGTGTTTGTGCAAAGTTAATTCTTGGGGTAATTTTTTTCAGGCAGTATATTTTTCCCTCCTCGGTGTTGTTTTTGTAAATTTAGTATTTTGCGTGAATAAGTGATCATCATGGTTGTTAATGTATTAGAACTCCTTAGAGGAGAGGGGTGGCAAGAGAGGTTGGCAGAGTTAAATAGGGAAGACTTGGAAATTGTAGCTGAACATTTTGAATTGGAATATGATGTGTCCATATGAAAGGGTGTATTGCTATTGCAAATTTATGATTATCTCTGAGGACAGGTAGGGAACAAGGAGTGAAACCTGATAAAGTAGTGTCTGTAGAAATTTTGGATAAGCAAATTAACCCTAAGACAAATGGAATTTGAAATGGAAAAGTTTAAGGCAGGGGAAAGAAAAAAGGAGAGGCAGCATGAGATTGCCATGAGAAACCCAGGTTCTTTTTCCCCCGCCCATTCCCCAAATAGGTTAGTTACGCCTGCTATTAATTTAGCGCAGGCTCTCAAATTTGTACCTAAATTTGAAGAGAATAATGTAGCAGAATTCTTTGTAGCCTTTGAGAGGATTGCTGCAAGGTTGGAGTGGCCCCAAGAGTATTGGACCACTCTTATTCAAAGTAAATTGGTTGAAAGAGCTCAGAGGGCATATGTAACACTGGAGGAGGATCTATCGGCAGATTATGAGAGTGTGAAGGCTATTGTCTTGAAGGCCTATGAGTTAGTCCCTGAAGCTTATAGGCAACGCTTCCGGAACTTAGAAAAATGTAGGGAACAAACTTTTGTTGAATTTGCCAGGGCGAAGGAACAGTATGCTAGTGATTGGTTCAAGTCCAAGGAGGTGGGAGATTTTGAAGGAGTTAATGTTGGTGGAGGAGTTCAAGAGGTGTGTCCCGGATAAACTGAAGGTCCACCTCGAAGAGTTAAAACTCGAGACCGTTCAGGAGGTAGCCATCGCCAGTGATGAATATTGCTTGTCTCATTAGAGTGAGTTATGGGGATTAACGACAAATGTGAAGTCTAGTTGGGTTAAGATGGGTAGGAATAATAATACTAATCCGAAAAATAATGCTAAGGTATTTAGTAGAAATAATCATGGAAGTAATAATAATCAGGGTAATGCTAATAATAATTTTTCTAACAGAGGTAATAGACCAAATATATACAATCCAGAGAAATTGAGGACATTGACGTGCTTCTTTGGCAATAAGAAGGGGCACGTAAAGAGTATGTGTTATGCGTTTAAAAGAGCGCAAGATGCTAATAGTAAGCCAGTGATGGGTGTGGAAAAAGAGAGAGGGAGAAAATATCCCGACAGGGTCCGCTGACCAATGACTACCTGGTTGTTTTGACAGATATTTATCCTTCGGTAGTGTCTCCTTCGCCAATACGTCCGAGAAAAGACGTGTGCGTATTTTGCGTGATACTGGTGCAGCGCAGTCTTTGATCCTAAGGGAGGCATTACCTTGTAATTTTGTACCGAAAAGTGGGGAATTTGTGTTATTGGCTGGTTTTCCTAATATGGTAAAATCGTATGCCATCGAAAATTTTAATTTAATCTGCCCTTCCTTTGCAGGGAATTTGAAATTGGCCATAGTAGATAAATTCCCGGTTAAGGAGGTTGATGTGGTGATAGGGAATGATGTGGCTATGAAGAATAATACTTGTCCCATATTGATAAACCCTGATAGTGAAGTAGCAGCAGTTACTCGTTCTAGTGATAGAATTGTTGACGCTACAGAGTCAACAATTGATGTAGATTTAAGTAGTTTAGATCGTAGTAATAGCCTAACTGTAGATCTTGGAATGTTAACAGACAAGTTAAATTGGACAACTGAAGAGCTTATCAATGCCCAGAAAAAGGAGTTTCGGGAACTCCCTATTGAGTCACGGGAGGGGTCTGATATGACTGGTCCCAAATTTAAGATAATTAATAATATTTTATATAGGTTGAATAGGCCTATGAATGTTGATCATGAAACTGTGAAACAGATAATGGTTCCCTTTGCTTACAGGAAGGAGTTAATGTCATTGGCGCACGAAAGTGGTTTGGCCGGCCATTTTGGAATTCATAAAACTTCCTGCAAATTGTTAGGGAATTATTATTGGCCGAAGTTGAAGGCAGATGTAAAGAAGTTTGTCAATAGTTGTGATGTGTGTCAGAGGGTCGGTAAACCCAATCAGCAGATTCCAAAATAGCCTCTATGTTCTATTCCCGTAGTTTCCGAACCTTTTAAGGAAGTCATTATTGGACCATTACCGAAGACGCGTAGTGGTAATGAGTATATTTTGACAATAATGGATAGGATTTCTCGATATCCCGAGGCAATACCACTATGTACCATAAAAAGCATTAAAATTGTTGACGTACTAATTGACTTTTTTACCAAGTTTGGGATGCCTAAAGTAATTCAATCAGATTGTGGATCTAATTTCATGAGTAAGCATTTCAAAGATAAAATGGCAAAGTTGAATATAAAACATGTGACCTGGAGAGATTTCATCAAACCCTGAAGTCTATGATAAAGAAGTATTGTTTGAGCCATGGTTTTGAATGGGATAAGGAATTGCCTTATTTGTTATTCGCTTTTCGTTCTGTCCCAAGTCAGTCTTTGAGTTTTTTGCCTTTCAACCTTGTGTTTGGTCATTGTGTTCGAGGGCCTCTCGATGTGGTTCGTGAGTCTTGGGAGGGAGACGTCCTTGAGGTTAATTTATTGGATTGTGTCTAATCTAGGAAATAAATTAACCAAGTCTTGGAAATTTGCGGGTGAAAATTTATTATGTAGCCAAAAAAGAATGAAGTACTTTTTTAATAGAAGGTCCAAAGCACGCGACTTTGCGGTAGGCGATAAAGTGTTGGTTTTGTTACCCTTCCCAGGGAATCCATTGAAAGCTTCTTTTTCAGGTCCTTGGAAAATTTTAAAAGAAGTAAGTAAAGTTAACTATTTAGTGGAGACACCCAAAAGAAGGAAACCTTTTCAACTGTGTCATGTAAATATGTTGAAGGCTTATATGGAATGGGAGAAAGTCATTTCCGTGGCAACCATTGGGAATACGGTAGATTCTGAAAACAATAACCATTTTTCTTTTTCAGAGGGGGAGGGTATTGATGATAATTGTTTTAATGGATGTGAATAGCGGTCGGATAATAGAAAGTCGTTGGAAAATTTTTTAGGGAGTAATTTCACATATAGGTAAGGAAGAACAAAGGTCTTTGAAAAAATTAGTATCTAATTATAAGGAATTATTTTCGGATGTACCGGGTAGGACTTCGATCCTTGAACATGATGTAGATGTAGGTAGTGCCACTCCTGTGAAACGATCTCCTTACAGGTTGAATCCCTTCAAAAATGAGGTGGTAGCGAAGGAGGTGGATTATATGTTAAAACATGACCTAATTGAACCTAGTCAAAGTCCGTGGTCATCACCGGTTGTATTGGTAAAGAAATCCTACGGTGAGTTCAGGTTATGTTTTGATTACCGTAAGTTGAATGCGTTATCTAAATCTGATTGTTATCCATTACCTCGAATTGAGGATTGTATTGATTGAATGGTTATGGCCAAATACATTAGCAAATTTGTTGAAAGGTTATTGGCAAGTTCCTCTTTCAAAGCGGGCAAGGGCCCTGTCTGCTTTTGTAACACCACAGGGACTGTTTCTATGTAAAGTTATGCCGTCTGGTATAAAGAACGCGGCTGCCACATTTCAGAGGTTAATGAATACTTTAGTCCATGGTTTAGAAGGATGTGTTGTGTATATTGATGATATTGTCATTTATAGCGATGATTGGGAAACCCATTTAAAACGTATTAGGGCACTATTTGAGGTTTTGAAAAAGGCAAGTTTGGTAATTAATTTAAAGAAAAGTGATTTTGCAAACGCTAAGGTGGTATATTTGGGTCATGAGGTTGGTAATGGTAAAGTTGCTCATAAGCAGGCCAATATCAAAAGTATTGAAAACATGGTAGTCCCTAAGCGTAGGAGGGATGTCAGAAGATTCCTTGGTTTGAGTGGGTACTACCGAAGGTTTGTTAAGAATTTTTCGGATATAGCCGATCCGTTGACAAATCTCTTAAGAAAGAAGGTAGCTTTTGTCTGGATGGATGAAACACAAAGGGCTTTTGATAATTTAAAAAGAGTATTAATTCATTTCCCTGTCTTGAGAGCTTCTGATTTTGACCTTCCTTTTTCTCTTGCCACGGATGCAAGTGACGTTGGTGTGGGAGCGGTGTTGTTGCAGAATGATGAACAGGGAGTTTCTTATCCTATCGCATTCTTTTCTAAAAAGTTGTCCTCCGCCCAACGTAGGTATTCCACTGTCGAGAAGGAAACTCTTGCTTTAATATTTGCTATTAACCATTTTCAGGTTTATCTCTCCTCCTCAGATATACCTATTAAGGTCTTGACGGATCATAATCCACTGACCTTCATCAGCAGATACAAAAATAAAAATCAACGATTGATGAGGTGGAGGCTCATGCTGCAAGAGTGGAAATTAGAATTTTCCCACATCCCAGGAAAGGATAATATTGTTTCAGATTTTCTATCTCGCAGCATTGAATATTAGTTTATTGGCAGCGGGCTAGGCAGTTATTAAAGGTAGTATCTGTATCGTTCTAATTATGGTGTGTGTGCTGTTGAAGTGGGCACGTAGTGAGTAGAAACAAATGTATATTTAAGATTTATTAATCGTGGTTTCTTTACAGAAGACTAATGTTTTAGGTATAGTATACGGGATATTTAAGGTTGAAAGGTGAGGGTGATCACTGGTACTTGCTTATGGTTGATTAATTAGGTGGTCTAGGGTTTTGAGGTGTCAGGTACGATAAGGTTTATAATAAGCTAAGAAAAGATATAGGCACTAATCTGGTTATTCTGTATTCTCAGGCTAATAATTACGCTGCATCGGTTTTGTGTGTTTGTTTGCGCA
>NC_090755.1:43470508-43475508 GCF_036898095.1 Palaemon carinicauda | reverse complement strand
AGACTGAAAGAAAAAAACAATCTTGAAGATTGGAGGCTGCTACCGTAGACTTCTGCTACACACTTAAGCATTCTGGATGCGAAATCCTTGAATTATATGTGGGCGATTTGGAGATTGCTTCTTCATAGATTTGTCCATTCATTGACACTCTTCTTGGTAGTTTCTCCTTCATCGAAGATAATCTTATACCTCCCGGTTGAAATGTAATTTGTTGGCAGTTAGGGAACCCGGTCCCATGTTTATCAGGCTTTGGACAATTAGAAAATTCTTCTTGTTAACTTGACGTTTAGTTCGTGCAGCCAGCTCTGCACCTGCTGTGGGGCCTTGCCCCAAGAGGGGGGAGAGGGAGAAGGGACAACCGACTATGGCGGTTTACTGTAGGAAAGAGCGCTTTCAGCTTTCTTGGTGCGACTAGAGTAGCTTAGAATAAGGGCGTTGTAATTGCGTCACGTCATGTGAGTATTCTTGTGTTCTATTGTTCCCTTCATCTGACGTAATGGTAACGTCATATGTCACTTCCGGTTTCTTGGCAGGTGAACAGCTTGCATTTCAGTTGGGTGAGTCACTCGATATGTTTCATCGTTTGGCCGGTTGTTTTGGATAAGTTCTCATGCGACTAAGCACTTTTCATCAACTTTGGCTTTCGAGTACCACTTCACTCCGATTTTAATTTTCTCCTCTCTCTCTCTCTCTCTCTCTCTCTCTCTCTCTCTCTCTCTCTCTCTTTATTTGAATGTCTCTCTATCGTTTAACTAACAAACAAAATTCATAAAATACTTAATCAAATACACATATTACCTTTTTCAGTGTAAAATTTTCTCCTTTACATGACATATACATATTGACATATATTTTCATAATTATAAATATATATATATATATATATACACATATATGTATATATATATATATATATATATATTTATATGTATATATATATATATATATATATATTTATATATATATATATATATTTATATATATATATTTATATATATATGTATATATATATGTATATATATATATATATATATATTTATATATATATATATATATAAAATATATATATATATATATATATAATATATATATATATATATATATAAATAACTAATATTCGTCTCTCTCTCGATTAATTAACGAACAAAAATATAAAATATCTAACCCAGTACATATATTAACTTATTCAACTTGAAATTTTCTCTCTACATCACTATATATATATATATATATATATACAGATTTATATATATATATATATATATACATATATTCATTTATATATATAAATGTATATATATATATATATATATATATATTTATAAATATAAATATATATATATATATATATATCTATTTATATATATATATCTTTATATAGATATATATATATATATATATATGTATATATATATATCTATATATGCATATATATATATTTATATATATGTTAACATTTATATATATATATATATATAAGTATATATATATATATATATATATATACATATATATTTATATTTATATATATATATATATATATATATTTATATATATATATATATATATATATATATAGTGATGTAGAGAGAAAATTTCAAGTTGAATAAGTTAATATATGCACTGGGTTAGATATTTTATATTTTTGTTCGTTAATTAATCGAGAGAGAGACGAATATTAGTTATTGATTTCTTAAAAAGAGAGAGACTAGAATACAGAAGTAGGAGTGAGGTGGTAGTGAAAAGCCAATGTGCATGTTGAATGGTATATTGCAAATTCGATAGACATAATAGGATGCTCGTCGGCTCACTAGAAGCTTGTAAAAATGATGTCACCTTTACGTCAGAAGAGGGGACTAATAAAGCATAAGAATAGTCTCAAAGCGTGACGTAATTACCATGACTTGTATTGAGCTACTTAAGACAATGGTGTGATGGAAGAGCACACTTTTCCCTCTCACGCTACTGCAGTGAAACAGTTATCCTTTCACCCCCTATCCTAGGGCGAGGCCCCACACCAGGTGCTGACATGACGGGCACTTATTTAACTATAGGAAAAGCAGTGAAGCTGGTTGCACGAAGAAGTAGGAGAGATGTCCTTTTGCATCTCAACCGAGAGGTTAATAAATTTGCCTGAAGGATAAATTTACCTGGAGGAGTGTCGATGGGTGAACACATGTTGAAGATCGAGTTTCCTATCTTCCCAAATCAGGGGAGTCATGAATTTTGTTTCCTGAATGCAAAGTGTGAAATACCACTCCATGGTTGCAGCCTTCAATCTTCAAGAAATTTAGTGGTTCCAGTCTGTGTTTTATTTAATTAAGCAATGTAGAAGAGAATTGTAAAATCATTGTTCACCAAATTCACCAGTAAATTCAGGAAACTAATAGCATTTTACTTGCATCCTTATCTCTTGAGGGTCTTAAATATGTAAGTTAATAATGTATTGAATAAATAACAGTAATAATTCAACATAACTCTTAGAAGGGTATTTTAAGAAATAATAATTCTAAATAATATAGTGAACATTAATATTGAAATGATGTTACCTCAAAATATTCACATTTTAGTGGCATCCTAAATGGATAAAATTCATTTTGATATTTATAATTTCTTACATCAATAAACAAATTCTCCCAGATACCAGTTGATGACATTTGCAGAGTACACATTAAGATACCAAATTCATAGCGAGGATATGAAATGATACAAGTAATGTAAACACAAGAACTCGCACAAGAAATGTGAGTAAAAGAGCCTCTCTCTTTATGTCTTTCAGTGTGAAATAAGAAATTGTCTCACATTTAAGACATGAAATTTCTATATCGCTAAAAAATTCTTGATGTATGAATTATTTTATTATTATTTTCTTGGGCAATTCAAATGTAAGCTTTTATAAAGTGATGGTCATGATGTTATCAGCCAAAACAGTATAGGAGTGAAATATGATTTAGAATTACACAAGTAGGTGAAAAATACAAACAAACAACTTCCCATAAAACGTAAGTTTAAGGAATTAACACAAATAACTAACCCTGTTAACATGAATTTAGTAGGTATATTCACAGAAACAAGTTTTTGTGGAAATATAGGTAGGAATAACTCAGATAAAGGAAGGTTAGAGAAATATACAGTGGATAAGTAGTTGGCTGATACTGAAAATAGAATAGTTATTCCGAGAATAAGCGATGAGGCAGTAAGAATTAAACAGGCTATATTAACAGTGAATAAAAATGTAGGTGACGCTCACAAAACCTTGAATGGTAAGGAATTAAAAAATGTAGCAATGTTTAGGGAGTATGAAGAAAAAATGTAGGCAAATATGGCGATCAGCCAAGGAGACAGACAGATTAATAAATCTACCTAAGTTCCTATCGTAAAATTATCAGGGTGGCTCGATACTTGAGTTTACCACACAAATGGAGGATCACAGAGCAACAGTAAAAAAGGACATGATTCCTTTTGCTAAAGATAAAATTTATTGCTAATGATAATTCCCTATATGTAGACTTACATGAGGTATTAGCTTGTGTGACAAATAACATCGTAGATATGATTTTTTTACGAAGAGAAAAGACAATTAGCAACAGCGATAGGAAATCTGGATGTTAATATAAGGAACTAATAGCCACAAATCCTACCAAAGAACTCAGAACAATTCAAATAGTTGCAAGGATATCAGAACAGTAGATCGGAATGAGGAGCAAATTACCAAAAAGTTAAACAGAATAATGGGGGGAAATTTAAGGCAACGACAGTTAAAAGGAGTAGAGAAGACACATTTAAATCTAGGGGAAGATTACCCTAAAGGGGAGATAGAAATCAGGCAACATAATGTAAAAGGTGAAAACAAACAGGACAGAAAGGTGAAAACAAACAGGACAGAAAGGCAGCCACATAAATAAAGAACCCCATCCTGAAATAAAAAAAGACACTTTTCGGAATGCCCCTCCCCGCCACCAAGAAAGAGAAACTCAAATTCTCCTAATAGTGCAGATGAAACAAGTTAGAAATAGTTAGCCGGATGAAAGGAAAGAAAGGAAGACTGGGAAAAAATATCATATAGGAAAGATAGGCATATGTAGCGGAGGTACATCCACGTTGCAAGTGACTATTTTATCTTCTAGAAACTCTAGCAAATACAATGATAGATAATTCAAAAACACCTTCTTCAAAATATTAAGGGTGAAAAATAAGTGATTTAAAGAAATGAAATGCGAACAAGTGGAAATTGAGGTATGAACCGTCAGGTTAGATAGAGAACTATTAGCCAAAATGTGCCAAAGAATGAATGAAATATTTTTTTTTTTTTTGTGGGGGGGAGGGAGTAACATTTCCGATATAGCCTTAAGATATCGTATAAAAACGATACAATGTTGAAGAATGAATTTTATTTGTGAGAAGCGAAGGCTTAATATGAAAATATAATAGTCAGGATGTCTAACTCTACTTCTCAGTTTAGTCTCTTACCAAATGGCCCATTTGTAGGAGACGAATTTGACAGAAAAAAACCGACTCCGGACTAAGAAAGGGAAATAGAAATTATATAAAAAGGCGAGGAGAATAAAGAGATTTGAGAAATAGGACGTTTAGGACTGAATGAATTACTCCTTGTTATTATACAATAGGCGCTATTGAAATCAAATAAAATGTCGACAAAAATAAAGTAAATAGAACAAATTACCATAAACCAAAGGAAATTCCATGAAATTATTGTCATAAGCAAATGAAGCTATAGGCTTATAGAATTATGCTGCTATAGGCAGAAAAAATATAATGATGCTATATGCATATGTATTAAAAGAAATATGTTAGGCAAAGTGATTTAAAATGAAGTTATAGGTATATGAATAATAAATGAGCGATGATACTATTAAGCAAATATAAAGTCTGATCAGTGCTGAAATATAGAAAGCTAGAGTTTAGCTAAAGAAGTCATAATGGTGCCTAAATAAAAATAACCTGCAGATATAAAGAAGATAGGTTGACTGAAAATAGGA
>NC_090755.1:43445508-43460508 GCF_036898095.1 Palaemon carinicauda | reverse complement strand
ATTAATAAAACCACAGTACAGAGTTTGTTGTAACACTAAAGTTCTTCCAACATACTTAATGTTATCTTGTACAACCTTTTGTTGAGACCGTACAATATATAGAACGTGAGTTCTATCTCTATTCATTCTATCCCGTATATTAAAACTTTATTTCAAGGTGTGAGCTACACCTTAACTTTCCGCTTAGGAAAATATATAAGGTATTCTAGAATAAGAATTAACCTTAGTTTTAATATCTTGGGAGGTTACAGCAATTGATTGGGGAGGAAATACAAGTATGTGTCTTTCCTTCTTTCCTTTCCAGCTTTACTGTATAAGCTACATGTATTAATATAAGTGAAAAGCCTTCACTTGATACTCATGGATTTTCTTCTCTTTACATGAGGACCATCCGAAGTGCGGGAGTATGTTCTGCAATGTCCGCAGCAAGAACTTCTGTGGACATGAGTTTTGCAGGAGGTATGCAGCATGCGTAGCCTCCAAAGGTGATCTCCGGAATGGGGACCCTCAGGTATGTACCATGTGTTATAACCTGATTACCCAGGCATTTGACACCCCTAAGTCGACGGAGTAAAGGGATGCTGCTAGGGAAAAGTTGCAAACCTGGGTGAGGGGTTTTCAGAAAAACACTTCAGGCCCTACTTTCCAAACGAGAAGATGAGGGCCTACCTTTTCCCTAAGGCATCGGCTGATGCAGTCATTCCTCAGCCTCAGGAGGAGATACCAACTGTCCAGAATCCAGTAAATTCTGAAATCTCAGCCGCCCTTCAAGACATCCAATTGGACGATAGGATGTCAGAAGTGTCGGATTATACAGAGAAGGACCTCCTGGGAGAAGGTCAGGAGGATGAGCTGACCCAGGTTCCAGAAATAGAAGAGGAAGAAATCGACGAGGTATCGGTTACATCGGTTCCGGCCCCAGAACCTGTTCCCTCTACATCGTCTGCTATCCCAGGTGATCTGGGAAGGGCTCTTCCTTCTATTGTTGAGATGATTCAACAAATACAAAAGAAGAATGATGAAAAGGAAGCTGCGATGAAACTGGAGATACGTAGACTTGCAGCATCACGTGGGCCCCAGAAGCGACTCAACGTGAAGGATCTTCCTTTGTGCTCGGATACCAATCCTTGGAGGTATGCCGAACACATGCCAATGACAACCGGAAAGATTGTTATATTGGAGAAGTTAGGCTCAATTCCCCTGGAAGATGTGGAATTTTGGCCCAACAAAAACTCTTATCTGGACTGCTATGTCCGTGTTAGGAAGGAGCCAGCCTCAAAGGAGGAGACGGAGCCGAAGGAGGTCATAGTTCTTGACCATAGTAAAGCACAGGCGTTACTAGCGAGCTAGATGAAAGAGAGGGGCTTCACGAACTCAAAGGTGCCAGCTTTGAGTAAGAAGCTTCCCTCCTTTGTGGCCTTTCCAACCAGAGCCTTTCCCTTCATGGAAAAGGGATATAAGGCAGCCTTGAAGGCGGCGGAGGCAGGGAAACCATACCCCTCCTTGGAGGAATGCAAACCGTTATCCCTGACCTTGCCCTTGGACCAAAAAGACAGGAAGGACATCCACCTTACCTTCTCTGTCGGGAAGCTGGAAGCTGATATTGCCGAATGTCAGTTTGGTGAGGAACTTCCAAAGCTGTCGGAGTTTCTCTTGCGCAGAGAGCAAGAGATGAAAGAAAGACTTGCGGCATCGATGTCGTTGCAAACAACATTAGAAACGATGGTAAGTGACCCCAAGAACCAGGACATGTTCATGGTAGTGGCCAAAACCCATCTGGCCACAGTTACGAAGGATCTCTATAGCTTTATTAAAGCTAGGAGAGCCTGTAGAGAGTTCGTGTTTGCCTCGGCTGCAGTGAGGCATGAACTGAGGAAGCTGATCTCCTATTGCATCTTTGGTAAGGACCTCTTTCCCAACAAAGTGGTTAAAGAGGTAGTAGACAAGGCCGCTACGGAGAATAGGAACCTTCTCCAAAAGTGGGGCTTAAATCCTAAGAGAAAGTCTTCTCCGGATGAGGGTCCCCAACCCAAGAAGAAGACAAAATGGTCTAGGCTATCCTCTCGGCTGACTAAGCCCTACCGACAGCAACAACAGCGACTCCCTGCGACCGTGGTGCCTCAGATAGTGGCACAACCTCCAACCACTTACCAGTTGGTACCTCAACAAGTGGCGACACAGTCACCGGCTTTTAACCCAGCTTTTGAAAGGCAGACTTCTTCCTTTCGCTCAAAAGCTAGAGGAACAGCCAGAGGTTCTTTTAGACGCCCTTCAAGGGGAAGGGGATCCAGGGGAGGACGCGGTCAAGGAAGCAAGGCCTCAGGTCCACAACAGCAGAAGTGAGATGCTTCTAGTAGGAGGGAGACTACATCTATTTAGAGATTGTTGGACCTTCGATCCCTGGGCCCACCGCCTAATAAAGAATGGACTAGGTTGGAGCTGGAGCAGTCCTCCATCTCAATCTCCTCAGTTCTTCCAACACTCTACCCCCGTTCTAGAAGAATATGTCCGAGACCTCTTAGAGAAAAGAGTAATCCGAAAAGTTAAGTCCATCAAGTTCCAAGGAAGGCTGTTTTGTGTTCCAAAGAAGGACTCAGAAAAACTCCGAGTCATTCTGGACTTGTCGCCACTCAACAAGTTCATAGTGAACTACAAGTTCAGGATGCTTACACTTCAACACATAAGGACCCTACTGCCCAAAAGGGCATATAATGTCTCTATAGACTTGTCTGCCGCTTATTGGCACGTTCCAATTAATCGTCACCTCTCCTGGTACCTTGGCTTCAAGTTACAAAGAAGACTTTACGCCTTCAGAGCCATGCCATTCGGGCTAAACATAGCCCCAAGGATTTTCACGAAGCTTGCGAACGCAGCCGTCCATCAATTACGCCTAAAGGGGATTCAAGTAGTGGCCTACTTGGACGACTGGCTGGTGTGGGCAGCATCCAGGACAGAATGCATGCAAGCTCCCAAGATAGTGATCCAGTTCCTGGAACATCTGGGATTCAAGATCAACATAAAAAAGTCTCTACTATCTCCAGCTCAAAAATTTCAGTGGTTGGGAATCCACTGGAATTTGGAGTCACATCGACTTTCCATTCCTGGGAAGAAGAGGAAAGAAATAGCAGGATCTGTCAAGAGACTACTAAAATCCAAATGGATATCAAGACGTGAACAGGAGAGGGTGCTGGGCTCTCTACAGTCTGCTTCGATAACAGATCCAGTGCTAAGAGCACAGCTAAAGGATGCAACAGGAGTCTGGAGAAAATACGCATCAAACGCGCGAAGAGATCTAATGAGACCACTACCGACTCGACTGCGAACACTTCTCAAGCCGTGGTCCAAAGCCAAGCAAGTGAAGAAATCAATACTTCTTCAACCTCCTCCCCCTCAGTTACTATCCACACAAATGCTTCAAAGGAAGGCTGGGGAGGCCACTCTCACCACAAGAGAGTCCAAGGAGCTTGGTCTAATATTTTTAAGTCATTTCACATCAATTTTCTAGAAGCTATGGCAGTACTTCTGACACTAAATAAAGTATCTCCTCGCCACTCGACCCACATAAGATTGGTTCTAGACAGCGAGGTGATAGTGAGAGGCCTGAATCGACAAGTGTCAAGGTCACCTCAAATCAACCAAGTGATGTTGGCCATATTCCGTTTGGCAGAAAGAAAGAAATGGCACCTGTCAGCAGTTCACATTCAAGGGTTCCGCAACGTGACAGCGGACCCTCTATCCAGGTTTACACCAATAGAGTCAGAATGGTCCCTAGACGCAGGATCGTTCTCCTTCATCTTGAGTCAAGTCCCGGAACTGCAGATAGACCTCTTTGCGAGGAAAGACAACAAGAAAATACATCGTTATGTGTCCCCATACCAGGATCCACTAGCTGCGGCAGTGGACACTATGTCCTTAGACTGGAACAGATGGTCCAGGATTTACCTGTTCCATCCGTACAACCTCCTTTTAAAGGTTCTCGACAAACTGAGATCCTTCAAAGGGAAAGCGGCAATTGTGGCCCACAAGTGGCCAAACAGCGTGTGGCTCCCTCTAGCATTGGAACTATGACTGAAGTTTGTACCGCCACTGGATCCAACCCTGTCTCAGCGAGTACAGAAGTCGACTGTCTTTTCTTCATCAGAGAGAACCCGGAACCTGCATCTCATGATTTTCTCTACTTAGCGACGAGAAAAAGATTTGGGGTATCAAGAGACAGTATAGACTTTTTGGAGGAAACCAGAAGACAATATGAGGCATCATGGAAGAAGCGGGTGTCCTTTGTCAAGGCGAAGAAACCAAAAGAAATCTCGACAGATTTCTGTTTATCATTCTTCATTCACCTTTATGAGCAGGGTTTAGCAGCCAACACAATATCAATGTGCAAGTCTGCCTTGACAAGACCGATACTACAGTATATGCCTTTCAGGTCGACCTTTCTAACGACGTTCTTAATGAATTCCGAAGGCCCGTGCTAAGCTTAGTCCTTCAGCGCCTCCAAGACCCATTTCATGGTCACTAGATGAGATTCTTCATTTTGCCTAAATAATGAACAATGAGGAGTGTGCTTAGAAGGATTTGACTCAAAAAGTCCTATTTCTGTTTGCATTCGCTTTGGGGGCCAGAGTTAGTGAAATAGTGGCTCTCTCTAGAGAGGAAGGCTACGTCCAGTTCTTGGAGGGAGAACTGAATCTATTTCCAGACCCAATGTTTCTTACCAAGAACGAGCTACCCACCAACAGGTGGGGTCCCTAGAGAATCTGCCCTCTGAAGGAAGATGCATCTCTATGTCCAGTGGAGTGCCTAAAGGTCTATCTTCATAGAACTTCAGACGTTAAGGGAGGACAGCTGTTCAGAGGAGAAACCTCGGGTTCAAATTTATCTCTGAAACAACTAAGTGCGAAACTCGCCTATTTTATTCGCAGAACGGATCCAGACAGTACACCTGGAAGTCCTGATCCGAGAAAAGTTGCCTCTTCCATAAATTTCTTTAATTATATGGACTTTGAACATATTCGTTCGTACACCGGCTGGTAGTCATCCAAGGTGTTCTTTATGCACTATGCGAAGCAAGTAGAGCAACTCAAGAGGTCTGTTTATATCTGCGAGGAACAGTGAAATTAATTTGGGACGATTAATAAAGGGTGGGTGTGAAGTCACAGACTGTTACTACAGACTGAGTGATAGGCCATTAACGTGTCTTTACGAACTGTTCCATTGACTTTGGTGAACTAAGCATAATACGGACACATATACCAAGCGTTTTTTATGCTTGTGTGAGTAAACAATAATACAGAACGTATCAACATTATTAATAATTCGATTAAAGTGGCAAATCTGTTTCCTTTCTTAGACGAAACAATATTTCCTGTTTACTGTTATCTTTATGCTTTTATGGATATCATCCACATTTTATAAATTTTATAAATGTTGACTGATCTTTATGTTTATTAATTTTCAATAAACTAGTTCAAAGTGAACTTTGCGTCTTATTCGCCCACACTTATTTATTAGAAATGTATGGAGCTTTAGGTTTAAAATATGGATAATTTTAACATGGAATGTCTTTTAAAATTGTTCCTCACTTCAAGCAAACATTCACTCGCTTTAACCCTTCCTTAGGAAGGATTAATATTGTATCCTAAGGGGTGATGGTGGAGATGCAAACTTTGCTCCTATACGGATACAACTGCTGTCCGATACTTTAATAACAGTAAACGCACTGGGGGAGATATGAGTAATTCATACTGACATTGGTGACTCTTATACAAACTTTGCTTTATAATGCATAGGGTGAGACCACTATAGAGGCTTGTCATTTTGTCATCCATAGGTAATATGTACTCCTCAAGACTTTTTCCAGAGTCTAGTTCGACTCTTCCCTGTATGGGGCAGGAACCACTAACATAGTTCATGCTTAGATGAAATGATGTATGACGGTAACATCATAGCTCTCTAGGTCTAGACAGACCAGGAAAATACTTTCTAGAGGGTATGACACCGGTTGAGAATCCACAGATACAGTAATGCTCTGGTAAACTTCCTTCAGGACAACATGGCCTGAGCCCCAAAAATGGAATCTATTTTTGGGTGAGGTAGCCATGTCGTCCTGATGGACCCGCCCTTCCTTTCATTGTAAAAAGGGCTTCTTGACCCCTCCCTATAATACAGTATCTGTAGCACCTCGTGTATCATTACAAGGAATAAAGATGGCGCTGCCGTCTTTGTCATATACACACTCGAAACGGAATAGGAGAGATACCTTATGAACGGCTCTCTTTTTATTCTCATTTTTAGATTCTTGTCACTGTATCTCCTCGAAGCGTTAATACTGTTCGGGGTGAAGATAGCTATGTGGCATGTCAAGAATACGTCCTCTGATATTATGCGATATCCCTGTTAGATTTATTTAAGGATATTCGCTCCAGGAGTTAGAATTCTGGATACCTTAAGGTAAAATTCTCTGGGAAATATCACTGTAGTCAAATATACCCTAGGAAGCTACCCTTTAGGAACCTCCATCAGGACGACATGGCTACCTCACCCAAAAATCTATTTTTCACTTCGCTCAAAATCCGTTTATTGGATACCTTTGTTTTCACTTGGATAATTTTGTTTGTTAGACATGTTCTAGTCTGTAATATTTCACTCCCTGTACACTATAATTAGCATTATAGGATATGACTTTGTAGTAGTCATTAATTGTCTGGAAGATCAGGCATTCATCAATGATAACCTTAAGTCATGAAAGTCTGAAACGAGCTGAAATACCTATTATTATTATTATTATTATTATTATTATTATTATTAGTAGTAGTAGTAGTAGTAGTAGTAGTAGTAGTATTCTATTATCATTTTTATTATTATTTTTATTATTATTATTATTATTATTATTATTATTATTATTATCATCATTAGTAGTAGTAGTATTAGTAGTAGTAGTAGTAGTATTATTATTATTATTATTATTATTATTATTATTATTATTATTATTATTATTATTATTATCATTATTGCTTGCCAAGCCACAACCGTAGCTTTAAGCTGAGGTGCTCAAACAGGGAAATTAGCTCAGTAAGGAAAGGCAACAAGGAAAAATTGAATATTTCAAGAACAGTAAAAACATTAAATTAAATATTTCCTATATAAACTATAACAAAAATTTAACAAAACAAGAAGAAGAGAAATAAGATAGAATAATGTACCCGATCGTACCCTCAAACAGGAGATATTTAACCAGTGGAAGACTATGGTACAGAGGCTATGGCACTTCTCAAGACTAGAAAAAAATGGTCTAATTTTGGAGTGTCCTTGTAGAATAACTGCTTACCATAGCTAAAGGTTCTCATCTACCCTTACCAAGAGAAAAGTGGCTAGTGACTGGTGCCCTGGCCCACCTACTACCTAATTCAAGCAAGTTGAATGAATGCAAAGAGGCCCGGATAGGGAAAGGTGCACTGATTTTTTTTCTTTTGAATATCAAACTTTGGACACGTAACGAAGAAAGATAACGGCTAGAGATAAATATAATATGTTTAAGAAATTGATAAACGTTTCACTATATCTAAAATAATATTTCATCACTACCAAATCATTTCATCAAAGCGAATACCATGTCCTACTTGATTGACAATATAAAATTTTCATTGTGTCTTTAAACTGATATATGGTAACGGAACCTTTCTCCAGTTTAAAGGCCCCTCCTGGAAGGCAGAGCCATGGGAGACTTACAATGCCCTAGCTAGCTGGACAATGCCCCAGAGACTGATCATAAATCCATATGATCAGTACCAAAACCACTTTTCAACCCAATTTAAGACCATGGGGAAGGCAAGGACATGGCTGCTGATGACCCTGCACGTAACTTATAGGCTCCCCCATATCCACGATCATTACCTCACAAAGAAGGTGAGGCTGCGAAAAATCCAAGGGACTCTCGAGCTTGAGCGTGACTTGAATCCCAATCCGTCGATCGCCAGGCCGGGACGTCATTAAAATTATCAATAAGACAACAGAAAATATCCCTTTTATCCGTCGTAAATGTAGGGAACAAAAATAAAGGAATATAACCTTAAAGTTCTAATATAGGAAGTCATATCTTGGAATATATTATAGAACAGTATTTTAGGAAATGCCTTCTATAACTGTCATTAATGTAAGTTTTTTTTTTTTTTTTTTTTTTTTTTTTTTGCAAAATAATACAATCCTATGGATAAATTCACCAAGTAAGGTTTTGTACTAAATCACATTACGATGAAGCATATAGTGTGTCCTTACCTTCGTATGACGATATTTGAAATGTGCTTTAACCCTGAATAAATGGATATTTACCTTTCAAAGCATTCATTACCTTTTCCAGAAATCATTATTCTCCCAACAATCTTTTCCACTTATTATTATTATTATTATTATTATTATTATTATTATTATTATTATTATTATTATTATTATTATTATTATTATTATTATTATTATTATTATTATTATTATTCTCTGGTATTTGATCGGTAATAAATCAGCCAGTTTTAAAGCGTTTGATTTCAAACTTGAGCATTGGTATGACCCATATGGGAGAAGTATACATCAAGAAAATCGTGTAGGTTCGTGCATCGTCCTTTATGCACATTGTCAAAATAATTTATAACGATTGCTCATCGGGATCTCAAGAACCGTTCCATCAATTGCTGGAGAAACCTCATGCTATGGTCTAGTGCAGGTGAAGGTCTGAGCCAATTCTGTGAAGTAGTTTCAGAGATATTATCAAATGAAATATGACTGCCACATAGCTGAAAATCTGAATAAAAAACTACTAGGCTGAATGTAAACAAATTTGGTGGAAATGTAGAGGGTAATGAGACAACATGAACTGTGCAACTTGAATGACCTTGATCCGGGTCTCAAGATCAAAGGACAATTATTGTAAAAAAAAAAAAAAAAAAAAAAAAAAAAAAAAAAAAAAAAAAAAAAAAAAAAACCGGGTCTCAAGATCAAAGGACAATTATTGTAAAAAAAAAAAAAAAAAAAAAAAAAAAAAAAAAAAAAAAAAAAAAAAAAAAAAAAAATAGATCTACGGTGCTATCCGGCCCGATTTCACACTAGATTTCATTTGAGCCTTAAAAGTAGGGGATAGGTTGCCTTCCAAGTCAACCTAGATAGTAAAAGGCTAGGTACTTCATTGAGAAGAGTAGTTTAGGTCCCTTTGTAAGCCTATAATGATCGATATACCATTCTCAATCTTTAAATTATTTCAATATCCATAAGAGCAACCCATTGGCAAATTCTGTGTGGTCTTTCTAAGAATTGCCTCAGCAATTCTAATGTTCTCTAGTTATTATTATCATTATTATTATTATTATTATTATTATTATTATTATTATTATTATTATTATTATTATTATTATTATTGATTCTATAAGAGTTTCTTAGTTGGTGGACCTGTTCAGTAGTGTTTTACAGATGAAATTTAATCTGATTTCCAGCAATTTAATATTGTTTTTTCTTAGGGGAGGGAGAGTGGGAAAAGGAACTGTTAATTTATTGAATTAATTGTTCCTAATCCGAATTCTATTCTATGATACAGTCAGTCAATTAGGTCTCTATGCATGTTGTATTAGATTATTCTCTATTTTAACCATCCATTATATCTAAAACTTTCCACACTGTACCATCATGTAGGTGCCACTAGGTATGCACTTGATTTTAACAGCCTTGACCTCTCCACCATGAGACTCAACGTTAACAGTAATCTAAAATTTTATTCCAGCCCTGACCAGATTGTCAATTAATGTTCCTAATCCGTGTGTGGAAATGTGTGGAACTTAAGAAGCTCAAACTTCTTACAAATGTTTTTCTGTTGAATAATTTGACATTATGGCTAACATACAAGAAGATAGTAGAGAGGCCCCTTGTTTTTGTTGGTGATTTCAACGCTCACAATAGTGAGTGTCAAATTCAGTTGTTTCTACTGATCACTACGGCTTGAGAGATTTGGACTATGTCCCTGAATCAAGCTCTGATCAAATCATAAGTAAAGCTATTCACAGTTCTGGTACCTAGTATACAATGACTTCCCTGGTTTTATAATAAGTAAGATTGATTCTCCATTCGGGTTATCTGATCATGCCATAATTTCACCATTATTGAAAACTAAACAGCCTCCACCTGCTGTTTCATACGCATGTAAGATTTACATAAAATCTGAAGCAGAATAGAATTGCATTTTGAGTGATCTTTTGAACTCGTATCGGTCACAATTGTATAATAGGGTTGCGCCTGTTGTTCTTTTGAATGAAAATCTGGTCAACATAATTGGTACTCCTATCCCTTCTTGTGTACTAATGTACCGAGTGAAAGACAAACCTAGGTTCAATGATGATTATAGTCGTGCTTATTCGGAGAAGCATGAGGCCTTTGAAAGGAAGACCGATGAGATATAAATTAGAATAACTACACTCAGTTAAGAACATTTGCTCAGAGTTTATGTTCCAACTTAAAGGGATTCAATTTTAACCATAAAAGAAACCCTTTCTGATACAACCAAGGGACACAAGTAGTGTACTACCCTTAAATCTGCACTCTTTTGTTTACACTTATCAGTTCCTCCTCGACTTGAAGCAGATAGCTCTATCATTCAATGTAGGAAATAAAAGGTAACCTTATCGGCTGATTTGTTTGACAATAAGCAGAGCAATTAGAAACTCATTCTTCATCATTCTTTTTTTCCTTGAGCCTATATTAACTAGTTCAGTTTATTGGTTTGGTGAAATGAAAGGTATAATTATGGACCTTTATGCTTATCGGATTATAGATCCAAATGATATTTATTCCTATTTTATTTATAAAGTCTTGTTTGAGATTTGGCAATGTAACTCCATTATGGAAATGTGTTTGTGGTAATTTAAATTCAAATGATTATAAAACAATTTCCATAACTCGCATATTATCTAAATTTTATATTAATATCCTTTGGAAAAATGTCTAAACTATTTCTGAGATTACAATTTAGGATTCGTATAGGCCTTTGAGCATGTGATGTTAATCTTGCAATCTCCAATGCTGTACAAATATCCCTTTTTTGTGGTCAGTAAGTTCGTATGATTAGCCTCGATTTTAGTGCTGTCTATGACAGTGTTAATCATTAGGCTTTGGTTTTCAAAGTCAAACAGTTGGTATAGAGATGGTTTTTTCTCAGCATCATTGTTGAATTTTTAAGTAATACATTGCAAAACACATAAGCCTAATAATCCAGTTCGACCGATAATTAGTTCTTTGGGATCATCGGTGTATAACCTATCAAAATGGGTAGTTAAAGAGTTGTCCCCCTTGTTAGGAAACATTTCTGGCTTCTCTGTGAAAAATAATGTTGATTTCCTTAATCTTCTAAGAAGTTACAATATTGATTTTGAATTTAAAATTATAAGTTTTGACGTAACATCACTTTTTACTAAAGTTCCAGTTGATGATTTACTAGATTTTTTAACCGAAGAGTTGCCTAATTCTGAATTTTCTCTGCCATGTAATACTATGTTGGAATTGATTAAACTGTGCATCAAAGATTGGAAATTTACTTTTAATGGGAATTTTTATGAGCAAAAATTTGGAATGGCAATGGGTAACCCTTTATCACCTCTTTTAAGTAATATTTACGTGGAATTTTTTGAGAAAAAGCTTTTAGTGAATATTTTGCCGGGAAGAGTTTTGTGGTTTCGCTATGTTGATGACATTTTTTGTATATGGCCTTTAAATGAAGATGTATCTGTTTTTTTACTTAGACTAAACTCACTGGTTCCTTCTATTAATTTTACAATTGAGGAAGAAAGAAGTTCTGTTCTGCCCTTTTTAGACGTAAATGTTCATAGGCATAATAATAGATTTAAGTTTAGCGTTTTTAGAAAACCCACCAATGTATCGTCTTACATTCACTTTTATTCTAATCACCATATTAAAGTAAAACTCCCTGTTTTTTCTCAATGTTTTTGAGAGCTCTTAGAGTTTGTTGCCCAGAATTTTTAGATGATGAGTTTTTAAGAATATACGATATTGCCTTTAATTTGAAGTATCCAAGATTCTTAGTTGACGTAGCATTACAAAAAGCCAGAAAAACTTATTATGCAATTGACAATGTAACATCTTTTAATCATGATAATTTATTAGTTTTTCCGTATAATGATAGTTTTCTCTGTCTACCAAAAATTTTAAGATGTTTTAAGGTTAATGTTGTTTTTAGAAATTCTTCTACCATAAAGTGTATTTTGATAAAGAACTCTCCGTGTAATAGTGTAGGCTGCATATATGAAATTCCATGTAGTGGTTTTAATTTGAAATATATTGGGCAAATTGGTAAAATGCTGGCAACAATGATAAATCAACATAAATACTACGTTCGAGTTGGTAATGTGTCTAACGCTCTATTCGTTCATATAAATGAATATAATCATTTGATAGACTGGAAGAAATCTAAAGAGCTGCTATTTTGTAAATATGTTGTGAAGAGAAATATTATAGAATCAAGTATTATAAAGATAAAGTCGGATTGCGTTTTTAATATTAGTGCTGGTTTATATAAATTGGATAATTTCCTCATGACCAATATTGTTTAGCAATTCAGAATTATATAATTTGTGTTTACCTTTTTTGTGTTTATGACCAGTTTACGTTCAAGTACAAATTTTGGCTGTGGGTTGTTTGATTGTTTACAATGCTAGTTAGCTGACTTGGTTTTTCTATCATTTCTCTATTGTTAAAAAAAGAAAATATTTGTTTTTTTCCTATTTTACTTATTGACGTTCTTCAACTATGTCTCACTTTTTATTGTACCCTGGAGAAGTGTATTAAAATGCACGAAAGCGCTTGGTACTGAAGCTTTTAATTATTTCCTACTGGCTTTTGCGTATTGCAAAGAGTTATATTCTGTGGGCCCGGCAGTGAGTATGTGCATGTGATATCTGGTGTTCCTCGGGGTAGTTTTCTTGGCCCATTACTTTTTATGTTATATACACATGATATGTGGTCTCTCCTAGAAAGCAAGGTTGTTGCGTGTGTTCATGATACTACTCTCTTTGTATCAATTCCATCTTCTGAATATAGATCTTTGGTTCTTGAATCTCTTAATAGATATCTTTCTAGAATTAGTGTATGGTGCAATTCATGGGGCATGAAGCTGGTTCCAAACAATAGCTAAAGAGTGATTGTAAGTAACTCGAGGACAGTGGCTCCTCAACATCCAGATCTCAGTCGTGATAATGTTTCTTTAACTCTGTATGACTCCTAAAATTCTAGGTCTGTCTCTTATCTAACTTACAAAAAATTGGATGATTGAGAGATTCTTAGGATTTCTGGTGATAAGTGTATTAGGATGGATTGTTTTGATTCTTTAATTTTTCCCTGTTTAGAGTACTGATCCCCTGACTGGCTGTCAGTTACTGAACCTCATCTTAATTTGATGTACAAGAAGTTAAGGTCCATTAAATTTCTTATTCATGATCTAGATATTAATCTCTGGCCCCCAGGTTTAATTAGTTATTTATGCCTGCTGCATATGATTTTTCATGATTCTGACAATCGTTTATGTTCACATCTTCCCAGACAGTAACATACTGTCCGCAACAGTAGGTTTGCCGTTAGTTTTAATAGCCATGCCTTATCCATCATAAGACTCACTTGGAACGATCTTCATAGTTTTGTATTGCAACTTAAAGAGTTCAAACTTACATTGAATATCTTTGTGTTGAACAGGCTGACATATGTCCTTTTTTATAGCTTATATATGTAAGACCTAGTTCAATGTTGTCACTGTTTATATTTTTTTCCCATTCATTTATTACTTTTTTATACTTTATTTCCCTTTTACTTTCTTTACTAAGCTATTTTTTCATGTTCGATCCTTTGCGTTTGTAACATCCTGTTTCCCCAACTAGAATTGAAACTTAGGTAATAATAATAATAATAATAATAATAATAATAATAATAATAATAATAATAATAATAATAATAATAATAATAATAATAATAATAATAATATGAAATCTACTGCCAACGTTCTCTCACTTTTAATATTCTGTTTGTGCAGTAGATGGTGATAGGTGCAATGGTAATCCAGAAAAAGTGCGGTTTTGTTAGTGTAACCACCAGAATATCTAGTTTCTTCTAATGCATAGTATCCATTCATTGGAGGAAAGTTTGTCAAAATCCGTCAATTTGTTTCAGTGGAATCCTTAAAATTTTGAAAAATGCAAACAAGATATGGAATCTGGATCATCTCCAATATCTAATGAGGTCGTCCAAGAACTAAAGTCTATCTGTGGTGGAAATTCTGTCATAATCTGTGGAGCAGTTTTAACATAATTCTGCCCATATACACAGAGACGATTAGATAAATAAATAAACAAGAGCAACCGAATATTTCTGATCTCCGCCAAAGGTTAATAAATCGTCTATGGCCTAAGATCTATATGTACGGAAGATTTCGTAAAAATCAGGGAATTAGTTTTGACGTTATCTTTAAAATAGTGAAAAATGTAAATCCAGATCTAGAATCCTCACCGGGAAAATCATTAGATAAGCTAATTTTAAACCATAAGTATAATATAAGAACAAATAACAAAAGTAATGCCATTTGTATACATAATAATATATGTAGTTATCCAGTAGATTGGCAACAGTCACAAATTTTGTTCAAGAATACTGATTTTATAGAGAGGAATGTCATTGAATCAGCAGGTATATTTTATAGTAGGAATAAGAATTTTAATTTATCTCCAGGCATATATAAATTGGATCCTTTTATCTTACACAGTATAAAGTGTCAATACAAACTTGAAAATGTTTTTCAATAGTTCTTTCTTTTTTGGATGGTTTTATTTACTTGGGTGCTTGTCAAACATTCCATTACTTGTTTTCATGTTAATTTGTAATTTCAACTTTTACTAGTTTTATCCCCATGTTAAGTGACTTTTGCCTGTTGGGTAGTAATAGTATAATTATACCTTTTTTTTTTTATGATTT
>NC_090755.1:43418008-43438008 GCF_036898095.1 Palaemon carinicauda | reverse complement strand
CTAGTCGTTTGGTCCTAGTACTTCATGCATGAATTTGGGTTTTCCGAGTGTATTAAAATTTTATTGAAGCTTTAGGCTATGTTTTATACATTTAAGATTGTGTGGAATATTTCCAAGATAGTATACGAGTGAGTTTCGGTGATTTAGGTAATCGATTCTCTTGGTGCCTAGGCTAAGTTGCTTATGGAGCCTTAGTATACTTTCTCCCCGGTTGCTTTCTTTTCTTCGGAGAAGGTATGCAATCCCTTTCCCTCTGTTTAAGCCTTGGGCTTATCCTTAAGTGTTTTTTTCTGAATTAATTTTCGATAAAACTATACTGGGGTGTTACTGTACCTTCCTGTTCCAGTAAGTCTGGTTCAAAGAGGGACAGAACAACAGAGTTTTTTAGTCTGAGTCTGTGTTTGTCTGGCTTGGGGTAGAGTCTCCCTCGCTGGCCTGACACAGACAAAGGTGGCTTAGCCTCCTTAGGTCACTACCGAAGGTTTCTGTGGATATGATTCCTTCTTCTGTGATCTACCAGACTAGTCCTTGTTGCTGTTCTCGGGGGAGGATAAGTTTCTTTCCCTGGGAGTAGCAACACCTTCCTTGCTTTGGTGCTCTGGGAGCTGGCAAGTATTGCTGGCCTCCCCCCTTGGATCTCCCTTAGGCTAAGATGAGTTTCTTGGCTGCGGGTGATCCGTCACTAAAGCAAGGTTGATAGGACCCTCTTTTGTCCCTTCCCCCTCTATCTCTGTAATGGCCTAGCCCTTACAGTACTGTACGTCATTCTACATCTGGACCTAGAATAGGTTAGCATGTGGAATTGACTCAGTCCCTTGCCGGCCGGCAGAGCTGCTGGCCGGCAAGGGTCTTTTGTTTTGAGTGCTGCCCGGACCTCCCTTGGTCCCTCATCCATGCCTGCCTGCAGAGTCAGACGGCATTGGTCAGGAAGCCTGAATTAAATTCTCCCCTTCCTTATATGCACTCTTTCGGATTGCCGGGCTTGGAGGTAGTGTACACTCTTATCCCGGCATCCATTCTGTTTTTCTTCTAGTGCTGTACCCGACCCAGCTGCCGGCCTATGAGGCCGGCAGCCGGGCGGTTGTAGTCCTCTGGTTCTTTTGCTGCCGGCTGGCATCGGTCCTGTACCTTTGCCGGCCGGCTTATGTCAGCCCTTGTCTGCCGGTCGCCAAGAGTGTGGCCGGCAGCCGGGTACTACCTTTTCTGGCCGGCCGGCAGTTACTGCCAGCCGGCACATGCATTTGAACCAGCGTTCTGCCGCCTTATAGCTGTTGAGTAATATACTTTAAAGCTAGTTATGGTGTGTGCCGGCCGGCAAGTGCCGGCCGGCACATAACCTCCTATACTGTACCGGTATTCTTCAGTATAACAGATACTGTATGAAGAAAACTAGAGTATGGGTTTTGGTACAGCACTGTGTGTTCTAACACTTTTGTGTTTTCTTGCAAGTCCTTTGCTGTTGCCCTACAGATAGGAAAGTGAGTTCTTTCCTGTCTATTATCCAGGATTTTAAAATCATTGCTTAGGTGTGAGCTCCACCTGTTTCCTCTGGAAACTTTGCATTGGTTACTCTAGAAGAGATTAACCATTTGATTTTATTATCTGGAAGGCTGCAACAATGGGTTGTGAGGGAAACACAAGTGTGTGTCTTTCCTTTCTGAATTGTTATGCTATACTATGCATATCCAGTGATACATAGTTCACTTGATACTCATGGAAATTTCTTCTCTTTACAGGAGGACCTTCCGAAGTGCGGAAATGTTTTCTGCAACGTCCGCAGCAAGAATCTCTGCGGACATGAGTTTTGTAGGAGACACGCAGCATGCGCTGTCTCCAAGGATGATCTCCAGTATTGGGACCCTCAGGTAAGTACTGTGTGCACTAACCTGATTACTGAGGCCTTTGATTCCCCTAGGACGGCGGAATCAAGGGATATAGCAAGGGAGAAGCTTCGTACCTGGGTAAGGAGCTTCCAAAAGAACACCTCTGGCCCTTATCTTCCAAGTGAGAAGATGAGGGCGTATCTTTTCCCTAAGGCATCAGCTGATGCTGTGATTCCCCAGCCTCAAGAGGAGATCCCCCAAAGTCAGATCCAGGTGGATGCTGAAGTCGCGGTCGCGATGCAAGACATCCAGTTAGATGACAGGATGTCTGACGTGGACGAGCGTTTGGAAGAAGACCTCCTGGCAGAAGGCCAGGATGAAGTTCAAGCCCCGGACGTCGTAGAGGAAGAGGGCGACGAGGTGTCGGCTACTCCGGTTCAGATTCCGGAGCCTACTCCCTCAACATCGGCCGGTCTCCCAGTAGAGCTGGGACAGGCCCTCTCTTCTATTGTTGGAATGATCCAACAAATGCAGAAGGAGAATCAGGAGAAGGCGGCTGCAATGGAACTGCGGATGCAGAGCCTTGCAGAATCACATGGGCCCCAGAAAAGGCTCAATGTGAAAGACCTTCCCTTGTGCTCAGATGCTAAACCATGTGTCCAGCTGAGGAAGGAACCAGCTTCAAAGGAGGAGACAGAGCCGAAGGAGGTCATAGTGATGGACCATACTAAGGCTCAAGCTCTGCTTTCATCCTCGTTGAAAGAGAGGGGCTTCTCTAACTCAAAAGTAGCTGCATTGAGCAAGAAGCTCCCTTCCTTTGTGTCCTCTCCTGCTAGAGCCTTCCCCTTTTTACAAAAAGGGTTTGCAGCTGTACTAAAAGCAGTCGAGGCCGACAAGCCTTGCCCCTCCCTGAAGGAGTGTAAACCCTTATCGCTGGCCCTACCTATGGACCACAAAGACTGGAAGGACGTCCATCTTACGTTCTCAGTGGGGAAGTTGGAGGCTGATATCGCCGGATGTCAGTTCGGCGAGGACCTCCCTAAGCTGTCTGACTTTCTCTTGCAGAGAGAGTTCGAGACAAAAGAAAGATTGGCTGCCTCAATGTCTCTTCAGACTACTCTTGAGACGATGGCAAGTGACCCCAAGGTCTATGAAATGTTCATGGTGGTGGCCAAAACTCATCTGGCCACAGTGACGAAGGACCTTTATGGCTTCGTCAAGGCGAGAAGAGCTTGTAGGGAGCTCGTGTTCACCTCGGCTACGGTGAGGCACGAGCCAAGGAAACTAATCTCCTCCAACATTTGGGGCAAAGACCTTTTCCCTACCGATTTGGTCAAAGAAGTAGTTGATAAGGCCGCCTTGGAGAATAGAAACCTTCTCCAGAAGTGGGGCCTGGCTATCAAAAGAAAGTCTTCCCCGGATGAAGGTCCTCAACCAAAGAGGAAGACTATGAGGACTAGGCTACCTTCTCGGCCAGCCAAGCCTTTTAGACAGCAACAGCAACTGCAATTGCCATTGCCTCCAGTGCCCCAGATCGTGGCAAAAACCCCGACCACTTTTCAATGGGTACCCCAGGCCGTGTCGACACAGTCCACGGCATTCACCCCATCGTTCGAAGGGCAGTCTACTTCCTTTCGAGCAAAGCTTAGAGGGGCAGCCAGAGGCTCGTCTGGGCGCCCCTCAAGGGGAAGGGGATTCAGGGGTGGTCGTGGTCAGGGAGGCAAGACTTCGGGACGGCAGTCCAAGTGGGATGATACCGGTAGGAGGGAGACTTCTGAAATTTCGGGATCGGTGGATCTTCGATCCCTGGGCCCACAGCCTACTCAAGAATGGACTGGGCTGGAGCTGGTACAGCACTCCACCCCCGGGCCTTCGGGTTTTCCAACACTCCACCCCCATTCTGGAGGAGTACGTTCAAGAACTGTTGGAGAAAAATGTGATCCGAAAGGTGAAGTCCATCAAATTCCAAGGAAGGCTGTTTTGTGTTCCCAAGAAAGACTCGGAAAAGCTCAGAGTCATTCTGGACTTGTCGCGACTCAACAAGTTCATAGTGTATTACAAATTCAAGATGCTAACACTGCAACACATAAGGACCTTACTGCCCAAGAGGGCATATTCCGTCTCTATAGACCTGTCAGACGCCTATTGGCACATTCCAATCAACCGTCGACTCTCCCCCTACCTAGGGTTCAGGCTACAACGAAGACTATACGCCTTCAGAGCCATGCCATTCGGGCTAAACATAGCCCCAAGGATTTTTACGAAGCTTGCGAGCGTAGCTCTCAAACAATTACGCCTAAAGGGAATTCAGGTAGTAGCCTACCTGGACGACTGGTTGGTGTGGGCAGCATCCGAGACAGAATGCTTGCAAGCTTCCAGTCAAGTGATCTAGTTCCTACAGTACCTAGGTTTCAAGATCAACAGAAAAAAGTCTCGACTTTCTCCATCTCAAAAGTTCCAATGGATGGGAATCCACTGGGACCTTTTGTCACACCGTCTCTCCATCCCGGCGAAGAAAAGGAAGGAGATAGCGGGTTCTGTCAAGAGACTTCTAGATTCCGAAAGGATATCAAGACGCGAACAAGAGAGGGTACTGAGCTCTCTCCAGTTTGCTTCGGTGACAGACCCAGTGCTAAGAGCACAGCTAAAGGATGCAACCGGAGTTTGGAGAACTTATGCATCAATCGTGCGAAGAGATCTGAGAAGACCAGTTCCGCTTCGGCTACGTACTCTTCTCAGGCCTTGGTCCCAAGCCAGACTTCTAAAGAAGTCGGTTCTTCTTCAGCCACCTCCCCCGTCGGTGACGATTCACTCAGACGCCTCGATGGAGGGATGGGGAGGTCACTCTCATCGGAAAAGAGTCCAGGGGACTTGGTCCAAGCTATTCAAGACCTTTCACATAAACTTTCTAGAAGCTATGGCAGTGCTCCTTACCTTAAAGAAAGTTTCCCCGCGTCACTCGATCCACATAAGGTTGGTGATAGACAGCGAGGTAGTTGTGAGATGCTTGAATCAACAAGGATCGAGGTCACCACCTCTCAACCTGGTGATGTTGGCCATCTTCCGATTTGCGGAAAAGAAGAAGTGGTACCTGTCGGCAGTTCACCTTCAAGGAGTCCGCAATGTGACAGTGGACGCTCTATCCAGGTTCACACCGATAGAGTTGGAATGATCCTTAGACGCAGGATCATTCTCCTTCATTCTGAATCAAGTCCCAGAACTGCAGATAGACCTCTTTGCGACGAAAGACAACAAGAAGTTGCCCCTGTACGTGTCCCCGTACGAGGACCCCTTAGCGGAAGCAGTGGACGTGATGTCCCTCAACTGGAACAGAGGGTCCAGGATTTATCTGTTCCCTCCTCACAACCTTCTGTTGAGGGTCCTCAACAAACTGAGATCCTTCAAGGGGGTAGCGGCAATAGTAGCCCACAAGTGGCCGAACAGCGTGTGGTTCCCCCTGGCATTGGAACTACAGCTGAAGTTTGTACCGCTACCAGATCCAGTTCTGACCCAACGAGTCCAGAAGTCGACTGTCTGAGCTTCATTACAGAAAACCCGGACCCTGCAGCTCATGATTTTCTCTCCCTAGCAGTGAGAAAGCGTTTCGGGATTTCGAAAGCCAGCATAGACTTCCTAGAGGAATATAAGTGCAAATCTACTAGAAGGCAATATGAGTCATCTTGGAGAAAATGGGTGGCCTTTGTCAATGCGAAGAATCCGCAGGAGATCTCGACAGACTTCTGCTTATCTTTCTTCTTCCACCTCCATGGTCAAGGATTGGCAGCTAACACGATTTCAGCGTGTAAGTCTGCTTTGACAAGACCCATTCTATATGCCTTCCAGGTCGACCTAGGTAACGAGTTCTTTAATAAAGTTCCGAAAGCCTGCGCTAGGCTCAGACCTTCAACACCTCCAAAGGCCATTTCATGGTCTTTAGACAAAGTTCTTCATTTCGCTTCTCTGTTGTGCAATGAAGAGTGTGCGTTAAAGGATTTGACACAAAAAGTTATTTTCCTATTTGCACTCGCGTCCGGGGCCAGGGTTAGTGAGATTGTAGCCCTCTTGAGAGAGGCAGGTCGTGTTCAGTTCCTGGATGGGGGAGAACTGAACCTGTTTCCGGATCCTACGTTTCTCGCCAAGAATGAGTTACCCACCAACAGGTGGGGTCCCTGGAGAATCTGCCCTCTGAAAGAAGATGCATCTCTATGTCCAGTAGAATGCCTAAAGGTCTATCTTCATAGAACTTCAGACTTCAAGGGTGGTCAACTATTCAGGGGAGAAACATCAGGCTCAAATTTATCTCTGAATCAACTCAGAGCGAAAATCACATATTTTATTCGCAGAGCGGATCCTGACAGTACACCCGCAGGTCACGATCCGAGGAAAGTTGCCTCATCCTTAAATTTCTTTAATTGTATGGATTTTGAACATCTCCGTTCATACACTGGCTGGAAGTCTTCCAGAGTGTTCTTTCCCCACTATGTGAAGCAAGTAGAGGAACTAAAGAGATCTGTGGTAGCAGTGGGTCGCGTCGTTAACCCTACTGTTTAACTCTGCGAGGAACAGTGGTTTTAATTGGGACGATTAATTCCAGGGTGAGTGTGTAGTTACATACCGTACTACAAACTAAGTGAGGGCACTGAGTTGCCCATGTAGACTGTTCCATTTCCAAAGGTGAACCTAGCATAAGTGCAGACATGTGTGCCGAGCGTTTCTAACGCTAATGTCATTGATTTGTAATACAGACTTTTATGACTTTGATACCTCGGTATCTTAAAAGTGGCATTTAATGTGTTTTCTTTCAGATAAACAAGTTCTGTTTACTATCATACTTATGCTTAAAGTTTTGGGTTATCCTCTTCTTATATATATATATATATATATATATATATATATATATATATATATATATATATATATATATATATATATATATATATATATATATAATTGTGGTTAACCTGTCTGTTTATTGTCTGTCAATGAACTTGTTCTTGAGAACCTTGCGTCTCCTTCACCTGTGTCAATTTATTGGTATAATTGAGCATTCATTCTATGTACCTTATCTGGGATAATTTTAATAGAATTGTTCCTTTATGCAAGCTATGTTGCATTGGTTTATGCTTTCCCTTAACGGGAGGACCCCGTCCCATAAGGGGACGATGGCGGTTTTACTAGTTTCCACCTATGCGGATATAAACCTTTGTCCAATACAAGTATTGTGCGGAGAACTGGTCGATATTTCATATTGACGCAGTGGTTCTTTACAAACTATGCTTTACTTAATATAGGGCGAGACCACTATATTAGCTTGCCTGGTATTCATACATAGGTATATGTACTCTTCGAGACTTTTCCAGAGTCTAGTAGGACTCTTCCCTGTAGGGGGCAGGAAGCTCTAACATGGTTTATAGTTAGTTGAAAAGATGTATAACGGTAACATCTTAGGTCTTTAGGTCTAGTCGACCGGGAAAAATTACATCCGGGGAGTACGGCACGTTCTGAGAATCCACAGATACAGTAATGCTCTGGTATACTTCCATCAGGACGACATGGCTTGAGCCCAAAAAACGTATTTTGAGCGAAGCAAAAAATCTATTTTTGGGTGAGATGGCCATGTCGTCCTGATGGACCCGCCCTTGCCTTTCTAAGAAAGGGCTGTAGGACCCCTCCCTACATACAGTATCTGTAGCACCTCGTGTACGCTACAAGGAATACAGATGGCGCCAGGATTGGCGCCAGGCACGCTTACGAATCGGGAGATAGGGAGCCTTGGGAGCAGCTCCCCCTTTTTCTTTCCCGAATTCGTTTCTTGCCAATTGCCCCCTGCGAGACGAAATCTCTGTTCGGGATGCAGATTGCCATGTGGCTTGTCAAGAATACGTCCTCTGATATGTCGCGATATCCCTTTCAGGAGGGATATTCGCTCCAGGAGTTAGAATTCAGGTACCTTAAGGTAAATTCTCTGGGAATATCGCCGTAGTTGTAATATACCCTAGGAAGCTACCCTATAGGAACTTCCATCAGGACGACATGGCCATCTCACCCAAAAATTTATTTTTCGCTTCGCTCAAAATCCGTTATATATATATATATATATATATAGATATATATATATATATATATATATATATATATATATATATATATATATATATATATATATATATATATATATATATATATATACATATATATATGTATATACATATATATGTATATACATATTTATATATATATATATATATATATATATATATATATATATATATATATATATATATATATATATATATATATATATATATATATATATATATATATATATATATATATATATATATATATATACATATACAAATCTATATATAAATATATATATATACATATATTTATATATATATATATATATATATATATATATATATATATATATATATATATATATATATATATATATATATATATATACATATATTCATATATATATATATATATATATATATATATTTTTTTTTTTTTTCTTTAATAGAAAAGTGTGCATTAGTTAACACAGACAAAGGAAATGTAAAAAGAATGCAAGGGACTAGGATGGAATTTGAAATAGAAATGTATGTACTAGTTAACATAGGAGAAGGAACAGTAAAAATAAGGGAAGGATAAAGCTGCCTTCTCTTACATCTGGATAATAGAAGAAGCAATCAAACAAAAAGAGATGAAGGAGCAGATCAGAATGGAACACATGTAAAGAAACAAAGCGATAATGAAGTCCAATCAATAGTAAGAATAGAAAGGTATTGAACATGTACCAAGCACTACACCCAGGAACGAGCTCTGACTGGCTTTATATACCACACAGTGAATAAGGAAAAAGACTCAGTACAGATGACTGTCATCATTGAAAGTAGAGCCCTGGGACAGTAGCATAAGCTGGATGTCACCCAGAGCCCCACACAATAATCCATGCATCTGTAGGCTGTGATTAAGAGAATAAAATAATAATAATAATAATAATAATAATAATAATAATAATAATAATAATAATAATAATAATAATAATAATACTAATACACTTTACACTTTACCCTTTATTTATTCTTATGTACATTCATACAGTAAGAATCCAATAGGGGTTTTTCCCTGCTATGGCATATATAACTAAAAATAACATTTTGACATTATTGAAATAACATTTGATAAAAGGACTATATTTCTTATCTCAAAATAGACTTTGTAATCATATATTTGAAGTTATTTTCTATTTGAAATAGCCACAATATTTATAAACATTAAAGCAGAAGAATAAGTTGGACATAAAATATGTAAAATTATGAATCATTTAAGAAATATAAGCTACTGTATTCTAGTTTCCGTTTCGTTTTTAAAAATCACGTGGTTTGAACATGGTTTATTCTATTCGTAAATTTAAATTCGATTTAACATCAGACCCAAAACTCAAGGAACATTTGTTATTTAAAGTCATCCAGTTAAGTTTCATGATAAAATAAGTTGGTGAATATTATGGCACAAGTAAAGACATGGGAGAGTTACATATGAAATATACAGCGTCATATGAAACATGACCTCACCGTAAAGTATGGAAATAAAAAGGAGCAAAAAAACACCTTACAAATTTATAAAACATCTACGAACTTTCTCAAGACTTTTGACAAATAATCGTCATATCTGGTAAGATTCTAGTTTCAAGATATGCTTAAAGAATATATCTTATTGAGGAAAACTTTATATAGCAAAATGTATTAGTATAATTTGAACTAAAAGTGTAATGTAAAGTTTCTGTTCTAGTAGAAAAGCGGATGAAGAATTTTTAATCTAGACATAGCAGCTGTTCTGACTGCAAAGAACTTTTGGCCTATAAGAAGACCCTGTACCAACCGTGTGTCACACGATCGTATATAGTTCATTATGTGCTTGTATCTTTGCTCTCCCCTCGCACTAAAAAGAACCTGAAAAATCAAGTCTGCTTTTTTCCTCTGTAACATTGTCGATTTCTCAACATGAAAATACTTGTTGCTTTGAGATTTTGTATATAAAGGAGAGTGTTCTACAATAAACTAACTCAGTTGTTTCCAAGCTGCCTTTGAGTTCACAACCTTCTCTCGGCCTGTTACATTGGTGACCCCGGAGGTCGACTCGCTCCCACCGCCTTCCACCCCCACCCCCTCGCCCCTCTATCGTTGGTACTATGGCGGACTCTAAAGAAGTTGGCGCTGCGGCTGCCCCATTGAAACTTTCACCGTTCGCCAGCGGAGAGGCGTTTGCGTGGTTTCAGCACGCAGAAGTCCAGTTTCGCATCAAGGGCGTGACTTGCTCAACCACCAAAGCAGATTATGTTCTCGGGGCAATACCCGAGGACACCTTCCCGGATATATCTGACTGGCTTTGTGAACAAGGAGACACCCCAATAGCATATGACGCCCTCAAAACATACCCTCTGCAGCAGTACTCGCCGTCGCCAGCCGCCCCTGTAGCAAAGCTTTTTCAGCTCTCGCAACAACCGTTGGGGGACCAAAGGGCTTTGCTTGCCCTCAGGGAAATGACCAGTATCGCTCGCCTTCAACCTGCCGCAAACGGCTCTCCTCATGAGGTGAACCTACCTATACGCGCTGCCATACCCGATGTTGAAAGTTTACCCATAAAGGACTTGATGACCAAAGCCGACGCCCTTTTGGACAGCCACTTCAAGACCTCCATCAATGCCACCACCCCTGACGAAGGGGTGCCTATTCAACGTCAACTGAAGCTGACATGAATGCCGTAGGACATACACGCCTACACCGTGACGTGCCGAAGCAGTGACAAAGCCGCCCACCACCCACCAATCGCTCGCGCCCCAACAAACGACTTCTACAGCCACTTACTACCTCCCATCCACCGCAGTTTTGCTACTACCACTTCAGATTCAGGGCAACTGCGAAGAAATGTGCCGAGGATTGTCAGTGGCCAAAAAACGTGTAAGTAGGCTATCGCTCATGGCAGTGGCCTCCCGTATTTCTAATCTTTTCTTTTTACATGATGCAGGAACGGGCGTGCGATTTTTGGTAGACACGGGTGCTTGTCGTTCTCTTTTGCCAAGGAAACTCTTCAAGACACGACGTAGTCTGTCTATATCGGCCGATGTCCGCTTGGTAGCTGCCAACGAATCTGCGATACCCACCTACGGTTACGAGAACCTCACATTATCGTTCGGAAACGGTAAATTCAATTTGAAGTTTCTCGTTGCTGACGTCACATTGCCAATCCTCGGTGCGGATTTCTTCTCTCAATTCCACCTTCTGGTCGATGTCGCCCACCGACCATTGGTCAGCGCAGACTCGTACTTGTCGACACCTCTTCAACCCGCCCCCGCTAACCTCGCTCCCCACATTAGCGCACCCATGGATGCCTACGCCCACCTCCTCACGTCGTACATGGAAGTTTTCTGTCAAGAATTTCGCTGAACGCCCACAGTTCCTGCCAAGCATGGTGTTTATCACCATATCAAGACGCCGGGACCCCCAGTCTTCGCAAAATTCAGACGTCTGGTACGGGAACGATTGGCAGCCGCCAAACAGACGTTCGCCGAAATGGAGGAAATGGGACTTTGCCAAAAGGCCTCCAGCCCATGGTCGTCACCCTTACATATCGTTCTGAAGAAAGATGGCTCCCTCCGTCCGTGCGGGGATTACAGGCGCCGGAACATGCAAACAGCTTAGATCACTACCCCCTCCCAAACATTGCCGACGTGACCTCCTACCTGCACAAAGCAAAGGTTTTCTCTACGTTTGACCTCTTGGAGGTGCCTATGAACCCAGAAGACATCCCCAAGACCGCCATCACCACTCCGTTTGGTAGATAGACCTTCAATTACTCCAGTTTTGGCCTTCGTAATGCTGGGGCCACGTTTCAACGTCTCATGGATGGCATCTTAGGGGATCTCCCTTTCTGTGTATGTTATGTGGACGACATACTTGAGTTCTCCTCCTCAAAAGAGGAACACCTCCGTCACCTGTACATCGTGTTCAACCGCTTGCAACAAAACAGCCTTGTAGTCCGGTACGACAAGTGTACCTTCGGCGCCAACGAAGTGTCGTTCTTAAGGCACCGCATCACTCCTGAAGGAGTCCACCGCCTCCCTGAGAAGGTAGCAGCCGTTCAGAACTTCCCCGGGCCCTCGACCGTCAAAGCTCTGCAGGAATACTTGGGCATGATCAACAATTATCACCGTTTTCTGCCTGCCATTGCCGCCACTCTTGCTCCCCTCTACGCCTCCCTCAAGGGCAAGCCAAAGGACCTGAAGTGGGGTCCTCTTCAAGAAGCAGCCTTCTGCAATGCAAAGAAGGCCCTATCAACTGCTGCCGCTCTCACTTTTCCTATCCCACATGCCCCTCTCCTTCTCTCCACCGATGCCAGCGACGTCGCTATTGGTGCAGTACTCGAGCAGGTGGTCAACGGCTCGCCCCGCCCATTGGCCTTCTTCAGCAGAAAACTGTCCAAGGCAGAATCGGGTTATTCTACCTTCGATCGAGAATTGCTGGCGGTGCACTTGGCTGCCCGTCACTTTCGCCATTTCTTAGAAGGTACGCCCTTCTTCATTCGCAAAGACCACATGCCTCTGGTGCACGCCTTTACTCGACAGTCTGATGCCTGGTCCGCCCGGCAATGCTGACATCTCTCCGCCGTGGCTGAATACAATTGCACCCTTCAATACGTCCCTGGTAAAATGAATCCCGTTGCCGATGCCACGTCAAGAAACACGTTGGCTGCCTGCCGTTCAACTGGAATTGGATTACAACGCCCTGGCTGAAGCCCAACGACAGGATCCAGAGTATCAAGCATGTAGGACATCCTGCACGTCCCTCCGTTGGGAAGACTTTCTCCTCGAAGACTCCAACACCACCCTTCTCTGTGACGTCAGTACTGGTAGACCGCGACCTTGGATTCCTGCTCCCATGCGACGGCAGGTGTTTGATTTCATTCACGGCCTTTCACATCCCTTGTGCCCTTCTACTGCACAGCTGCTGAAGGCAAAGTTCATTTGGCACGGCATTTCTAAGGATGCTAAGATTGCGTCTGCGCCTGTACTTCTTGCCAAACTTCCAAAGTACATCGACACACGGATTCCAAAGTGGGCACCTTTCCTCAACCTCAGCGTCGTTTCGCACACATTCACGTCGACGTTGTAGGCCCCCTACCCACATCACAAGGACATCGTTACCTGTTTACCGTCATCGACTGCTCTACTCGTTGGCCTGAAGCCATTCCCATGAAAACTGCAACGTCCGCCTCATGTAAATCTGCCCTACTCTCTGGATGGATTGCAAGATTTGGTATCCCTGAGCATATCACTTCCGACAGGGGAACTACTTTCACCTCTAAATTGTGGACATCATTAGCGAATCTCCTGGGCATCACCCTACATCAGACAACGGCCTACAACCCCGCTGCCAATAGAATGGTTGAACGTTTTCATCGCACCCTCTAAGCAGTTTTGATGTCCTGCTGCAAGGATTCCAACTGGTTTACTCAGCTTCCCTGGGTCCTCCTGGGACTAAGGACCACTCCTAAAGACGCCCTCGACGTCTCGGCAGCTGAAATGGTGTATGGCGACCCCTTGGTCGTCCCTGCCGATATTTTTCCTTCTACAACCTCCTCCGACGATCTCCAGTGCATACGTCACGTCGTGGGAAAATTTACTCCGTGCCGCCAGACTTACAAGCCCCCAGCGAAGCATCACATATCAACAGACTTGCACTCTGCAACACACATCTTCCTGCGCAACGACACTAGCAAGCCACCGCTAACGCCCCCCTTACATGGGCCCTTTCCTTGTGATCCGACGCAGTCCGAAAGCATTCCTACTAAACATTCGTGGCAAAGAAGACTGGGTCTCCATTGATCATCTAAAACCTGCTTATCTTCTGCCAGATGACCCGCCTACAGTTCGCCTCTCTAGATCAGGGCGCCCTATTTAACATGTACAGTACAGTATGTCCTTTTTAGGGGGGAGCCATGTACCAACCGTGTGTCACACGATCTTACATAGTTCATTCTGTGCTTGTATCTTTGCTCTCCCCTCGCACTAAAAAGAACCTGAAAAATCATGTCTGCTTTTTTCCTCTGTAACATTGTAGATTTCTCAACATGAAAATTCTTGTTGCTTTGAGATTTTGTATATAAAGGAGAGTGTTCTACAATAAACTAACTCAGTTGTTTCCAAGCTGCCTTTGAGTTCACAACCTTCTCTCGGCCCGTTATAACCCCTCTTAGATCAAGCACTTTTCAGATGTGTTGTAACGAATGCAAGATTGGATAGAGTTGCAATTAACATCATGGTCAATTTACCGATTTGTAATCATATATAAACTACGCAATTGTTTTTTTTTCAAGTTTTTTGTTTCCCTAGTAAAACATTTATGATTATTTCAGTGTTTTTCTCCTTGTATGACCGTTTTATTATTTTTTCTTAAGCTCATATTGACCTTAAATTTTAGCCTCGGAATTGATATCTTTTTCTATCGTTTAATCTTAAACAGTTTTTTAGACATGTACATTATAACTAAATCTGACCTGTTGTCATAGAACCTTTCTTCTACATAGTGTTCTTGTCTCACATATATTTCTTAACTGCATTTTTCTTCCTTCTCTATTCTTTATCTTTTATTATCAAGTTTTATCCTTTTTATCTTGATCCCTTCCCACCAGATTTCCATGAAGTATTTATCCTTAACATCATTATCTTTCACACATCTCCACAGTGTCTTTCATCCATCTTCTAATTTCATCCTTATTTATTTATTATCAAATATTGTGTAACGGCAAATTTTCATTCTCCAATTCCTTTCAGGAACATAAGCCTTTTCTTCGTCTTTCCTACCGTTATCCTTATATTAGGGATCAGTTTCATGATGCCCCCTCTCCAATGCATTCAATCAAAGGCTTCCTCTTCCACCAAACCTATTATCTCTATAGTGTCCTCTATTTTATATCGGCAATTAATTCTCTGCCTCACTCTTGATCATCTTCCCTTAACAGGTTCCCCACAAACCATCCTCACTCCCTCCAATCCATTACTCCTCAACACGTGCCCAAACCATTTTATTCGTGGCACTCTTATCATCTCTGTAATATTTACTATACCAGCCGTTCTCCTTATATCACTATTTTCCAATCTTTCAAGCAGTGATATTACCATAATCCACCAGTGCATTATCATCTCTGTACTCTCAAGCTTTGCTTCGTCTTTTCCAATTCTCCGATTCATAGAGAGATAGATAGATGGATATTTTATTGATCATTCTCCACAGAAACATCAAATACAATATCATAAAATTACACAACGGTCAAAATGCATGAACTCATTTCACAAGTCACATTTCCTAAAACGGAGTATAAATAAAAAAGTACTGTATTCAAAACAAATGGAAACAATAATCAATAATAATATTTTAAGTAACACATAAGTGATCGTATTGAGAGCTGTTTACACTATCCAATTCTATGACATAAAGCAACAATAATATAATATAGACTAATAAACATTACACATTAGGTTAGACAGAAAATGCATGAAAATCGTAACACAAAATTAAACATTCCTCCCCAAAATGAAGTCAGCCTGGCGAGGCACAACGCGAGAGTTTGCATCTTATTATTTGAAAGCCTTAGAAATTAAGCTTGTATCTGGCCACACACGCACAACCTCTCCCCTACAGGTAACCGGCCATCCCTCTTTTGTTCTAATGTCCAACCTCAAAAGCAAATGAATAGTGACTCAGTGTTAATCTTGTTCACTCTTCTCTCTTCAACTCATTTACGTTTTTTTTTTTTTTTTTTTTTTTAGGTAGTTACTTCATGTTTCAATCTTTCAGATGATTGCATTACGTCGTCAATATTATTATCTAATAAGTATTTGATATAACGTGAGATAGGGGTATGAAATTCCAAAATTAGATTAATTTTATGACCCAGCGGATCAACTCCCATTGTACCACGCTCCCCCTCAGCTTGAGCGAAAAACTGTCTTTGCTTTGGCCTGACCAGCGATCGAAAATCAACAAGACCAAGTTCGACCAAACAAAGAGAATTTGTAGTGTTTTCCTTACACCTAACAGTGGTTTTAGGTACCATAAATATAATTTTTCCATGGTTCGCAAATCACCGTTAATCCAAGATTCATTTCCATACATTAATGCTTGTAACAAAGCCGTATGAAAAACCCTTTCCTTTATGTAGAAAGGAACATCATTATTTTTATTTAAGAAGGAAATAAATTTCAAAACATACATTCTAGTTTGTGCTTCTGCTTTCACTGATGATGCAGGGGTGTGCAACCTCTTTTCCCAAAGAGATACAAGTCATGACTCTGTTGGTATGGAGGGCCACATAACCTTACTAATTCGTGATATTTACTATGGTTGAAGACGTATGTGAGATTATACTGATAAAGATAGATAATTATCTTGATACTGATTTTATTTATATTGGGATCACAAAAATAAGAAATGTTTGAAACAAAGTATTTTCATTACTAAAAATTAGCAAATGAAAGGCTACTGTAACCTGATTATTATAATGCACAAACATAAATAACTACTTATTATTGGTTAACTGGGATGATTCACATATGAATTATCAATCACAGACATTTTTCTAACCATTAATGAGAATATGAATGGCTACGCTAGGGAGATGGTTGATGTTGCATTTGGGACACCAACTCATCAATATCAGGTTGTATGGATGATGTGGCTACACGCAGGGTACTTTCTAAATGTTCATCAGCAAGTGAAGACCTATACTTGTTTTTGATCAGATTCATTTCTGAAAAAAGATGTTCACATACATATGTGCTACCAAACACTGCCATCATTTTCCTTGCATGGGCAGAGAGTTTTGGATACCCTATTACTGATACATGCTTCTAATAAAACTGGTGTACTGATTTATCATCAAACTTCTTTCTTAGTTCATCATTACACTGTAGTTCAATTATTTCCATCTGCATGTCCTCGGGCATTGCTGTCACATCTATAGAAAAAGGAGAAGCCAAGACTTCAATGGCTTGTGCAGTGTCTGCGGTATCACATCTCTCATCAAGAGCAACAGAGTATGAAGAAAAAGCTGTACCTAGCTTGGCTATTGTACTTATAATATTCCCTGAAAGACTGTCTATTCTCCCTGCAACAGTATATATCTTGAAAGGCTTATATTTTCAACCAGTTTCTTTTTGTCAGGAAACATATTGTCTGAGGCTACACACAAATATTCTTTAACTACATTACTCTCAGTATAGGGCTTGAGTCTTTTTGCAAGGATTTGACTAATCAAAAAGCTTGTTTTGAGAGATGCATCATACTCCTTAACTTTTTTTGTAGACACTGACTGTTGTCCCTTTAGAGATTTCTGCAAGATTTATATTTTTTACTTTGCGTGCTTCCCCTGTCATATTTTCATATTCTTTGTGCTTTGTGGTGTAGTTTCTTTTGATGTTATATTCTTTTTAAACAAAAATGGTTTCATAACAGGCATGTTGCAGTTTTGTGATTGGCCTTAGCAATCTTGCAACCAAAATACATTTTTAAAATTATTTTTTTTTTTTACTGAAAATGTAGTATTAATTATAGTTGAATCTATTAAATTTTCATTGATTAAAACGTTTAATCAAGAAAAATTTAATTGATTGCAATAAAATTTATACCAAATCTCAGTAGAAATATATAAATCTCAAAAAGGTTTGCTTGCAAGTTTTCTATAGCAAATCACAAAACTGCAACATAAACAACTTAGTCAGAGTTGGACTTAGAGTACCAGTAATCACAAATCAATCACAACAAATGAAGTCACAATGGAGACTGGTGAGGAAGCACTCATCAGCACTGTCAGGCGGGAACACATGTACCATACTTCAGTATATGAATCATACGTGTCAGACACATAGACAGACAACAAAGGGTCATTCATTCTATTATGTACTAATCATTAAAAATTTTATGTAATATGTTATTTTCTGTTTTGATACGGGATAATTAGAATCTGTACATTAGTGAATGAAATAGAAAAAATGAAGGCAAATTTATTACATAGGAATATGAATTTAGTCAAACCTTCGGTCGGCTCTAGTTGGTAACACACACACTCTCTCTCTCTCTCTCTCTCTCTCTCTCTCTCTCTCTCTCTCTCTCTCTCTCTCTCTCTGAGGGCCGCACTATAGCTTAATTATTTTTAAGAGAAAGGGCCGAAGTGAAACCCTTTGAATACCGCATGTGGCCTTTGGGACGCAGGTTGCTGCTGATGGCTCCATACTATAGAGCCATCAGCAGTAAAAATATCTCCCAAATATACATATTGCTCGCAAGAACTAGCTTTAATCTCAATAGTCACTGACTTCTTAACTCGTCCAATGCCATTTACCTCAAACAAAATTTAGTCTTACTTCTATTTACTTTCATTCCATAAGAACTACAAAACTGATTGAGTAAATTTAACTTCTCCTTCTCACCACATCTGGTTGTTGAAAGAAATATCGTGCCGTCCATAAGGACAAGGATGTGTAACCAACCCAAAAACTCATCAAAACCACAAGTATTTTTTATTAATATTATAAGATCGTCCACAATAATGACCACCAATAGACATGAGGGTGATGACCCCTGGCGAATACCAATTGCCGAAGCAATTATAGTTGTCTAAACAATACCGTTGGTAATTTTGTACATCGAAATAACTACTACTATCATTACAGATCTACACCCCAGTCTTTTCAATATAAAGAAAATAAAGTACGGCTTGCTACTCTTTCATAACCTTGTTGGAAATCAATAAATGTCACAAGAAGTTTGAATTTCTTCCTGTTTGCAAGGTCAATCAACAATCGCAAGGACATGATATGCTACCAACACACCCTTCCCCTCTGTTACCCCACCTGCTCCCTGTATGGAGTAAACCAAAGAGACAGTCAGGTACACAGAACTGCATCATATAATCTAGCTATTGTGTTTACTACATTTATTGCCCGATAATTCTTAACCAATAACCTTTAACCACGTTTAAAGACAGTAAACCATTTTGCATTAATCCATGATACAGGATAAAATGAGGACATAAATATATTGTTAAACAAGACTACTAAACATAATATCCAAGACACAGGTAACTTTTTATATAGTCCAGGTGGTACTCCATCAGGTCCACTCACTTTTCCACTATTCAGACGCTTGATTTGTGATTGTACCTCATGGTATGAGATAGGATCACCCAAAATGCGTATATATATACATACATACATACATATATATATATATATATATATATATATATATATATATATATATATATATATATATATATATATATATATATAAAGTTTGTAAGTCATCAATATTATCAATTGTATCTCCCGAGTGATCATACAGTTGTGTGAAGTGTTTAATAAATTCCTGATCTGATGGTGAACAAGCATTACCAAAGTTTGTTGAAGTGGTTTTCAACTCTCTACGCTAATTAATAGAACGCCAAATTGTAGCAATATCATTCTGACTTCAAATGTGTTCCCACCTACTTACAGTAACATCAACATTGGGTGCAGGCGTCCTAAATACCGATATAGTTGCGCAATCGTAGAATATAGTAAGAATATTACTTTAAAAATTGTCAATACTTTCATCAAAAGTAGGTTCTCTGTGTCTCGCCAACTCACTGATAAACAATTCTTGATTCATTTGTTCATTTGTGGAGTCATATATTTATTAGAGCTTTAATTTGCAACACGGCATGACCACCGAGCTTAGAAGGGCTCTCTTTGATATGAATTAAATCGAGGCCAGGGCATATAAAGGCTATTTGTGTATGATTAGACAGTAATCTTAATTCCTGGATTATATCAAAACTCTTAACAATGTGTATTTACTCATCAGATATCAAACAAGACACACACAGATGGCCCTGCCAATAAGTAAGACCTCCCTGGAATTGCCTACAACATGTTTGAAGATTGTTAACAACCAACAGTTTTTCCTCCACACAATTCCCTAGCAACATCCTTCCGTTGTCATTAGGATTAAGTACAGCATCCGGGACAGAAGGGTAAAAATAGCTAGGTAGATTTCCACTCACTGGAAAGTCACGGACACCAAAACCAAAACGAGCCTTTAAATCACCAATTACCACACAACCATA
>NC_090755.1:43400508-43413008 GCF_036898095.1 Palaemon carinicauda | reverse complement strand
CCTATCCATCCCAAAAGTAAGGCAGATGTATATGAGGCGTTCCTTGCAGTTTTCATCGGAATGGATTCAGGCCAATGAGGGGAGCGGTCAATGATGGTGTGAAAAAAGGTTTAGGAAAAATCCAGATTATTGAATTTTTTTTTTATATGACAATTATAATATTTTCCTTTCGTCTATCAATTTCTGAAGCTCTTATCTCAAAACTTCTCTCCCAAGGCCCCTTTCTTTGTTTTTACAGAGTAACGGCACCCTGCATCCAGGAGGGATCAGAGTTTCATAAATTTGTCTTATATTTAAATATACTTGAAATCCTTCTAATGTTCATCATCATTGCTTAAGTTCTTATTTTTATCCACATATGTAACCAGATGAATCACTTGTTTTTTAGTCTGCATTTATAGGTGTCATATTGGAAATATGATTTCCTTTGTGTTGTAGTCTTATGATTGAAAGTGGTGATTAGTGACTCTGATTGCTGCAAAGAAAGTAAGTGGATATTTTCAGTGAAAACTGGCAGTGCATCACAAACTTATTTGCCTCTTTTTATATAGTGACATAATAGTCCCAGTATTAGAGGACCATATTAGTCCCCAGAAATAAGTGAACTAAAAGTAAGGCAAGATAAAGCAAAATGTGTGATTATTAAGATTTTGGAAAACAAAGAATTAGTATTATCTAGGAGATAACTATTGTTCATATGTCTAGATAATCCCATAGACTTTGAGTACTTCACAGAGAAACTGGAGAAGGCTTTTATATAAAAGCAGAGATGTAACTGATCCAGAATAAATAAAAGTGATAGTATCATAAGGCATGGTTTTTTTCTAGTAAAATGGGATCTGTAATAAAAGAAATAAAAGCTTGGTGTGCTATATACTGTGTAAATACAGAACAATGAATGAAAGTACTGTTAACACTAAGTACTTTAATTTAATATATAGTCATAAGACTTGGAAATTGGCATGAGGGGTATTCCTTTGTGAAGGTTCGGAGATATATCCTAATATGCTACTTTTATGTTAATGTTTTTTCTTAATGTTACATGTGATTATTCCCACTCTATTTACTGGGTGAGTACTAAGGAGATTGGGTAATAGTATTGGTGAGGTAGTACTCAATGTGGTGGCGATTTGATTTTTTTGTTCAATCGTTTTTCCTCTTTCATTTTAAGTCCAGTTATTGCTGGACAAGTTCATTCAATATTTGAAGTCGTGTATTTTCTATTCATTGTATCTATTTTTGTTCTTTCTCGGAATAAATATTTTTTATTCTTTTAAATAGTAGTAAGTGTTTCTTTTCCATGCATAACCTGTCTCTTCCTTAGCCACGAATCTTCATTTTAATGTTATTTTTTTTTTCAAGAATCTTACCTGAGATTAAAGCTATTTATTATGTCTATTGCTGATTTTCCTCATTTTTGAATAACCGGTCATATTACTTGTTTATCCAGCAAACTTAAGACAAGATGAAATAATATAGGAAAATTCAAAGATTATTGCTGGATCCCATTTAGAGTATAAAATTAAGGGGTGGTACCCATTGCCCAGTTCTTCTTGATTGTTTACCTTTCGGCCAGATCTCTGGGTATTATACTTTGTGTGTGTGTGTGTCTGTGCGTGTTTGTTTGTGTGTGTGTGTGTGTGTGTGTGTGTGGACACTAGGCGGTCTGTGTGCTACATCTAGCCGTAGTCTGCAAACCACTACAAAAGTGCACAGGTACCAATGTCCTTGTGATATGGGTAGGGATCTACTACATCAACGTGAATGTGGGTAAAATTACACTAAGTTTGAGAAACGTTGCCCACTCTTAATAACTGCGTCGATATAATTTTGAAATTTGGCATGAAGTACAAGCAAGGACCCAATCATTAGCAGTGTTAGTAATGCCATGGTAAATGAGCTTCGTGTTCTCTAGCTGTGCAGAAGATCAGTGCGAGGTATGTGAAAGACCATGAATGACTTCAAAAACTTATCCACTGATGGGGGCAGGTATCCTCGGTCTAGGTCTATCAGTACTGGAATCACGGAGGTAGGTGACGTTCAAATTGTCAAGGGGATGTCATCCCAACGGAGGGATGTGCAGGACAACCTACATGCTTGGTACTCTGTATCTTTTCATTGGGCTTATATCATGGCATTGTAATCCAATACCAAATGAATGGCACCCAATGTGTTTCTTGACCGGGTATCGGCAGCGGGATTCATTTTCCTAGGGATGTGTTGAAGGGTTCAATTGTATTTTAGCCATCGCAAAGAGATGTCGGCATTAATGGGCTGACCAAGTGTGTTACTGGCGTGTGAAGGTAGGTGGTCCGTATGAATGATGAATGGCATACCTTCCAAGAAGTGGGGAAAGTGACATAGAGTGAAATGCAACACCAGTATTTCGAGGTCTGAGGTAAAGTAGCGAAATTCTGCCTTGCTTCGACAATTTTCTACTGAAGAAGCCCAATGGGCAGGAATAGTATTGACCACATGCTCGAGTGCTGCACCAATAGCGACGCTGCTGACATCGAAGGAGAGAAAGAGAGGTGCATGTGGCACAGGAAAACTGAGAGCAGCACTGGTTGATAGGTCCTTCTTTGCATTGCAGGTCTTTTGACTTGACTTTAAGGGAGGCATAGAACTGGGCAAGAGTGGTAGAAAGGGCTGGCAGAAAACAATGATAATAGTTGATCATGCAAAAGAATTCTTGCAGAGCTTTAATGGTGGTGGGTATGGGGAAGTTCTTTATGGCTTCTACCTTTTCAGGGAGGGGATGGACTGCTTCATGAGTGATGTGGTCCCACAAAATAGATAGTTCTTTGGTGCCAAAGGTACACGTATCATACCAACCAACAAGGCTGTTCTGTTTTCGGCTGTCGAGCATGAAGCATAGGTGACAAAAGTGTTCCTGTTTGGAGGAAAAGAACATAAGTATGTCGTCCATGTAACATACACAGAAGGGGACGTCCTCTAAGATGCTATTTATGAGGCATTGAAAAATGTCTTCAGCATTACAAAGGCTAAAATCGGAGTAATTAAACGGGTATATACCGAAACGAGTGGTAATGGTGGTTTTGGGGATTTTATCTGGGTTCACGGGCACCAGATAAAAAAACATTCAGGAGGTTGACCAATGAGAAAACCTTCGGTTTCTGCAAGTAGGAAGTCACTTCTGTAATGATCTGGACGGGGTAGTAGTCTGGTTCTGTCTGCATGTTCAAATGCCTGTAATCCCCATAAGGACGTATGTAGCCATCCTTCTTTAGGACAATGTGTAAGTGTGACGACCATGGGCTTGGGACCTTTTGGAAAAGGCCCATTTCTTATAATTCTGAAAATTTTTGCTTAGCAGTGGCCAAACAATCTGGTACCATTTGCCTGAATATGAACATGGAGTGCCCTGTCATCTTTATATGGTGATAATGTTGTGTTTGGTGGAATCCGTAGGTGTTTGATGAAGTTTTGGATGAAAACCTTTCTGCTACAACATGAGAAGGTGAGCGTAGTCATCCATGGTTGTGCTGATGTTGAGAGTGTAGTCGGAGGGGGTTGTAGGGGAGGTACCGAGGAATATGAATCGTTGGGGAGTGACATCATTCAGGATGTGTTAGTATCAAAGGAAATCCGCATCGATAAAAGGTTATGCGATATCAGCAACAAGAAACTTCCAATAATATTTTGTACTTCTATACAATAATGTGATGGTTTCATTACCATGGATGGGTATAGGAGATCCGTTAGCAGCAACGAGGCAGACCCTAGCAGACTTAGACAGAGTAAGCCATATCCTTGAGAGTGGCTTTGGCCGAATTGAACGGTAGTCACCAGTGTCTACCAAAAATCGCACGCACGTAACTGCATCATGTGAAAAGAACAGATTATTGACAGGGGAGCCACTGCCACAGTCAATAACCTATTTACACCTTTATTGGCCACTGACAACCATTGGCACACTTCTTCGTTTCAATACCAAATCTGGAGTGGTAAGAGCATAAATGTGGCCTATGGCCATCAGTAAGATGTTGGAGAGTTCGTTGGTTGGGGCGTAAGCGAGAGGTGGTATATTTGGTGGTGGGCGCCTTTGTCATCATTCCAGCACGTCATGGAGTGGGCGTCTATGTCCTACCGCATTCACGTTAGCTTCTGTCAAAATTGGATAGTTATCGTCTTTGTCAGGAGTGGGGCCATTGATGGTCGTGTAGGTAGTGGAGTGGATGTTCATAAGGGTGTTTACTTTGGTTGTCAGATCCTTAATGGGAAAAATATCAACATGGGGATGGCAGTGAGTACAAGTTTCGGTAGGCGCCGTACACAAAGGGCACAGAGTAGATTCCCTTCAGGAGGAGAGCTGTCTGTGGCAGGTTGCAGGTGAGCGATACTGGTCATTTCCCTGAGGGTGTGCGGAGCCTTTTGGTTCTCCAACAGTTGCTGAGAGAATTGATAAAGCTTTGCTATATGGAAGGCAGTGAGAATGAGTACTGCTCCAGGAGAAATGTTTTGAGAGTGTTGGTAGCAAAGCAAATCTGGAATTTACTTAAGCTAGTTACACTCTTGTAACTTCAGCATACAGGCGATCGCTTCTCTGCTGGCACAGGGCGGCAGTTTCATTAAGGCTTTGTGTGGATTACTCCAGTTTGGTATGCAGCATTATAAAAAAGTAGGACACATTAGTGAGGGGTGCGGCTTGAAGGAGCAAGTCTTCCGGTGGTCATCAATTTTGCAGGAGAGCCATTAGATTGTAACTAAGAATGCCACTAAACTTTATGAAACAGACATAGAGCTTAAATACCAGGACTTGCTAGCATAAACGTCACAAAAACTTAAAAAAAATTAAACATGAGCCACCAGGTTTATACCAGTGGATTTATTAACAGTACAAGGAAGAGCGAGTAATAAGATAAAAAGCAAAACCCTTTCAATGTATGAGCATGTGTGGAACATGTGCGGTAGAAATTCATTGGAAAACAAACTGTGATCGAATTCCCAAAGGAGATCTCTAATACCAGTACCGTTTTGGACTTCAATCAGAGAACTTTCAAAAGACACTGCTGCTGCCATCTCCATAGATGAGACGGTTCTTTATGTGTCTTATCAGTTTCCATCTATCTTATCTAAAATATTTCATCTGATTTTGAGATGTCAATTATTCAGTATTAGTTCCTTGCATTTATCTTATATATGTTCTCTGTCATCAGTATAAGGAATGAAAATATTTTAAATTTTGTCGGGATTTGTTATCGTTCAGTATCCATCAGTACAATAAATTCCCTTCGTGGATTCCCAACATCGGTGGCAGAACTTTTGACTTTAAATCACAAAATCAATTTCTTGGCCCTTACAGCCAGGCACGGGTTCTGGCACAATTGCAGCCTGTAGGTGTTCAGTTAGATTTTTTTTTTCGGTTTGTAGGTGATTTAGGATATGGGTTAATCTGCGAGTTTTAAGTGTAGGTGGTTTAGGATTTGGGATAAGGATTATCAGCCACTTATTTACTCTTATTTATTGGCAATTCAGCTCTCTTTTTATCTTTACTTTATGAGGGGTCGAAGCCTCTTTAGGTCAAATGAAAAGGAAGAAGCTAACGGAGGGGAGGAAGGTATCCACCCAAAAGAACCCATTGGTTCACGTAGCTTAGTTGGAGAGAAAGGAGATACGGCAGTAGGTCCTGATGAGTAAAAGGGTTCTGGAAGAAGTTAGGAAATGTTTAGTTTGATGTATTGGTATCTTATTCTTCCCAGCTGGTTCCCATTTTTATATGGGCTCGCCGTTGCGGATGAGCCATTTCCATCTTTTTCTATTCTGCGCTTCTGCATCATCAATTCCCTTCTCCTATAAGTCTCCTCTCACACAGTCCCTCCATCTCTTTCTTGGTCTCTCTCTTCTTCTTCCTTGAACCTCCATCTCCATAGTATGTCTCCCAACGTGGTCCTCATCTCTCCTCATCAGGTGTCCATACCATATCAGCATCCCTTCCTGCACTCTCTTTGATATTTCCACCACCTTTGTCGACTCCCTTATGTAGCCATTTTTTATTCGATCCTTTCTTGTCACCCAAGGCATCCACCTAACCATTCTCATTTCTGCCACATCCATCTTCTTCTCCTTTGTCTTCCTCATGCTTGCTGTTTCCGATCCATACAGCATTGCTGATTCTTTTGTCACAAAGAACTCCTGAGGCTGCTCTCTAGTTGTTCCAGCCTGTCTGTACCCGATGTTTAACTTCATCTTCCATACCTCCTCCAGCGTTAACAAAGGATCCCAAATACTTAAACTTATCCACTCTCTTTATCCATTCTCCCCTAAGCTGAATACTTTCTCTATCATCCCCCTCACTGGTGGTACACATATATTCTCTCCTCCAGTACTTGCCTCCATCATTCCAATTTCATTGCCAGATCTTTCCTGCTCTCTGTGCACAGAAGAATATAATCTGCATACAATATGTTCCATAGTACTGCCTCACTTACTTCTTCTATTAAAACGTCCATCACCATGTTGAAGATAAATGGGCCCAGAGCCTACCCTTGGTGTAATCCTACTCTCACCTCAAAACCTTCTGTCTCCCCAGCACTTCTCCTCACTCTAGTAAATACATTATGGTACATCTCTTGTATCAGTCTAACGTACTTCTCTGGCACCCTCCTCTCCCTCAGACTCCTCCATACCTCTTGTCCTGGGACTCGGTCATAAGCCTTTTTCAAGGTTAATGAATACCACATGTAGGTCTCTTTGCTTTTCCCGGAATTTTTCCATTAGTTGCCTCAGACAAAATACACCATCTGTTGTTTCCCTCCCCTTCATGAATCCCATCTGCTCTTTACATATTTCTACTTCTTCTCTTAGTCTGACATCTATCATCCTTTCCAGTATCTTCAATGTGTGGGACATCAATTTAATACCTCTGTAATTCCCACACACTTGGACATCACCTTTCCCTTTGAAGATTGGGATCAATATAGTCCCATGCCACTCATTTGGTATCTTTTCCTGCTCAAAAATCTTTATCATGAGATCGTACAGTATATCCACTCCTTCATCTCTTAATGCTTTCCTTTCATCCACAGGAATCATTTCTGGTCCAGCTGACTTCCCATTCTTCATCTTCCTCAGTGCATTTATTACCTCTTGCCTAGAGAACCTTATTACCATGCTAAAGTTCACCTGCCCATGCTCTCTTAATAATCTATCATTTTCTTCATTTAACAGCTGTTCAAAATATTCTTTCCATCTCTTCACAATGTCTTCCTCCTTTCTAAGTACTACACCATCTTGATCTTTTATTTGTTTGATGTGTGTAATATCTTTGGTGCTCTTTTTTGTAGTCTTTGATAGCTTGATCATCTTGTTTAATCCTTCCTTTGTCCCCAGCTCGTTATACACATCATCATATGCCTTTGCTTTAGCTTGGGCTACTACCTTCTTCTCTACCTTGTTTTTTCTCTTTGAACCTCTCTCTGACTTCCCTTGACTGTGACACTTCCCACCTCTTTTTTGCCTCCTTTTTATCTTTTACAACTTACTTTTTCTATACCAATACCCCAGTTTGAGGTATTGGTATAGAAGAAGTGAAACACTTCCTTAGTGGTTTAAGCTTTAGTGTTTAGGATGAGAGATAGTACAAAGTTTCACCTTGAGTAGAAGAGAACTGAAAAAGAGTATTTGTTTAGCAGGTATACATGGTAGGGAAATGGTGGAATAGATATTTCTATAAATGAAAATACTAGAATAAAAAATAAAAATAAGAGTTTATTTGTATGTTTTAGTCATTGAAACATCCACATACTTATCATATGTAATGTGAAGTTAGAAATAAGTCTTGAACTTCTATAAAAGAGAAAAGCGAATTGCAAGTGATAGGAGAGCTAAAAAAATGTTAAGCAGAGATTTACAAGGTTGGGTTACTTAAGTTTCGAATTAGTGTTAGTGTTGGCAGTTACATTATCTGGGAGTAGGGTACCCGCGGAGAGAAGCTGAGAATACATCAACATGAGCAATGATGTGTTTTGCGATTGCTGTCACAGTTACATTATTGATAGATTTGAATTCCTGTCTTAGTATGCTTGTTTCTGGACAATGCAACAGGTAGTGTTTCAGAGATTCATCTGTCAGTTGCTGACAGTAGTTGCATGGTCTTTCTTGTATCTGCTGTGCTGCTAGGTCCTTGTCATTGTCCGGGACGATTTTCAAGTTGCACCGATACCAAAGTCATAGTCTGCATATGATGACTGCAACTTAATGGGGATTGTTTCTTGTATGAGGATGTGAGATTAGGTTAGTTGTTTAGATGTACCGTTTGGCTGATTTGGAGCCATCAAGGAAGGCTCAACTTACCTCATTTGTCTTTTGCAATTTGCAAAAGGCTGTCATTTGATTCGTGATTTTCAGTGAAGGTTGAAGTGTGATACTGATTGTCTGGCTCATCAGGGCTAACTTGGCCAGGTGATCGGCCTCATCATTGCCAGTGATTCCAGTGTGACCTGAAATCCAATTCAGGATGATCTGCATGTTGCCGGTTTGGTGAGCCATGGCTAGATACTGTATTACTGTGATTAGATGAATATTTTCAGTGGGTCTTTTGTTGCTGAGAGCCTGAATGGCTCCTCTGAAATCAGTGTGGATTGTTGTATCACCTCCAGGTAGACTAGCCGAGTGCTATAGGGCTAGGATGATTTTCAGGTTGGAGGTGTAGTTGGAAAGCCTCCAGTTTTTTCTGTAATGTGATGGAGAAACAACTTCTGCTGCTGCAGAAATATCACGGTCAGGTGATCCACCAGTATAGTAGATGCTGTGGGCGGAGGTGCAGTCAATTTAAATTTTGGCTGCTGTAGTAAGTTATTGTGGCATGCAGAGAGCTTTGTTTGCTGCTGGAAGGATGGTGAAATTTTGCCAAGGCAGGAGTTATGTAGCCATCATGCTTTTGTTGCCAATTTGTTTTGAAGGCTTCATTCTGCTTTTTGCATTCTTATTAGTGTAACCAGCAGTCTCTTTGTATGTCTCCTTTAAGAATCAATCTCCTCTCCCAAAAGGAGGAGTCTTTCCAGTCTGTTGTTCAGAGAATAGTCTCTGTCTGCTTTGATTAACTTGAATATGATGCTGCAATTTCTGATGTCGATCAATGAAGAGCCGCTGATAAGTCTCATTGCGTTGTTTTGTACAACTTTTATGGAGGCTTTTTAAGTTTCGATCAGTGAGGTGAGGGTAGGTGCTGCATAGTCGATGTGGGATTGAATTGCTGTAATGTAGAACAGACTTAGGAAGCTGTTTGATAATCCTTGTTTGAGGGAGGTCATTCATTTCCTGGCTGAGAGATTAATTTCTGTTTTCTCTCTGAAGTGGGTTACTTCATTGGCAGGTGATAGAGATTTGCTGATGATTACTCCTAGATACATGAATTGTTTCACCCATTCTATGGGTTCACCCATGACGGTGAAATTTGGAGGGTGTTCCTAGAATTAGATGGCCTTTGCTTTTGTCTTGTTGATGATGATTTCTAGGTCCAGGTCTTTGTATTTGGCTTGGATCATACCAAGTACCTTCTGGGTATTTTTGCATGATTGTGCTTTCTGTGGGAAGATAATACATATTTCATTAGCGAATATGAAGATCTCGACTCCATTTGGGAGTTCTAGTGCGGCAAGATTCTCCACAAATAAGTTGAATAGATATGGGCTTAGTATGCCCTCCTGAGGATATCCATTTAACAGGGGAATGAATTCATAGGATTTTCCTTGAAAGGTGATTCTGGCTTCTAGGTTTTATGTGTAATTCTGAGTCCATACCAGTAGCTGTTCTTTTAATCTTTTATTTACGAGTGGGAAGAGGATTGTTGGTTAGCTGGCCAGTTCAAAGACTTTCTCGAGGTTAAGAAAGATGGCAAAGGATTTTTTGTTTTTTTTTGTTGTAAGGAGGTCGGCCTTACATTTTTGAGTGCCTATGCCTTCTCTATAGGCATAAAGTCGAGGATGAAGTGGGCATATTTTCCATCGCAGTCTTCCGAGTACTATTTGTTGGTGACATTCTCGGTGCAGCTAATTAATGGTATGGTTCGGTGGGCGTCTGGTTTCTTGGGTTTTGGGATGGGTTTTGCATCTTTTTGACGCCATGTTATTGGTCAGAGTCTTTCAGTGTGTGTTCTGCTGATTAAGTGCAAGTACACTAACTTTGCGGGACTTCCCATATCCCTTAGCATACTGTAAGTCATTAGGTTAGCTCCAGGGGCAGTGCCTATTCTGCCTTTAGCAAGAACTGTGGTCAGTTCTTTTAAGGTATAGGGTTTGTTGGTGTCATCTGTCATGTTGCATGCTGCTTCAGTATTGTTATTCTTGATTGAAAGCATAGTTCCCTGTCTATTTATGGTTTGCAAAGGAAGATTTGCGTTTTTGGCTCAGTCAGTAAAGTTATTTGCAGTTTTATTTATTTTAGCTAATGGGGCTGGTTGGGGGACTCTGGTATGTTTTTTTTTTTTTCCAGAGATCTTGTTTTACCAGCCCCATATCTTTCCTAGAGATGTGTTGTAGATTTCGTGACACTATGAGCACCATTTGTCTATTTTCACTTCCAGTGTTACTTGTAAGGAATGTTTAGTGATTTAAACGAGTAGAGCATAGAGTTCTGTCTTCTGAAAAGCTTTCTGGTTCAGTTGATTCTTGCAGTTATCTCTTTGATGCGGCTTTTGTAGTACCACGCATCTGCATGCTTTGTTCCCGAATACTTTTTCTGGGGCATAGATAAACTAGCGGCCGCATCAATCTGGTTGTTAGATTCTAGAGATAAGAAGCAATTGTGGTTGCTTGGGTTCTTTATATATTCTAGAGCCCTCTCTGTCCTAGATTGCTCGAATCTTATCCAGTTTGCAATGTCAGGGTTCCACTTTTAGGGGGGAGGTTGAGGAGGGGGTTTTTTTCTGAAGTTCGAAGTGAATTTCTTTTGCAAAGTGATCACTTATTAGCAGTGGATGCAGTCACCAGTTACCACCCCTTTGGATGGTACATGGCAGGAAGGAGAGATCTAAGCAATTGCATGTTAGATGTAAGCAACGTTACATCTGGATATTCTTGCTAGAGGGCAGGCAGAAGTTAGCCTGTCTCATTTGCCGCCAATATTGAGTTCAAAAATGGATGATGGGTGTTGAAATCACTTGCAATGATTGTATCATCCCCATAGGAAGTGGCAAAGAGCACTTCTGCATTGATGCTTTTGTTTTGAGAGTTGTAGACATTATGGACTGTAAGGATTATGGCTACCAGAGACACCTGAACACTGAATATCTCAGCTTCTGCCTCACAGTCGATGCTTTGCATTCTTTTTGAGGGGATACTATTCATGATGAGAGTAGTTAGTAGTTTCACTGTTGATGTTGGATATGTAGTGCACACTTTAGATCCTCCAAATAAGAAGGGTGCCGTCTCCCTTAATAGTGTCTCCTGCAGCACAAAATTTCAAGATTTTGCAAGGAGGTTTGGGATTGTAGAGAGGCGAACTTTGATGTTGTTGAGTGTATCTTCGTTCGTGAGCATGTTTGTATCAGGTTCGTTTATTGTTGGGACTATGAAGAGGTTGGTGGTGATGTTATGTAACATGCCATGTGAAGATATGAGTCAGCAAACACATGGATGAATTGTTTTAAAGTAACTGGATCGAAATTGTTATCATGTCGACAAAGGACGATCGATCATTACACCCGAATAGAATGACATTTCAGTAGAGGTGGGGTTCTTGTAATTGGTTCCAAAGGAGGGAAGGGTGGTTGCAACACTTTGAGGGTTATTGTTGGGGGAGTTTAAAAGGTTAGGATAGTGACATGTTGCTTCTATAAGGGGCGGTGGGTTATTGGCTGTTGATGAGGTGGAAAGTAGTTGGGGTTGCTCAGAAGAAGTGACAGGGGGGGGGGGGGTGAATTTGGTGGGGTTACCCAGAAGCAGGGAAAAGGATTGAAGGAGAGGTTGGTCTTATGGTCTTGTGAAAGTGGAGTAGAAGTGTGGGGCCGTTGTTGTCACTTTGGAGTAGGTCTTGGTGGACGTTGAGGTATAGGTTCTCGGGAGGACGTTAAGGGGGAGAGGAAACTTCAGGAATTACAGGTCTGGTTGGAGTAGGGGTGGGATGAGGAGTGGTTTGGTTTGTAGGGGGAGAAGTGTGGTTGGTAGGAGGTTGGTTGGTTTAACGTGGTTGCCATGGATTCGTGTTGTGGGAGGTAATCTTCTCCTGTGAGATCAGCGATCAACTGAAGCCTAGCAGGACATCTTTTCTGATACGAATGGTGACGTCCTCGACAGTTAGAGCACTTGGTAGTGCTTGGCTGTTTAGACTGGAATCTTGTGATGCAGTCCTCACTGGAGTGTCTTCTACTGCTACAGATGGCACAGACCTCTGGGCCTGTGAATCGGCTACCTTGGTGGCCAAACATCTGGCATCTGAAGCATCTGAGTGGTTCAGGAAAACACTCCTACACGTAGAAGGTTCCCGAGTAGCCGAAGAAGATCTCTTGGGGTCGCTGTCTACAATAAAAGATCTCTACC
>NC_090755.1:43397126-43400008 GCF_036898095.1 Palaemon carinicauda | reverse complement strand
ATATATATATATCTATAAATTAAGTACATATATATATATATATATATATATATATATATATATATATATATATAAATATAATATACATAATTTATATATATATATAATATATATATATATATATATATATATATATATATATACATACTATATATATAATATATATATATATATATATATATATATATATATATATATATATTATACATATTATATATACATATATATATAATACATATATATATATAGTATATATATATATATATATATATATATATATATATATATATATATATATATACATATATATACATACATATATATATACATACATATATATATACATATATATATACATATATATATATCATATATATATATATATATATATATATATACATATATATATATATATATATATATATATATACATATATATATATATATATATATATACATATACATATATATATATATATATATACATATATATATATATATATATATATATATATATATATATATATATATATATATATATATAATATATAATTTATATATATATATATATATATATAATATATTTATATATATATAATATATATATATATATATATATATATATATACTTATATTTATATATATATATATATATATATATATATATATATATATATATATATATATATACTTATATTTATATATATATATATATAATATATATATATATATATATATATATTATATATATATATATATATATATATATATATATATAAATTCTGTTGGATTATCACTACAAAATTTCTTTAACATATTTTTAAGTACACCATTCATTCGTTTTACTGTTCCATTACATGCAGCTTGATATGGGCTTGTGAATAAAGGTCTAATTGATAATAATCTATGTATTTCTGCCATGAGATCTGACCTTAAACTGAGTTCCCCGGTCGCTTAGTATTTCTTTTGGTACCCCAACTCTACAAAATACTTCTACTAAACTTTCAGCTATAGTAATCGTATCAATATTTCTGATAGGTACAGCTTCTGGGTAGCGTGTAGCTAAATCAATTATTGTAAGAATATACTTGTTACCACGACTTGAGGCTGGAACAATCGGACCCATAATATCAATAGCCACTCTACTGAATGGTTCAGAACTATAGGCATTTTACACAAAGACACTTTTCTTCACTCTTTTCCCAATTTTCTGACATTTATGACAAGACTTGCAATATCTATCAATCTCTGCATTAGCCCCTCTGCCAATAAAATCTACTAAGCACTTTGTCAATAGTTTTACTAGAAGAAAAATGACCAGAAATGAGCGATTCATGTGCAAGTTTCATAACTATCTCTCTATACTCGAGAGGAACTACAATTTGCATTTTACCAACATCTAGCTGATTTTTACCTTTGCACACATTTACGATAAATCACCTTATTAATTACTACATACTTAACAACTCTCCCTTTGCAAGTTTTTTCTTACTCCTCCTTCAAGCTTTTCCTAATTGACTTCAGAGAATCACATGTCCACTGTTTATTACTGAAATCTACTGGATTTACTTCAACTTCAGACAAGACATCAGACAACGGTTTTAATGTAGTTTCCCTAAGACACTGTTTTCTTGTAACTACATTAACATGTAACTTATTTACATCTACTTCGTTATCTGGCACAGGTATTTTACTTAACAATTCTATTCCTGCCTGTATGTGTTGTTTCAATCCAGGTATTAACCCAACAATTACATCAGAACATTTAATTGGTGCTACGATAGCATTTACTCTACCGGAAAAGAATTTACTTCTAAGGTAACATCTAATTTTGGGCAGATATATTGGAACACCCATGAAATTATACACCTTCACAGTTTTATCCTTACCGACATAACGTGTTGGAATCAAAGTTTCATTAAGAACAACAGTATTACGCCCAGTATCAAACAAGACCTCTACTGTTCTGTTAAAAACCCTTCCTTTCTCATCCACAATAGCATTCTTGGGTTTTTCTTCACTAGCTAGAGCGATACTGATATTAGGAATATTAGAAGATTTAGATTGAGCAAAATTAACAGGATTATTTGGACAATTGGGTTTAATATGCCCAATTTCTTTACATAGGTGGCACTGCAATGTTTTAATATTATCAGCACCCACTTTATCAGATTTAGGTTGCATTCCTAACTTTGAACATTTATCAGACTTAAATTTAGAATTTCTACATTTAGTAATTCCGTGAGCAATCAGATACCTATCAGCAGCTAACGCCATTTCATGAGAATTTTTACAAACCCTTTCAAAAAGAAAAGTTCGCAAATCCCTTGAACTATTAGCCAACAACTGATCCATGATCATAAAATCACAGACATCATCATAAGATTTATTAACATCCGCTAATTGCAACCACTTATCAAAATTCTGTCTTGATCTATATGAATACTGCACAAAGCTTTCATTAGTTTCAATATATCCCTCTCTAAATTTCCTTCGATATACCTGAGGATTGACCTGAAACACTTTCAATAAGGCTGCCTTCAATTCATGATAATTACTTGCAATAGCAGGGTCAAGTCCACAATACACTTTCAAAGCACGTCCCCTTAATAATGTGCCTAACATAGTACCATAGTCTTCCTGTCCCCATTTATGAAATTCAGCTAATTTCTCAAATCTATTCATGTACACATCAATTTCATCAATTTTCTCATCAAAAGGGGGAATTTTTGACGAAGATATTACATTCTCGCTATCTACACCACCTATAGCACACCTATTTCTCAACACTGCTTTGGCTAACTCATGTTTCCTGACTTCCTCCTTCTGCTCCCTTTCTCTTTCAAGACATTCCAGTTTAAAAATCCTATCCTTCTCCTTTT
>NC_090755.1:43389626-43394626 GCF_036898095.1 Palaemon carinicauda | reverse complement strand
ACACAGGTTTAAGGCGGCAGGCCGGTTAATGCCGATTTCATAGAACAGGACTTTGACATTCCAATCACTCAATATGGTGACATAGGGCATCTCCAAATTGCATAGGATTTTTGTCTCTGACCTCCGGTTTTGTGAAGTCAGGGTGATTTATATTAAAAAGAAGTGCTTTTCAAATTCAATCTCGTCCCTTGATACCTAATATTTTTTCCCCACAAGTCCTTTATTTTTGCAATATATGGATTTTTTCATAATGGTAAAAAAATAAAACCTATAAATAAGGGGAAAAGGTAAGACAAAAAGTATGAAAAAAAATAAAAAAAGGGCAATTTTTTATTGTTTTATAATGTCTTTCTAAGTTATACATGAAAATTCAATGCTATATCTTCATAACTAAGGGAGAACATAGAATTTGAAGGTCAATAAATATAGTCTGCAGATAAACGTGTTCAAACTTCTACATTTAAATTTTACAACCACAATGTTAATAAAGGATGATTATTATGAAATTAGTGTGCCTTTTTTTTTAATATTAATGATACAAAACAGTGTTATTTACCATAATCTATTCATAAATTAAGATCCATACTCTCAATATCTTGCTAATTTAGGCTCCTGCTCCCCCAATGCCTTTAACTTTGGCTGGTTATTATTATCTTACGAGAGGGCCATAACTGTCCAAGCTACTCTCCGTGGCCAGATTTTATTTTAAAATGCACCTACTTCATATTGTTTTGATTTCTTCAATTCTTCAGTTCATGTAATCTTTTTCTGCTTATCAATATGACGCATATCAATACGACTCTTGAGAGTAGATATAGCAGCTTTGGATGTATTAGGAGTAGGTGTAAATTCAAATAAAGATCATAGTCCTAGGCACTGTGTCAGGCAAGGCTGTCGCTCTTCCATCCACTCTCTCTCTCTCTCTCTCTCTCTCTCTCTCTCTCTCTCTCTCTCTCTCTCTCTCTCTCTCTCTCTCTCTCTCTCTCTCCATAACTAACCCCGCTAATATCACTGATATTACCCACTTCCTAACTCTTATTAGAGCGAATTTTCTTCTTCCTTGTTTTATCAAGATGTTGAAATTGTCTTTTCCTCCTTAGCTGAAGAAATTCTTACCTAAACTAAGGAGAAAAGACGTAAAAGCGAGTGAATGTCAGAGGTCAAACTCAAACGTATACTCTTTCTGAGGTTTGTGCTAGCACTGAAGGATGTATTGATCATAATTTCCTGTCTTCTGAATCATGGAATCTATACAGATGTCATTGCTCACATTTTTTTTATATCTAAACGTAATAATTATCAAAATTTAGGATAACAGGAGAAAAACTGTATTTTCTTGTACGGATCAATGTCTTTGGCTTAATGAGTTACTTCCAAAAATTACCCAGTAACTATGAAAGTAGGAGGAATTTTGATTAGATATTTCGTAAACACATTTTCCATTGCCATACGAAGCTCAGTGAATTTTTTTAGGATTTTATGTTTTTTTCATTATTTATCACCATATAATTGCTTACAGGCCAGCTTCCTTAAGACGATCAATGCAGACCTAGTCTTCTTTGGCCCAAATATTCTGACGGATCACAAGGAAAGAGCTCAAATAAGGGGTGTTAGTGGTGGCTGGCTAGTGCAGATCTGTCGGTATGGGTTGCTTATCTAGGGGCTTGTGATTCTGGCAGCATGGAATAAATTTTCCCACAACGTGATGTTGGTATTAGAGATTGTCGGATGAGGATGCAGACAAAAAAAAAAAAAATCAGCAAGAATGACCATCGGGTTGCCGTATACACTTTCAGCTTCTGAGACATCCATGTAATTTCTCGGAGTGGTCTTTAACCAAAAAAGACCCAGGGAAGTTGGGTAAACAACCTGGAATCCAAGCAGCAGAATATCAAAGCTGCTTTGCGCTGAAAACTTGGTGATGTCTTCTAGGTTCACAGATACCTGATAATACCATTTCAGAAGGTCGAGGGTGGAAAAACTTTTGTTTTGCGCAAATAGGAGGTCCCGTCGGAGAATTGGGAGGGGATAGTGGTCCGGTTCTGTTTTCGGGTTCAGGCACCTGTAATCTCAACACAGACTCAATGAGCCACTTTTCCTTATAACGAGGTGTAACAGCCTTTTGGCAAAGCACCATTTCTTCCATTTAGGCAAAGTTTGTACTTCCATGTACGATGTGAGTAGGTGTGGGTAGTCATACGTAGATGAACTGGTGTGGAGAGTGAGGACAGGGGAAGCTGGTTGGAGAGTGTTGACGAGTAGGATTCAGAATTGACTAGCCGTTGGTGAACAACATCATCCAGGAGATGATAATGTAATAGGAAATCAGCACCAAAGATTAGCAATATGACATCAGCAACAACAAACTTCTAGTGAATTTTGATGCTTCCATACAATCAGGTGAGGCTCTCGTAACCAGGGATGGGGATCGCAGATCCGTAAGCCGCTACTAGGTGGATGTTAGCAAGTATAGTCAGACTTTTGTGTCCTGGAGAATAGCCTTTGCTAAAATCACAGGCTCATAACTACATCATATTAAAAGAAAAGATTATTGAAAGGGAAAGGCACCAACACAAGAGATGGCCTATTCATAAATTTTTTGGGCACAGAAAACTGTCCAAACATTTCTTTGCAGTAGCTCCAAATCTGGAGAATATAGAAGCAAAACTGTGACCGATGGGCAACACTGCATGGTATTAGAGCTGGTTGTTTGAGGCTTGAGCGAGTGGTGGGTGGTGGGTTGTTTTGTCAAAACTCCGCCACATCATTTATTGGGCCTCTTTTCCTATTGTATTCACATGTCCACTTTGTCAGGTGTGTAGGAGTTGATGGAGGTCTTGAAGGTGATGAAATAGCTTTGCATAATAACATTGACCTTGGTCATCAGCTTCTTCATAGGCAAAATATCAACATTGGGGATGGTTGCTCATATAAGGTTTGGGCAGGTTACAGGCGCATGATACAAATCATTTCCTTGAGGGCAAGCAAAGCCTGTTGGTTCCCCAACAGTTGTTTAGACAGCTGACGAGGTTTGGTTATGCAAGTGGCTAGCAATGGTGAGTACTGCTCTAGGAGGTATGATTTGAGGGCGTTGTATGTTATTGGGATGTCCCCTTGCTCGCACGGGTAATCAGAGATTTCCGGGAAAGTTTTCTTGTGAATCACCAGCACAGCATAATCTTCTTCGGCACTTGACAGAGGGGAAACTGAACCTCAGCTAGCTGAAATAAGGCGAATACCTCTGTACTGACGAAAGGGGTTAGTTTCATGTATGTGGCATTGTTAGGAGAGTCAGTCTTGGAAGGCGGCATCATCAAACAGTAAGACACAGCAGTGATGGAGAGACAAGAGGAAGTTGGACATTCCCGTGATCACCAATGTTCTGAGGTATCAGTCAGGTGATAACTGAAAGCCGAGATGAATTCAACTAAACTCTATTGAACAATTATCAAGTTTAAATACAGCGACTTCCAAGAAGGATATCATAAAAATTCCAACCTGAGGAATCTTGTGCTGGCATGATAACACAAGATGGCTTATTAACAGTGCAGGGAATAGAAAGTGTTAAGATAAACATATCTTAACCCTTACAGTGTACAAGGATGTATGAAACACGTACGGTACAGTTTGTGGGTCTTTTTTAGTATCAACACTGAATTTTTAGGTGATAGATCTCTAAGAGTTGTTGATTGGCACAATTGTGAGTATAGGAATAACTTAGGTTGCTCTAGGCAGTGTTCTTGGCACATCACTTGTCATATGGCTTGGCCTAGAAAAGAAGCTCTTTGCATATTCAGTTGATGCTACGCTCTTTGCATCAATTGCATCCTATGAATCTAGATCTGTCATTGCTAATCCCTTAATTTTGATAAAACTATAATCAATGCATGGTGCAGGTTTCGGCGCATGTATTTGAACCCTAAGAAAATTCAATTTATGATTGTAAGTAGGAGGAAGATACTGGCTCCTCGACATTCAGATCCCGCTATTTTTAGTTCTTCTTGAAACCTATAAAACTTTTAAAATTCACAGTGTAATTATTGATTGCAAATATACATTTGTGAAACATATTTGGTCTCTTTCTTCTACAACTGCTGGAAAAATGGCTTATTTAAGACTTTTGGTGATCATCCTATTTGTGAGAAGTGCTTAAACTCTTTTATTTTCCCTTGTTTCGAGTATTACCCCCCTGACTGGTCTTCAGCTGCTGGATCCCATCTTATTTTATTGGACAAGAACTTGTTCAATATTAAATATCCCATCACTGCCTTGATAATATTTTTTTTAGGAACCATCATTCAGTTAGTTCTTTATGTATGTTGCATATTTGTTTATAATTCTGTCAATCTTTTGTTTTCAGATTTCCGTACATTGTACCATCCTCTACAAAATACTACACTGTCAAAAATTCACCGTAAAAAAAAACGGTAAAAAACAAAATAGAGGTTCCAGGCATTTGCCGTCTTAAAAATCGATATATTGACATAAAGGAGTGATTTTAAGGTTACCAACCTATGAAATATAATAACACAGTATGGTAAAATTATGGTCACCTGTATTTTACTGAAATACGGCTGATATCAGTACATCTTACAGATAATTTCTGATTAAAACTACGGTTTCTTTTAACAGTGTAGGTGCACAATTATATCTTAGAGTCATGCTTTTTCCACCTGTGACCAGATTGTGTAATTATCTTCATAAGTAACCTCTTGAATCGTTTAGACTTCAGAACTTATAACCTACAGAGATTTTTTGTTTTTTGTTATAGTTTATATAACAGATCTAACTTAACAGTTATTCATTCTCAAATATTTAAAATTTAGAGTTTACTATTTTTCGTTTAGTTTATTTATATCCTTAATTCCTTTCCTTGCTGTACTATTTTTCACTGAAAGAACCCTTTAGCTGATAACATACTGCTTTTCTAACTAGTGTTGTAGCTTAAACATTAATAATAATAATATTGACGTGGGGAGATGCTTCATCTACAATACAGT
>NC_090755.1:43332126-43372126 GCF_036898095.1 Palaemon carinicauda | reverse complement strand
ACGGGGGTGGATTACACCGGGGTGTTATGGATAAAGGAAGGGAAGCAAAATCCGGAGAAGGTGTATGTCATACTATTCACATGCCCGATCACTAGGGGTATACATCTGGAAGTAGTCAGAAATCAGTCTGCTGACTCATTCCTCATGGTCTTCCAGAAGTTTAGCAACCGTAAAGGCTTTCCTTCACTAATGTTGAGTGACAACGCCACTACTTTCGTAGCAGCATCTGAATATCTGAAAACGATGGCAGATAGCCTGCTTTTTCAAAACCATCTGGAGAAAATAGTGTAAGTGGAAATTTATACCAGCAAGAGCACCTTGGTTTGGTGGAATCTGGGAGAGATTGATTGGACTACTGAAAACCTGTATGATGAAGGTAATCGGTCGAGCTCTTCTTAGTTATGATGAGTTATCCTGCATTTTAGGGGAATTGGAATCCATCATAAATGACAGGTCACTAAGCTACACATCGGGGGACCTTGATCAGAAGGAGATTTTAACACCTAATCCCCTGATCTTGGGTAGAAAATTAAGATCCTTTCCTAAGGAAATGATTAATTGGGAGGAGGTATCTGAGGATCCATTGTTTAGTAAAACTGAAAATGTAGAAAAGAGATTCCTTTACATATCCAAATTATGTGATCAATTATGGAAAAGATTGAAACATGAATATTTGATTTCTATAAGAGAGACTCATCGAATTGGAGTCCAACATAATTCTTGGCCGAAAATAGATGTCGTCCTCATACATGATGAACGGCCAAGAAACAAATGGATGTTGGGTCAGGTGATTCAAGTGCATGTTGGGTCTGACAATGTAGTTAGGGTAGCTACCCTCAAAACCTCCCATGGCCAGATCATGCGTCCCATTGTGAAGTTGTACCCGTTAGAGTTGTGGCAAGAAGTTGAGACTCCTGATCCTGCCAAAATTCCTGAAGTGAGTACCCGACCATCTAGGAAGGCTGCTCGTGTGGCTGCAGAAACTAGAAAAGATTTGATTCAAAAGGGACTGTTGTAAATACTTGTATATTATAACTTTTTGTGGCGGGGAATATGTCGTTATTTACAATAACGACATGGAAAAATCAATTGTTATTGAATATCTATGTTCATGTTGTATATGGAAAATGTTCCTTTATATTACATTGCATTAAGTGGAAATGTGCAGGTTTGTGTACAAATGAACGTTTTATCTATATTTAATTGTAATAAGCATTGTTACCAAGGAATATTGTCTTGTGAATAGTTGTATAATTGGTTAACAATGCGATGTAAGTTGTTTGATAGATTCGTTCGGTTCGTGTTGGATTGTTCGTTTCGTTCGTTTTGTTGTTTCTTTTGTCGTGAGCGAACGAGACCGAAGTCGTGAGTTTGGGTGAGAGCGCGAACGTATTATTTTCATGACAGAGGCAGCAGAGGTAACGGCCACAGTTGCTGTCGATCGCTTCTCAAGTCTCAACGTTCGTAGCGTGGTTTGGTAATAGGAGAACTTAATTAGAGTGAAGAGAATTTCACTTTGATTAACGATGCCGTTCCTTCTCAGTATTTAATGAATTGGATGAATTAGTCAACCGAACTTTGGATGAGTATCATATATTATTTAACTGCCTTCAATGGGAGAAATTGCTAGGGATATGCATATCTGTGTGTGGGATTCCATGACTGGGTAAAATTAAATATATATTAATGGTATCGTGGTTTACCCGTGCCTATTGTAATCCGAACTCGGCAAGAACTTCATATGAAACTAGTAAGTAATAATTGGGGGGGAAAAAGCACAATAGAATATAGTATGTCTTTTTGTCTTTGTAACACAACGCAATGAATACTTTATGTAGAGAAAGGGTGTTGAGTTCTCTTAAACGAATCTGGTAATTAGTAATTTCTGTAATTGACTGAAGTCATTATATGTTGTTGCTTGTTTAACCCTAATAAGTAACGATAATGGGCACCATAGTGAGTATAGGAATGTGATATCTGGTGTTCCACAGGGTAGTGTTCTTGGCCCATTACTTTTCATACTATATACACATGACATATGGTAAAGTCTTGAAAAAAAGCGTGTTGCATATGCAGATGATGCTACACTCTTTGCATCAATTCCATCCCCTGAATATAGATCTGGGGTTGCTGAATCTAGCTAAAATTAGTGCATGGTGCAAATTATGGGGTATAAAGTTGAATCCTAATAAAACTCAAAGTATGATTGTAAGTAGGTCAAGGACGGTGGCTCCTTAACACCTGGATCTCAGTATTGATAATTTTTCTTTAAATTTGTGACTCTTTTAAAATTTTAGGTTTGATTCTCGACAGCAAATTTACTTTTGAGAAACACATTAGGTCTGTCTTCTTCCATTGCACAAAAAAATTGGCTTATTGAGAAAGTCTTACAAGATTTTCAGTGATCAATCTATTTTGAAGAAGTGTTTTAATTCTTTCATTCTACCTTGTTTTGAGTATTGTTCTCCCGTCTGGTATTCAGCTGCTGATTCTCATCTTAATTTGTTGGACAGAAACATACGTTCTATTAAATTTCTTATTCCTGATCTAGATATTAATCTTTGGCACCATCGTTCAATTAGTTCATTATTCATGTGACATAAGAGTTTTCATAACTCTGACCATCCTTCACATTCAGATCTCCCTGGACAATTCTATCCTGTTCGTAGGACTAGGCAAGCAGTTAATTCTAATTGCCAGGCCTTCTCCATCATGAGACTCAATACTACACAGTATTCTAGAAGCTTTATTCCCACGGTGACTAAGTTGTGGATTGATCTTCCTAATCCAGTAGTTGAATCAGTAGAACTTCAAAAGTTCTAAGTTGCAGCAAATATTTTTATGTTGAACAGGCTGACATAAGTCTTTTTAATGTTTATGTATGACATATCTGTTTTGACGTTGTTACTGTTTTTAGAATGATTTATTGTTAATTTGTTCTAATCATTTATTTATTTCCTTATTTCCTTTCCTCACTGCACTATTTTTCCCTATTGGAGCCCCTGGCTTATAGCATCTTGCTTTTCCAACTACGGTTGTAGCTTGGCTAGTGATAATAATAATAATAATAATAATGATAATAATAATAATAACAGCGATAAAGAAGTTTGAAGTTTATGTAAATATATCATAGAATGAAGAAATTACGGTTTACTCAGATCACAATCCTATAATTTCTGTTAATAACATAAAGAGTAATAATCAAAAGTTAACTAGATGGTCATTATGTTTCCAACTATATTGCATTGTTGTAAAAAAATATATCCGGTGAAGAGATCGTGGTGACAGATTATTTATCTTGTGTTGAATCAGTGGATTAAATCTCGATATAAATAATCTATTTTTGGGGGGAGCTATCTTATGAAGATGATCTTATGTAAGTAGATTCTTTTATTCACGTATTTTACTTTTTATTCAAGATATATTTAATCAACTCTTAACGTGAGTTCCAGTCATGTAGGATTAAATAAATGTATATAAATTACATAAGACTTGTCATTCATTTAATTATTTTTTCAATCAGTTCTGTATTTGTAAATTCACGTTTCGTCAAAGAATGAATTTTTCACTTCACATGGTTACGAAGTCTTATGAAAACTTATGAAAAGGTATGCTATATGACACAAACGCTAGGGGTTGCATCGTGTTTCAACGTGGTGGAAAGAGGCAATAAGGATCAAAACAAAAATATTCTCTTTTTTTTAATGTTATAAGAGGAGGTAGGGGGGAGTTAACTGAGTGGGTTGTCCAATCAGGTGACGATAGAACCCTACTACAAACTGCCAAGTTGGCAACCTCATGTTGGGAGATGTGTCCAGACCAAACCCCCACACTACTAGAATGATTAGCTCGAATATTCCAGAATGATTTATAAGGGCCTAGCAATGCATAGAAGATAGAGATCCAGCCTGACATTCCACAAGATTTGTGCTTCCGCCATCCCTCTCACCAGCACCTCTTCAGCCATGGTGTTTCCTATCAAAAGTAAATAGTGTTTTCTCTCAAAAGTGTATAGTGCTTGCTAAAACCTTTAGCAATTTCCATCTGGAAGAAATGAAGTGAGCTTGTGAGCACAGTTTATATTGTAATTTATTTATTTATTTATTTTTTTTTTCTTTTTTTTTTTCTTTTTTTTTTACCTGTCCATATGAATTGGTTAAACAGTGAATTGCATTTATTTTTGCTTAACTGTTCGCAACCCTTGTATGAGCCCAAAAGACGTAAGAGTAACCGTTATTTATATGTAAATGTAATTATTGTTTACTTCCTATAGTTTTAAAGTGTCAACTTTTTTCATTAATTGTCAAAATTAAATATTTTCATGAGTAAATTTCTATTAAAACAAGTGATTGTATAATTCTTGAAGTAGTCCAAGAGCTACTAGCCATTTATTTAACAGAAATTACCAAAATTTTAGTGGGCATTTCTGGAAAGGGTCTACCATGCGATATCCAAAAATCGGTATCCTTATGTTGGGCAGCGCTGGATGTGGATTTTATTAACCCCTTTTGTCCGAAAATAGACTTTTCATTTTTCGGCAAAATATGGGGGTAGGGGAAAGAAAATTTGCTGTAGCTCCTCTCACACTGGGCCTAGAATGAGGAACTATATACCAAAATGATGCTATTGATCTTTAAATTTATTTCATATCAAACAACATTAATTAACTGATTATTGGTGGTCACTAGGGGTCAAAAGGTAAAGGTCCGCCCTTTGAAATGTTGGGTTTGGGTTTTAGATGTATTTTGGCTAAATAAGATTTAAAAAAATTTCCAAGATTTACTAATTATGAACAAAATATAAAGAAGAGACATAAATGAATTTTTTTGAAGAAGATGGGATCTATTCCAGCAATATGACTGATATGACAAAAGTCATTATTAAACGGTTCCTGTGAAATTCACTTGTCAAATCGTTTAAAATTTAGTTGATAGATGTTTCACCTACATTACTGAGATCTGTTTTATTGACTTTGTGTGTGCACCTGTTTTGTCTTTAAAACATTATAAAAACAGTTATTCTTTAATAATGTAATGAACATCACCCTGCCGCTGTAAATAGTATGCCACTAATGGCTGTGAGCTCTCGTCAAGGTAATATGGTTATTAATGCATACGATTTTTTTTTCTTTTTTTTTTCAATTGCTTCATCCGCAGTAATGACGTATGGGAGTGGATCTATAATTTAGATTAAAACCATTGAAGAAATTTTATGCAGATTTCTGGCAGTGAGATATGAATAGTCAGTTCAGTTCATATGTGTAACTTCAAAAATGTTGATCCACAACTCCTTATACAAATTCAGTTTTTATGTATGTAAATGGCTGTTTACAAATAAGTATAGTCCTAGATATGAAATATTAGAGTTTCAATTTTGTCAGGTTTGATAATCCGCAGCAAACAAATGATAACTGCCCTTACCTTCGCAGCCAACTGACTAAGCTTGCTGTATCGACATCAGGGGTTTTACCAAATGTGTGCATATTCTGCAAAAAAAACTCGAAAGAAAATTCGGGGAAAGGAATAAACACTCACCACATGTGTATGTGATTCTGTTGAAAAAAAATATCAAAGAAGCTGCTCGTCCTCTAAATAGTTGTGAAATGGTTGGGATGATAGGTGACATTGGGTTTCATAGCAAAGAGGTGAAATATCATAATGACTGTAAACGAGATATTCCTGAATCAAAAGAGGGACACATTAAAGAGAACAGTGTTTCCTGAGAGTGACAATGCAAACAGTATTGCTTCAACAAGTATATTCCAATACATTGAATCCTCAGTCATTGACAGTTATCGTCCTGAATATATACCGTGTTTCATTATATCGACATTACCTTAGATTTCTAGAGCAAATATCTAATGTTGAGATTGTACTTCACAAAGTCTCAACTTTAGGGAATAGGATTATGAAACATTTTGGTGAAAGAGTCAAAATAGATTGTTTAAGTAGGAAAGAACGTTTGTTAGTGTATTCTAGCAGGGCAAATAAAAAACTGGCCTTTTCAACAGCTTCAAAATTTAGCAGCTCGGAAGAGCATATTGTGACTGAAGCAGCCTCTACATTGCGTTCTAACATCCTTGAAATTTGTAAGTGCGCACCTGAATTGCCTGTGTCCTTGTCACTTGATGATTTTAAGAAAGGGCAAGTAAAAATTCAAGACCTTCTTCATTTGTTTTTTACCACAATTCTCTGTGGCTTGCAGAATAAAGATATGCCTAGTGAGTCAGTAAAACGAAGGGTAGTCTGACTATCCCAGGATGTTATGTTCTGTACCAGCCGGGAAGAGTAAAACCATCCAAGAATCTTTGTCTGGGAGTTGGAATGAAAAGCCTCACAGGTAGTTGCACCGGTTGCGGTAAATTATCACACAGCTGAATCAATTGAGACGGAAATGGTGTAGAAAATCACAGCAGAAGGTCAGCTTTTACCTGATATGCTCTTACCTCAAGTTGGTCTCTCCACAGGTCTTGCTTGGGATAATTATGACGAGCTGGGAGAAACTTTATCTGGCAAAGACACTTCATGACACCGATGGGATATGCTACCAGAATAGGCCTGCTGCAGGGGTGGGGGTGAGAGGGGGGGGGGGGGGTTGTAAGGTGCTCAGACTGAAGGGACCACGAATACTAATGCAACTACTGACCAAGTACCTGTGAAAAGACGACGAATATTTTATACGCTTCAGTGACAAATCATGTCATATAAAAGAAAGCCATCACTGTCGAAGTTCGAATTTGAAAGAATATTCACAAGATCCACCATCCAGCCCGGAGATAGCAAAGAAAATGGATATAATCTGGTCAATCTGCTGCTGCCTGATGTCCAGCACTCCTCTGTGGCATGGCTGGAATTCCTTGGTCACAGAGGACAGACTCCCTTTGCAGCAGATTGGGTATATGGAAAATATTTAAGTGCCACCAACAAGATTGGATGTAGTTAAAGAAGTTTTGGTAAGGTCTCAAAAGGTTGCGTGTGAGCGCGATGAGGCATATGCTATAGTGACATATGACCTTTCTTTCACAAAACCTCCACTCCCGATCCAAGCGCAAGAATCCCCTCTCTTTGACAATATCTTCGTTTGTTTTTGTGCTTTTCATATTTCCATTGCCTATTTCAGCCCATTAGTTTATAATGTTGAATCGTCTGGTTTTACCAAGGTTCTTTGCTCGGCTGACGTGGCGGCTCATGGTTCAGTAAGAGGATTCATTGTTGGAAGCGTATCCATCCCCTGTTTGCAATTGCCTTGCAGACTCTGCATTTTAAGCAATTTATTGTAGAAGGTAGAATACCAGATGAATGCATGGCGTGGTTGAATTCCTTTTCTGCAGACCCATCATCCCAATCACTTTTGATAAATTGGAGTTACTGCAATTTGTAATTTGTTGGAGAGATATGGTGGATTCTGTGATCAGACTCGTCAGGGTCATCATGGCTCTACTGCTATGTTCTGGTTTCTCTACATAGATCTTGTTCATATATTCATGCTTTTTGACAGGGCCGGCAGAACAAATGACCTAGACCTCTACATCTATGCTTTAAGCTCAATGATTCCAATATTCTTTGCAACTCACAAGCCAAACTATGCCCATTGGAGGTCATTGTATCATCTCATTCTGCTCAATATGGAAATGACACATTCGGGAATCAAGCCAAGTTTTGACGGAGGTGAACTCTCTGTGCAGAGAACTAAGAATATCTTTTCCAGAAGTGCAGTTGATATTACCTTAGAGCAGACTGTGAATAGGGATGCCACATCCAGGCAAAAGGGTATTGCTGCATTTACACAGAATGTTGCAGCCCCTAAGAGGTGGACAGTGACAAGATCTTTTATGGGAGCAATTGTGAGTTGTCTCCTGGAAATGGCTGGAATCACACTGGTGGATGATGCAATAAAGGAACTAAAGTCATTGAGGATAGCCAAAGACAATGCAGACCTTAAAAGCACGATCACAGAGGTGGAGAACACTCTCAATCCATTCACATGATACTCTGTATTGCCTAAACACTGGCAAAGCTGCCTCGGATGGTGGGAAAGACAGTTTTCTCCAGTCAAAAGAAACTGGATCTACCTAGCATCCAGTTTTTGTTGATGAATGTAAGATAGATGGGGGGCGTTTTGAACGGGCTTTTAAGCGAATAAAGGTGATGAATTCCTCACAGGATGCAGTAAAAGTTAAGTTCACCACAAAGGACAAATAGATCAAGGAAGCAAAATGCACCAGAGACATATTTGGAAGGCTGTTGTATTTGTCAGTATTGTTCTGTCCTATCTTCTCACTCCAGTTCCTTTCTCATTGTGTCATATAACTGGTAATATGAACAAGACATCAAAGAGCACATTAATGGAAAAATTAGAAGCAATGGGAACCTTGAATGCCATACCAGACAGGACTGATGTCTATATTTTTTATGCTATGTTCTTCTTCTGTACGCTTGACATGCCATCCACCTATGTGTCATGGGTAGATAGAATAATATAGAAAAGAATGATAAAACATGTGAATTTTCTACTCTTGAGAAACAAAGAGAGAGGAGGTCCCGCTAGTGTTTACTGGAAACTGTCACCGTTGCTGATGGAGATCAAGAAATTTATTAGAGGTGCCTAGGTCAGCGGTCTTTGGGCATAACGATCCTCTGTCTGTAGCAAACCAAGGAGCCAACATTATGAAAGGACCCATAGGACAAGAAGAGCAGTGTTGTCACCGAAGAATATACATTAACAAAAGGTAAACACAGGCCTCGCTTCAATTATAGCGCGATATGGATCTTGATTATACCACCAGAGCGTTTCTCTAGATGTTATCAGAGGCATGGTTTTAACGAAAACCAATAAAGATGAAGAAAGGAGAAAATTTCCTTATATGGAATTGTCCAGAGTTAACTCCTCCCATACAGGGATATATAAACTTCAGCGAGAACGAGAGAAGGGGGTACGAGAGACAGAACAAGAGTACGAACGAAAGAAGAGAGAGTAAGACAGATAGAACGAGAGTACACAGAGAGAGAGAGAGGGAGAACAAGCACAGGGAAGGAGAGAAGACGTAAGGACCAGAATGCAAACGTAACCAGCCTTGTCCGGGATGTCAGAACGAGTTGACCCCTGCCCTCATTACCGACCACGAAACGCCTGGACCTGAAATATCTACGTTCCTGTCAACCGTCGAGAGCTGCTGTGAAGAGTAGTATTTTCTTTTTTTTTTTATTATTTATCTACTATCTTGACTGTTCCCCTATTTGCTGGAGTGTAGTTTAATCAAATGATTTTCTTTGTTTAGTTCAGTGCTTCCTAAGAACTCAATTAAGAAACATTTACCTTTGACTAGTTGTAAATAAAATTATGTTTTCTTTTGCGAGTTTTCTTTCTATATTTCCTTTTGTTTAATTGTTTATTGTGGTCGAAAAATCACAATTTCATTAATCCATTCAAAAGAACCTGGTTCGATCCCCACGAGGATCGTAACACTATGGGAGGATGGCAATGTCCATTTTGAAACAAGCTTGTAGCACTGGTGAAATTGTACACAGTCTGTGACATATATGCTAATGGGCCAAGTTTCAAGGGCATTGAACATGACTTGCGTGGTAGGACACCCACTACCTACATAATGACTGGCTCGTCACAGAAAAGACCACCAGATCTCAACACAGCTTGGAGCACATCACAATTCAAAACAGAGATTTTGCCTTCTTGGAGGATGAATGGTCATCAGATAAATATGCTTCGACTATTCAGGGACATCAGGTATACTTTGCAGTGGAACATGAATGCTACCTTTACACTTCATCAAGTGGAAATATCAACACAATCCGGGTTCATAAGCTTCAGTGCAGGCATGAAGAGGCCGATACAAGGTTACTGTACCATGCAGACTTTGTTGCTGTTAACCATGATATGGCCCCAGTGATTGTCATTTGAAGTAATGACACTGACATCTTCATCCTCATTCTCTACCATGCTAGGTTTCTTAATGCACAGATTTGGATGGATGTTTACTTGAGTTATAGAAATTCCAGGCGTTTCATAGATATGTCACATCTTGCAACCAAACTGACTGTACCTATATGCGATGCTCTACCTAGCTTCCATGCTCTGACAGGCTGTGATTACACAGCCTCTTTTATGAGAGAAGCAAAGTGGAAGCCATTTGAAATAATGAGAAACTACCCTAGGATCACATCACCAATTAGTCACCTTGGAGATTCATATGTTGTCGATCCAGATGTTGCTGGTGTAGTTGAAGAGTACTTGTGCATTGTCTATGGAGTTCGGAACCTGACAAGTGTTGATGAAGCCATCAACACCATCGTAACTAATTGGTAGGTTTAGGACTTGGCATTCGATGAATGATAAATTTTTGCACATTTAAACGTGTTTTTCATGTTTCAAGTAAGCCATATATATTACTACATTAAAGTCTGGATTCTCTTAACGACCTCGAGATCAGAGCCCCAGTTGAAATCGCTCAAAGACTATAGTATCAGACCAGCACTGGCATACAGATATCCTGGACCAGGGTTCAAATCCCGGCCGGTCTGATACTATAGTCTATGAGTGATTTCGCCTGGGGCTCTGATCCCGAGGTCATTAAGAGAATCCAGACTTTAATGTATTAATATATATGGCTTATTTGAAATATGAAAAAAACGTTAAAATGTGCAAAAATTTATCATTAATCGAATGCCAAGTCCCAAACATACCAATTAGTTACGATGGTGAAGATGGGTTGATTTCAATTCTAAGTAGAGAAAACCAGAATTTGACAAGTATATGTACAGAAAAATTGTCATTGACTTTTATCTTTCTTCGTGGCTGAGTGGCATGGTCACTGGCATATGGGTATCCTGCACCAGGGTTCAAATCCCGGCTGGTGTGATACTATAGTCTTTGAGTGATTTCGCCTCGGGCTCTGATCCCAAGGTCGTTAAGAAAATCCAGACTTTAATGTATTAATATATATGGCTTATTTGAAATGTGAAAAACACGTTTAAATGTGCAAAAATTTATCATTAATCAAATGCCAAGTCCTAAACCTACCAATTAGTTACGATGGTGAAGATGGGTTGATTTCAATTCTAAGTACAGAAAACCTAAATTTGACAGGTATATGTACAGAAGAATTGTCATTGACTTTTATTTCTCTTCGTGGCTGAGTGGCATGGTCACTGGCATACAGGTATCCAGGACGGACCAGGGTTCAAATCCCGGCCGGTCTGATACTATAGTCTTTGAGTGATTTCGCCTCGGGCTCTGATCCCGAGGTCGTTAAGAGAATCCAGACTCTATTGTATTAATATATATGGCTTATTTAAAATATGAAAAACACGTTCAAATGTGCAAAAATTTATCATTAATCGAATGCCAAGTCCCAAACTTACCAATTAGTTACGATGGTGATGATGGGTTGATTTCAATTCTAAGTACAGAAAACCTGAATTTGACAGGTATATGTACAGAAGAATTGTCATTGACTTTTATCTTTCTTTGTGGCTGAGTGGCATTGTCACTGGCATACAGGTATCCAGGACCAGGATTCAAATCCGGCCGGTCTGATACTATAGTCTTTGAGTGATTTCGCCTGGGGCTCTGATCCCGAGGTCGTTAAGAGAATCCAGACTGTAATGTATTAATATATATGAAAAACACGTTTAAATGTTCATAAATTTATCATTAATCGAATGCCAAGTCCCAAACCTACCAATTAGTTACGATGCTGAAGATGGGTTGATTTCAATTCTAAGTACAGAAAACCTGAATTTGATAGGCATATATGTATGTATATATATATATATATATATATATATATATATATATATATATATATATATATATATATATATATATATATATATATATATATGTGTGTGTGTGTGTGTATGTGTGTGCGTAAAAATTGCAGGGAAACGTGATGCTTGGATGCAAAAGAACCACAGGGAAAATGAAAATATGATATAACATCATAACTAATAATGTAAAATGGTTTTGCTATATTGACGACATAATATGTATGTGGCCAGGAAATGAAAATTTACATATTTTTTTTTTCTTAAATATAATAGCTTGGTACCATCAATTAATTTCACTATGGAGCAGGAGGATAATTGTACCCTACCTTTTTTGGACTGTCGTATACACAGGTGTAACAATAGACTAAAGTTTAGCGTATACAGTAAGCCAACGAATATCTCGGCATATGTCTATTACTACTAAAATCAAAGCAACAAAGTTAAGAAATCTGTATTTTCTTCTATGTTTTTAAGAGCATTTCGAGTCTGCAGCTCTGAATATATTGATGATGAAATAAATGCGATTAGAACAATAGGCAAGAAACTGAAGTACCCTTAAATTGTGTTAGATGATGCACTAAGAACAGCCAAAAAGACCCTTTTCCGATAATTATAACAGGAAGAACTACAATACACAAAATTTACTTGTACTGCCTTATAATAATTCTTTTAAAGAAATTCCCCAACTGTTGAAAATGTTCAATTTAAATTTAGCATTTAATAATAGCAATAAAATAAAAAAAGACATATTAGAGAATTCTCCTGACATTACCAAGGGATGTGTATATCGAATTCCATGCATTTCATGTGAACAATTCTATATTGGTCAAACTGGTAGGGCCCTAGAAGAGAGAATTGAACAACAAAAGAAAAGTGTCAGATATGCTCAAGATAATAATGCACTCTTTGCCCACATGAGAGATGTAAATCACGCTATTAATTGGTCATGCGCAAAGAAATTGGTTCATTCAAATAACTTATTAGGAAGAAACAGCATAGAGTCCAGTTTCATAAAAAAACCTTTGACAACTACTTGAATGTAGGACAAGTGATGTATAAACTTGACGCCTTTATATGTAAACAGATTTGAAAGCTATATAAAACACTTTAAACACTTAATGTAAAACTGAATATACTCTGAATAATTAACGTTACTGTGAAATTAATATTTAGAACTAAACTACCATTCGCTGATTGGTACAATTATTTCTTATAGTATACATAAGTACTTTGGCACTATTTATTGTTTTGTTAGATATAAGTGCTGATATACACGTAATTGTATATTTATGGTAATGAGGTTATATGTGCAGAACTATATATATATGTATATCATGTGAAAAAAACATGTGTATGTAAGTGTATGTAAGTGTCTGTATATGTATACCTGTATGTGTACTCGTACGTATATGTATATTTATATATTTTTTATAAATATAGATATGTTTTATATATACATGTAATTTTGCTGATATATTTATATGAATAAGGCTACCATTATTGATATAATGAAATTGTATTAAAAGTCAAAAGAAGAATTTACCGGTCACCAGAAATGACCCTATCTAGCAGGTGTCTAGTCTAATGAGGTTTGATCTCCGCCAAGGAAACACCTGATAACAGCGCAGGTAGCTGGTATTGGAGCGCCATTGTTCTATAAGTCACTTTATGTAAGTTCCTACGTTTACTATACCTATAAAATTTGAAGAAACCTCGTTCAATAGACCAGTCCTCTGAAGAAGTATCACGAAACTAGTCAGGACTTAATCTTATATTTCCTATTATCATTTTCTCTGTGGTTCTTTTGCATATATATATATATATATATATATATATATATATATATATATATATATATATATATATATATATATATATACATACATATATATATATATATATATATATATATATATATATATATATATATACATATTTGTATATATATATATATATATATATATATATATATATATATACATATTTGTATATATATATATATATATATATATATATATATATATATATATATATATATATATATATATATATATATATATATTTATGTATATATATATATATATATATATATATATATACATATATATATGTATATATATATATATATATATATATATATATATATATATACATATATATATATATATATATATGTATATATATATATATATATATATATATATATATATATATATATATATATATATACATATTTGTATGTATATATATATATATATATATATATATATATACATATATATATATACATATATATATATATATATATATATATATATATATATATAGATATAGATATAGATATATATATATATATATATATATATATATATATATATATATATATATATATATATATATATATAATATTATATATATTGCTACTGCCAAGCCATACAACCTCTCGAGTTGCAAACTCACCTGTTTGTTTTTATATTAAATCTGTTACGCTTTAAAATATTAATACCCGAGCTCTGGGGCGATTATATAACTCCCAGAGAGCAATACATGAAAACACTGACTATCCAAAGTTCTCTTTAGTTCACTCAAAACTACAGTGGATAATTATTATTAAGAATTATTAAAAAACACCTCTTACTACAATTCTTAAACAGGGGTACGATCGAATACTGAATTAAACACAGATCATTGAAATAATACACTCTTTTCAAGAATAAATATATTCTATATTAATTACAACATCTTGAGAGAGTTTGCATAAACAAAAAATCACTTGAAATGTTAAGTCTGAACAAAACTTATATTAAAACAAAAATGTTATGGTCTGAAAATTATATAATCACTTAATTTGAAATTAAATCTTAATAGAACCTTTGACTAAGACAAAAGAAATAATTACAGTCTAATGCTTAAGCTTTTAAAGAACTTTCATAAAGTAACTGATAAACTTACTAACTTCACATATTTTCATAAATATTACCGAGCCAGTAATATTTACACATAATAAGTCGTAATTAAACTTAATCAATTTAGAGAGAACACACTATGGGCACTAGAGAGAGAGGGAGAATTTTGGCTTTTTCACAGGACAGATTTTCCTCTTCTGCTGCTATGCAGCCCTGAAGTGCCTACATATAAACCTTAGTTACTTCCAGAATAATCTAATATATTATTCTCGTGGCTTGGAACTGGCTTGCGACCCCAGAGTTTCCAACGATCACGTATTGAACAAGAGAATCAACATCGCGATACGGCAACTGTCTCTCAGTAGCTCCACCAACCCTCATTCTCAAACATTAAAAAGAAATTATAAAATCCAATTCTGGGGTTTTCGAAAACTTTCCAAAACATGTGGCAAATATAAGAATTGTGCATTTTCTCACAAATACAACACATTACCTCATAAAAATATAAAAGAAAATTTACCTATGCCATAATTCATGTCGTATGGATCATATAACATTCTTAAACAGTTTACGTTGGACTTGGTAACAGAATTCATGAAATAAAAAGTTAATTTTTAAGAATAACGTAAATTTACATTCACTGACTTGAATAAAAAATACAATGAAATTAAAGACGAGAGTCTTACGTAATTTACATACCAGACTTATATCTACATGAGAGGAACTCATCTTACAGGCTGGCTGTTAACCAGTTCAATGCACATATGAAAACATAAATTAGATATCAGAACAATAAAAATTCCAATTAAAAGTAAATTTACAATCTTTGATGCACAGTTTAATCAAATGTAATTTGAAATATATTGGGCAAAGTGGTAAAATGCTGGCAACAAGGATAAATCAACATAAATACTGCGTTCGAGTTGGTAATATGTCTAACACACTATTCATTCACATGAATGAATATAATCATTTGATAGACTAGAAGAACTCTAAAGAGCTGCTATTCTGTAAAGATGTTGTGAAGAGAAATATTATAGAATCAAGTATTATAAAGATAAAGTCGGATTGTGTTTTTAATATTAGTGCTGGTTTATATAAATTGGATAATTTCATCATGACCAATATTGTTCAACAATTCAGAATTATATAATTTGTGTTTACCTTTTTTTTTTGTGTGTGTGTGTTTATGACCAGTTTGCGTTCAAGTACAAATTTTGGCTGTGGGTTGTTTGATTGTTTGACAATGCTAGTTAGCTGACTATGTTTTTCTATAATTTCTCTACTGTTCAAAAAATTTCAGTTTTTTGGTTTTATCCTATTTTACTTATTGACGTCCTTCAACTATGTTTCACTTTTTATTGTACCCTGAAGAAGTGTATTAAAATGCACGAAAGCGCTTGGTACTAAAGCTTTTTATTATTTCCTACTGGCTTTTGCGTATATATAAGTATATATATACATATATATACATAATATATATATATATATATATATATATATATATACATATATATATATATATATATATATATATATATATATATATATATATATATACATATATATATGTATATATATATATATATATATATATATATATATATATATATATATATATATGTATATATATATATATATATATATATATATATATATATATATATATATATATATCTATATATCTATATATATATATATTTATATATATATGTATATATATATATATATATATATATATATATATATATATATATATATATAGTCTGGGAACCCATAAAAATTAGTATATATATTGCTACTGCCAAGCTATAAAACCTCTAGAGTTGCAAACTCACCTGTTCGTTTTTATATTAAATCTGTTACACTTGAAAATGTTAATACCCGAGCTCTGGGGCGATTATATAACTCCCAGAGAGCAATACATAAAAATATTCAATATCCATAGATACCTGAACAAATTATCTACACTACACTAGACCAGCTTCGTAGGAATATATATATATATATATATATATATATATATATATATATATATATATATATATATATATGTATATATATATATGTATATATATACATATACACACACATATATATATATATATATATATATATATATATATATATATATATATATATATATATATATACATATAGATAGATAGATAGATAGATAGATAGATAGATAGATAGTTAGATAATGTAGAAAGTGATTTGCAGTTCTAGGGAATTCAAGGGATGAAGAGCAGGCAATTAATGACGAAAGGTTTTATATTGAGAACATATTTCAATCATTTGGTAGTGAACTTTCGGTCATGCAGTTACAAGGATAAAGACATGGATATCAAATGATACTTGGAATACTATAATGAGGAGATAAAGACAGAAATTGACATTTGAAATTTTTCGAGTAATTAAAATTACAAGGTATAGCATGCTAAGTATTCCGGTATATGATATTGACCGAAAATGAAGTGACTCCTACAATACTTATGAAACATTTTTTTGTAGAAAGTGGCTTGAAGAGGAAACCCCTGATTAACTAAAGAAAGTGATATTGGTGTAAAGAGCAACGTGAAAGAGATCTGACTGATTTCAATAATTACAGAGGCCTCCCACTTACGTCAATTGTCATGAAAATATATAGTATGCTTATTCTAGAGACTATAAGGAAATATTAATGAAAAGAGATTAATAAGGAGGATTTAGGAACGGGAAAAGTTGTATTAACCTAATTTCAATTATAAGATATATGGTACAGCAATGTGTCGAATATAGAAATCTTCTTTTGATGGGATTTGGGAATTATGTAAAAGCCTTTGATAGTGTGCAACGGAAAATTCTGTGGAGAATTCTTTGTTATCATGGAGTTTCTCTTAAATATGTAAATTTGATTAAGTCTGTTCATGAGCATAGCAAGTTCAAGGTTAATGATAGTGGAGTCCAATCAAATAAATTTCCAGTGAACAGTGGAATATTCCAAGGGAATGTGTTGTCATTTATGTTGTTTATCATCCTCATGCATTTTGTAATGCATAAAACAGATTAGGATGGTGGAGAAGGGTTGGAGTGGTTTGGTAGTAGGAAATTAATAGACCTGGAGTATTAGCAAAACGCTATAAGACTTGCAAACCTTGCTTACCAGAATGTAGGAAATATCACATGAGGTTGGAATCATGATAAATAGAAGAAAGACAGAGATGATGACAATGGAACATGCGATGGAAAATGAAATATCATTGGAAGATGAAAGGATTAATGAGAAGGAATCATATCAATATTTAAGAACTATGATCTCTAATACAGGATCTTTAGAATTTGAGTTTAATGAAAAAATTAACAATGCAAATCTGACAATGGCTAGGTTAAGTAAAATTTGAAATCCATTCCCATGAAATTAGATATAACAATCAGGCTATATGTCAGTTTAGTGAGATTTGTGTTACTGTATGGACTTGAGTCGTGGTATGACAATGATATAATATCCAACAGATTTTGTAGATATAAGAACAAAGAGTTAAATAGCCGGACTGGATTAGAAATGAAACTAGAAGAGAGATTATTTGAGTGCCATATAGGGATGATATCATGGTGAGGGGTAAATAGAGAGGGTTTGGTCACGCTCTTTACACTCCTCATGAAAGATTAGTTCAATAAACTTTCAACTGGGCTCCACAAGGCACTAGAAGACCAAGGCTTACATGGCTGAGGACTATAAAGCGTGAAGTACAGATGATTTCTGAGATTTAACAGAGGCCTTTTGCTGAATAGGCTTAGGAGGGGAGAGATAATATATCCCAACCCATTCATAGAAACCGTGTAGATGTAGAGGTTAATTCTATACGGTGAGATCATTGGCCTTTTTAAAATTACCATGACTGTTATAAAATGTTGTGCAAGACTCTCTTATCAGTGACATGTATTGATTCAAATGGGTGACAGTGTCTTTCCATTACAGTGGAGGTTTCTATAAATTTAGTATGTTAATCATACTGAAAGAGCAACTATGCATTTCTTGTTCATAAAGAATTTTCGTATCCCTCGAACTCTCTCGAGAAAAATAGGATTTCGTCTGAGAGTACCTCCATGTGGAAGTGTATTCACGAATCTTTTGTAATAAAGTAAAAAAAAATGTGTTCTGATGTCTCATTATCTGTTAACATATGACATAATTGCTGTCAGGTGAAAAAAAAAAAAACCATATCTGCTTGAGTATGATGTGAGCAAAGTTGTGCTGCACGCCAGTAAAATGGAATTTAAAGATGACTAAAATAAAAAGGCTTAACACGCCAGACACTGTTGATGCAGTAGATGAAAACAAGAGACCACTGGTCTGCAGTGGTGTTGAAGAAGATTATAGACGAGAACAATGAGCGCAGGATTTCAGAACTAGGTTATATAGAGCATTAGTTGAACGGGAAGAACAATCCTGCGCAGCTACAGCCTCTCTAACACATATGAACAACGATCAGATGCACACGAGTGTAAGCACTCATGCACAGCCGAGTGAAGATACTCTAAACATCATAGTTCGAAAATTGACAGATTTTCCGGAGTGTGTTAGGCGTTTCAACAAACTACGGACTAGTTAATTGTTTCAGTCGATCAGAGTGTTTTTGAGAGACATTAGAGTAGTTAAAAATGGGTGGTCAGAAAGAGAAAAAACAATACAAAAAATTGCTGATGATGGTATTGTGTTTGCCTCAAGACAGTTTAAGATGTTTTACTGAAATATAACAACGTTTAATTGAGAATTATGTGTAGCCTTGTGCAAGAAAAAGTTATATGAAAGAAAATTAACAACCAATAGTTTAAGTGGCGAGTCAGTTCTAAGTTTTGCAACACGTATATACAGGGATTGCAGCAGTTTCTCAATTCGAGTACTATCTTCGCAGAGGGTGATAAGATAGCCATAGCCCGAAAGCACATTCGCAGATTAGTAAACATATCTCTATGTGACTATTTGTTCAGTGAAAATCACTTTTCAGCAGAAGTATTGATGACTATACAATACATTCTGGAGATTTTTCAGGAAGAAAATGTCATGGTGAATAATCCTACCAATTCCTGACAGGCGGAAATCAGAACATGAAAAATTATCCGTTGCCACAAAACCCGAAATCCCAGGGAGGGGAGATTGAAGGCAAAAGGGGAGGAGAATTAGTTTTTAGCAGTGTGGGGAAAGGGACACCAATGATTGGAGTGCCCCACCCATTTATCTCTCCATTGTTATACCTGTCAAGCCTGCTGTCATCTAACTGAAGAGTGTCCATAAAAAATGCTGAAAGCCGGTGGTCTGTGGTAAACCAATCCCTTCCCTACATCCAAGGAAGAGGAAGCAGAGGATGAGCTAGATGAGGGAGACTAATGAGCCTGCACATTACAGCAGCAGCAATCGACAAAGCAACGAGTATGAACAGCATGGTACAATTGAGTGTGGGACAACAGGCATGCAGGCACTAGCACCTTTCTTGATACCCCCAACACCGATCCTCCACAGCAATGGGGACAGTAATAGCGGGCAATGGTATTGCAAGTGATGTTGTTAGCCTGTGCTGCTGGTTCAGAGTCCTAGCGATCAGGATAACTCTGCCAGATAAGTAAACCCAAACACTGATCGACAAAGGAGCCAGAGTTTCCGCTTCTTGAACAAGGAAATTCCATTAACTCCCTATAGTCCTCGACCCACCAGGAGGAATAAACTGCAGGCAGGACAGACAATGACAGTCAAGTTTCAGGCGAGATCTGTGAAATTTGCACATGATTTTCCTATTTTACTTGCCTTAGGTATTCCAGGCTTCAAGGGTATACTTGGTGTTGTTGACTTCATTATGAATAACAAAATATAAATTTTCAGAGAAAGAAGAAAAGTAACAGTTATAGCAGGAGTGTGCATTCTGGCGATAGAAAGTCACGAGAGAATAAGTACTTATGTGGGAAGTGAGAGACAAGTAGGAAAGGGGACGACCATTCCTGAAAATGGAGAAATACTGTTGCCCCCCACCCCCTCTTCAGTTCCTACAAGCATAACAAAGACCCTGTCTAGCCTCTACCAGAGAGAACCAGGTTCGTTGTTGAGCCACATAAAAATGGACACATAATCTTAGATAGCTCGTCGGACATTAAAGAGAGCAAAGCAGAAAATACTATTGTTAATATGACAAATGAAAAAGTTGTTTTAGTAGGTGATTCTATGTTCATAGTTGAAGATATATGAAATTACTGAAATTAGCCAGACCTGAAAACGATATCCACCAGAATATCAAACAGAAGTTAGTAACAGTGTTAATAGTTAGGATTAATCTATATCCATGTAGCACTAAAACAGGATAGATAGCCGATCAGGTGAATGCCTGAAAAGGAAACCCCGGATTTCCAAGGAAAGATAGAAAGGGAAATTAATAAATTATGGGAACAATGGATTATCGAGGAGACCGAATCCCCCTTGGCTTCTCTAATTGTAGCAGTTAGGAAAAAGGATGGCTCGGTAAGATTGTGTTTCGACTATAGGAAGTTAAATGCAGTCACTAGGGACAAGGCATTTCTATTGCCCTTGGTCAAAGAATTGCTTGTAAAGGTACGGGGTAGTCAATATTTTATAACTATCAATTCAAAATCTGTAAACTATCAAATATTGATTCAAGAAGGTAGTAAATCTATAACGGCATTCATAGTCAACGGCTTTTTTTTTATCATAATTTTGTTCCTTTCGTGGTTTAAAATGCTCCCAGTCATTTTTCTCAAGTAATGGTGGCGGTGCTGTCTCCATTAATTATCCAAAATGTTATTGTTTATCTAGACAATATCATAATTACAAGGCAACGACAGAAAAACATCATAAAATTATTTGTAAATTCTTAGAAGCATTGTGCTGTAATGGTATGAAAATAAATTTATCAAAGTGTAAATTTTTAGGTTATATGATAACCCTTGTAGGTATCCAACCCTTCCCCAGTAAAATAGAAGCTATTGAAGATTTTCTCAGGCCGCGTACCCCTAAGGAAATATCTTGGTTCCTTGGCCTCGCAGGGTATTGCCTTAGATTCATAAGAAGTTTTGGAGAGAAAGCGAGATCCTTAAAAGGTTCAAAGAAATAAAAGGAAATAATTTGTTGCATGAGGAAAAAAAGGCTATTAACCACTGGAAAGGCACCTTAATTGGACGTGAGTTACTAGAATATCTTAAATCTGATCGCACATTTTTTAGCGACAATCGATGCGGGGTAACCTAGTTATTGGTAGTTTAATATCTTAATGAGATGATGAGGGTCGAGAATGACCCGTTTGGTTTCCTTCCATGCCATTAAAAGGGGCAGAAAAGAATTATAGCATCTTCGATCGAGAGGCATTGGTCATTATTAGGGTTGTAGAGAGGCATTGGTTCTCTTTATTAGGTCAGCCGATTGAGCTGCAAAATGATCATAGTAACTTCCGTGACTCATTTTACAAGAGTAACTTTGTGTCTAGACAAGAGAGGTGAATTGAATAATTGTTGGAATTTAACATGCGTTTGGCCACTCAAAGGAAAAGCTAACAAATTAGCTGATGCCCCCTCTCGAGAGGTTCAGTGATAAGAGTGCCTACTAGGTCAGAATAGCGAGAGAGAGAGAGAGAGAGAGAGAGAGAGAGAGAGAGAGAGAGAGAGAGAGAGAGAGAGAGAGAGGGAGAGCCTTACCTTATTACCTTATTACCTCAGTGTGTGACACCTCGCATATACACTAGAGAGTTGCTAATGCATCTTCTGGTGTATTTTGCATCTTCCAGTCTTGGATGGTCTGGGATGCATCTTAGGTATTTATTAAGCTTATTCTTAAAGACATCTACGCTCACTCCTCATATGTTTCTTAGATGAGCTGGCAGAGCATTAAATAGTCCCTGCATTATTGATGATGGTGCGTAGTGGATTAATGTCCTCTGTGCCTTCCTTAGTTTTCCTGGTATATTTTTTTGGCCCTATTAATCTACCTCGGCTTGCTCTTTTTGATATTTTTAGCTCCATGATGTTTTCAGTAATTCCTTCTATTTGCTTCCATGCTTATATTATCATGTAGCGTTCTCTTCTCCTTTCTAGACTGTATAGTTTTAAAAATTGCAGTCTTTCCCAGTAGTCAAGGTCCTTAACTTCTTCTATTCTAGCAGTATAGGACCTTTGTACACTCTCTATTTGTGCAATATCCTTTTGGTAGTGTGGGTACCATATGACATTGCAGTACTCGAGTGTACTACGTACATAAGTTTTGTAAAGCATAATCATGTGTTCAGCTTTTTTTGTTTTAAAGTGTCTGAATATCATTCCCATTTTTGCTTTACATTTAAACAACAGTGTTGCTATTTGGTCGTTGTATAACATATTCCTCTTTAACATTACACCAAGGTCTTTAATTGCTTCCTTGTTTGTCATTGTCTCGTTATTAGGTCCCTTGTATGCATATACCAATCCTTCTCTGTTTCCATAATTCATTGATTCGAATTTATCGTAGTTAAATAACATCCTATTTATCTCCGCCCATTCATATATTTTGTTTAGATCTCTTTGTAGTGAGTTCTTATCTTTATCACAAGTAATTTCTCTACTTATTCTTGTGTCATCGGCTAAACTTCTCACTACAGAGTTTTTAACATCATAGTCTATGTCTGAGATCATAATAACAAACAGCAGTGCAGCTAATACCATACCTTGTGGCACGGCAAGTATTACCTGAGCTTCATTTGATTTCTCGTCATTTGCAACCACTATCTGTTTCCTGTTTTGCAGGAACTCTTTTACCCATTTTCCTATCTTTCCCACAATATTATGCTTTCTCATTTTTTTCTCTAATATATTATGGTCTACCTTGTCAAAGGCTTTTGCAAAATCTAGATAGATCACATCTGTATTTTTTCGTTTATCATATTTTTGTGTTTTCATAGTGTGCTATCAGTTGGGTTTGTGTACTTTTTCCGGGCACAAAACCGTGTTGACCTATATTAAACAACAAATTATTTTTAACCAAATGATCTATTATTTTCTTTTTTATTACCCTCTCATACACTTTCATAATATGTGATGTTAGACTAACAGGTCTATATATGCTTGCCTCTAGTCTTGATCCGCTTTTGAAAATAGGGGTTATATATGCTAATTTATGTTTAACATATATCTCACTCATATCTACTCTTTGTCTTAGCAGTATTGCAAGCGGCTTCGCGATAGTGTGTGCAGTTATTTTTAACAAAATCGCTGGAATTCCATCTGGTCTGGCTGCCGATCCATTTTTAATTTAGCTTATAGCCTTGACAATATCTGTTTCATTAATATCTATATCCGTTAGATATTCAATATTTTCTTCTCTCATTTCTGTTTCATTATTCTCATTCGCAATTCTTGGCGTGAACTCACTCTTATATTTTTCTGCTAATATGTTGCATATTTCCTTTTTTTTATTCGTTAACCGTCCCTCAATTCTTAGAGGGCCTATTTTTAATCTCCCTTTATTCATCTTTTTTGCATAGAAGTAAAGTACTTTGGGTTTTTCTATTTATATTTTGAAGTGTCCTCTCTTCTAATTCCCTTTTTTCATTTTCTTCCGATTGTATAATCTTTTGTTCTGCATTTTCTATCTTACATCTTATTTCCATCATTTTCCACACATTTTTTTTCTTTTGTAAGATTTTTCTTCCACTTTCTAATTTTCTGAAATAAGATCCTTCTGTCTCTTGGTATGCATGTCTCTTCATTGTTTTTTTTTTTTCGGTAAATATTTTTCAACAATTTTCTCCAGTATTTTGTACAGTATATCCGTATTTACCTGTATATTATCACTAGAATACATTTTTCCATTCTTTGCTTAGTTCTGCAATTATTTCTGACCATTTTATATTCTTACTATAAAAATTATATTTTCCATATCCTTCCCAACGTTTTGTTCTTTGATTGTCTCTGGGATCACTTGCTTTGGAATGGACTATTAATTCTATGACATTGTGGTCTGAAATAACCGTGTTATACACCATTATTTCTTTAACATAATTCACCTCATTCACAAATACTAAATCTAGGACATTTTCCTTTCTTGTTGGAATGTGGTTTATTTGTTGCATATTATGTTCTAATAGCATATCTTGAAGCTTTTCAAATTGCCTCTTATCTTCTGTGCTACTATTACTCTCTTTTTTATATGCATATATACAACCACTTTCTTCTATCAGTTCTTTCCAATCCACGAAAGGAAAGTTAAAATCTCCAGATAGGAGTATATTCCAATCTTTATGGTTTCTACATATATCATCTATTTTTCTATTATTATGTCAAACTCCTTAGCATTTGGGGGTCTGTAAACTACAATATTCACTAGTTTTTCACATTCAAATTCTACCGCAATCAATTCACATTCTGTGTTGCTGTATTTTTCACAGACTTTTCCTTGATTTATGTCTCTTCCATATATTGCGGTTCCCCCTTGATTCCTATTTGTTCTGTCTGATCTATATGATTGGAAACCCTTTATCTGGTCATTATTTAATATATCTTTTTTTCAATTTGGGTTAGTTCTTCTATGAAATCTATTTTCCTTTTAGAGTTACTCGTGACTAAACCCTGTGCATTCATCACTATTATGGTTTGTGTTTCATATCCATTATTTAATATTGGTAATATGGATTTTCTTATGCTTCCTTCCTGTTCTGATATGATGTTCTTTTTTTCATTTCCGGGAATTCTGAAATTAAAAAATCCAACTTTTCTATTATATTTCTATTATATATTCATAATTATTTTTGTGTGTATACCTGCAATTATCCCCATATCTGCACGAAGCACTAGCATTATAGATGCATTCTTTGTAGTTGGGCTCTAAATGTGCATATTTGGGTTGAAAGGCATCATATCTTGGGGCCATTTGTGCATAGCGCGGTATATACTCGGCTAGCTTTTTTGTTTCTTTTTTTGTTTCATTTATGCTTTCATTTTTCTTTTCTGTTTACTGAGTTTTTTTACTTTCATTCATAGTTGCAGGATGCATATATTAACATTTTTTGTTGAAACTGCATCCTTTTCCTTCTTTTAGGATTTTGCATATTTTTGGATGGAGATCTCTGCATTCGTCTCCATATCCATCTAAATACGCACATTTACCATGTATTTCATAATTATGACATAACTTTGGATGCTTGTAGTAGCATCTTTCGCCAAATCTGCAATTCCCTCTTTTCAGCAAATTGCAGACTATATCTCTCTTTTCTTTCTTTTTTTTTGTTTTTGCTCTTCCCTAAAAGTATGTAGGTCCGGGTAGAGTCTCTTGGGTCTATTGTTTGTGTCTATCTGATAATTTATTTCTTCGTAAGTATGTTGTTGGATGACATCATAAGTTATATCAATGATATCCTCTGCATCCTTACACATATCCTCATAATTTTTCTCTTCTTCTTCTTCTTCTTCTTCTTCTTCTTCTTCTTCTTCTTCTTCTTCTTTATCTTCAACTATTTTCAGATATAGTCTCGACTTAATTATATTTTCTATCCAGACTAAGCATGTTGAGCAGAATACCTTTGTGTCTCTATTTCTTGTTTTTTGCTGTATTTCAGCACATATAGGGTGTGTTGGAACATGACAGGCATCGCATTCTCTAATCAGTTGTTGAGGATTAATAATGGAATACCATATCTTACATGTATTGCACCATTTTGGGATTCTTTTTCCTAATGCATCAATCAGCATATTCACCATATTGGACTTCTTATTGTTCTTTGATGGAATGTGTTGATTGATGCAAACTTTCTTTATAAGTTTCTTTATCACTTTGATCTTTTTTGGAATTTCTTCTATTATTTTGTTGATGTTTTCCACAGATTTGCTCCCGTTTGTTGGATCATATTGTTCCAATATGTCTGCGAATATTTTTCCGTCGCACTGGTTGGAGTTACTAACGACATCTGTTATCAGACGGTCGAGTTCTTGTTTCGCCAACTCATGGAATTTACTTTGCTGATTGCAGCAATGTCCCTCCAAGCTTTGCCTGTATTACAGAGCGCCATCTTGATCAGATTTTTAGTAATTCACTAGATAACTTCCCTATGCCGACGTTTTATCCCACTTTTCTGACTTCAAACTAATCACCAACTATTCATGAAAACTTGTAGCTATATTGCACTCGATAGCCTTTTGTTATCCGAGTTAAATCAGGATATTTATCGGGTCGCACAAGTGTACTCACACACCGGCATACACTATATATATATATATATATATATATATATATATATATATATATATATATATATATATATATATATATATATATATATATACCGTATTTCCTGTGTCATAAGACGCTATAAGTGGTAAGACGCACCCTTAAATTAGCAAGGCATTTTTGGGGAAAAAAATTGAGATTTTACAATTCCTAGCAGAAATTCCTCGTCCGAAACTCTAGTGAGATTTTGTCTAGCACAGTAAATTTTCGTATTTTAGGTATATTGGCAAATGCTTAAGTTAATATTAATTAGTTGAACACCAGTTATCCCAATTTATTTACATATTAATCGATGAAACCACTGAAATCAGTCATAGTTGCCACAACAACTACTTGTTTAGTGTTCCAAGTGTTGTTTACATAAAAGCAGTGTTGCCAAATGTTGTTAATAAAATTTTGGCAAAGAAGTAAAATTCCAGTAATATTTTCCAAATTTATCATATAGCCTACACATTTTCTCACAAACTTAATTAGTGATCAAAGAAGTCTAGAAATCCCTCTAGGTGGACTACTTTTGCTTCTGTATGTGACTCTAGGTCTAGTTTTCTGCTAACTTGGTGACACTGCACTCAACTAACAGTGAAATGTTTTTTTTTTTTTCCAAGGTCGTATTCAGCAATTGTTTGTTTGTATTATTTCGGAACTCAAGCAACAAAGTCATTATCAAAATATTGCTCTATTACAAAATATCAACAAAATATCAGAAAATAGATGAATACTGCATATAAACAACTAATATGTACTGTAATGGCGTTGTCTGCTAGGAGATCACTACACTAGTTGTTTGCTTGTAGAAGGGCGTTAGCAGGTCATCAGCTGATTACAAAAATAAATAACTTGCTATTGCACTATAATAAAGGAAGCATATGAAAATATTTTTTTTTCATTACATATGAATGATAATTGGTGGTTTATATTATATGTCTGTTGAGTTAGTATTTGTACGTTATTAGCTGTGTGTTTAAAGGTTGTCAAACTTTCCTATACAAATTTTTCCTAGTGTTAAGACGCAGAGTGATTTTGGGGAGTAATTTTTCAGGAAAAAGGGTGCGTCTTATGACACAGGAAATAAGGTATATATACATATATATATATATATATATATATATATATATATATATATATATATATATATATATATATATATATATATATATATATATATATATATATATATATATATATATATATTCCTCTGCCTGTGCGGTGGAATTGATGAGCCAAGCATTTGAGGCTAATTCCAACTTGATACGAACGTCAATATTTTCCATTAAATATTCATCTACTGAAGCCACATCGAGCATAAGTGGCTGAATAACATGCAATCCTCTATTACCTTTAGCAACCCACTCCTTTTCCAATTTGTTCAATTTTGTAAAATAATCGTCTGGTAAAACCTTTGAAACTGATGTTCCCTTGTAATCTTGGAAGAGATATCTGAGCCGTCCGACTGTTTTGACGGTGTGAGACTTTGCAGTAGCTAATAACTTTATTAAAGACCAGTAATTGAAATGGGGATTTGATTCTACGCGCCATTCACCGATATAAACTTGGCTTGACTTGAAGATTGTATTTTCCAAAGCATTGACAAATACAACATCTACACCATCTCCCAACATGCTCCCATCGGGAGCCTGGAATTCTAAATGTAGTTCAATAGCCAATCTGGCTAAATCAATTAGTGTTCCTTCTACGCCATTGATACGAAATTCGAGATAACGATCACTTATTGTTCCCCCCGATGTAAGATTTGTTGGGAGAATAAAACACGTTTGCCGATCAACCACGAAAGCTTCCACCACCCGTAAACGATTAGGCCTGGGAAAAGCGTCCACCACCATAGCGGTGTATTTTGCGGTTGGGAGTTCTCTCCCTACAAAACCTTCACTCTAACACCTATTTGCCAGAACTAAATCACATTGCACTAAACACGTCTTTATATCCTATATTCCTACGAGATGAGATTTTCTTTTTATTTACTCCTTTCTTCCCATTTCTTTTGACATTTTTCCTTTTCTTCCCTTTGACAGTAACAATACGTCATCCTGTTGATTTTAGCGCCTCCAACCCTCTCTGTTTAAGGCTTCATTTGAAATCTCTTGTCCCGTGTTGTAAATCTCCTATGACATTTTGCCCAAATTCAAGGGCCGAGGGCAGGACCGCCTTTGCCATAAAAGGCTCAACCCTTTTAGTGAGTCCAGCTAACGAATATGATGCTAAACTCCTCAGGAGACGGGGAAAAAAAGACAACCCGCATGGTGCCACACTCTTGAATAATCGCTTGGTGTGGGATGTAGCAGCTTTTATATAATTTTCTGCTTTGGTCTAATATGAAGGATGTATATTGTGCTAGCATCCTCACGAAAGTGTATCTCCCTTCCCTCTAGGTTAGTCAGGTGAATGGATACTGAATCCAATTCCTTTGTCCCTAAAGGGTAATACAAATAATTATGATAACCTCTCGTGTTACTGCCTCACATACTAAAAGTATCCAATATATCAACTTTTTTACCCCCGAAATAGGATCTTTGAACAATATCCGAACAAACGAGGACAAAGTCTACCCCCGATGTGGGGGAAGGGGGAAAAGGAGCGATCAAATTATGAGTTTTGATTAGAGGAATACCTGGATTTGTTTGAAAAATTTCATAAGGTTTGTCTGAATTGAAACCTTATGTAGCTCCTATTTCCCAAATTTTAATTTGATGGCGTGAATAGATCCTTTTAGATTAATTGCCTCTTTAGTTTCCTGTCTCTTTGTAAACTTTAATAGCACCCTCTTTCTTTGATAGTCATATTCCAAAAGACCCACCGTGGGTATATTTTTTTGATAAAATCCGAGTGGGAGGATTTTCCTCAAAGCGTATGTTAAATCTTTGTTAATGCTGGAGACTATATACCCAGTATCAGTGGATAGAATACTTATTCCAGGTTTGTAAATTTCCTCAGTAGCTGAAGTTACGGTGGGTTTCCCACCTATGGATATTCGCACTTTTGTAATGATTATTTGTATTCCTGAATCGAGTTCACCACTAACAACCTCATACATTTCATTAGGGTAATAGATATTGACAAGGGCTAATTCATGCTCCAAATTATGATATAATTTTATACTATTTTGTATATTGTTTGTAAAGCTGCCCACATTATTTTTAGGGAATATATCCCTATTACCCAGAGATGTCAGTGTTACTATATGACTTTCTCCAGCCATAGCGACCAACTGAGGTAGTTAAGATGAGACGGGGATATTTAAACCAAATTAACGTAAGATTTTTTTTTATTAAAGAAGCTTCTATTACATAATTATTCTCATTCGCAAAATGAGAAGAACATTTAACTTGAAGATAGAAATACAAAAGGGTGGACCTTACACAGTAATTTTTTTTTTTTTATTCTTAACATATGAGCAAATTTACGTGAATAAATATGAGAAAACCAGTACATTTAAATACCACGCCTATTACATAATTATTCTCCTTCCCAGAATGAGAGAACGTTTAACGTGAAGATAAAAAAACAAAAGGGTGGACCTTACATAGTATTGTTTTTTTCTTAACATATGAACAAATTTACATGAATAAAATGAGAAAACAAGGACATTTAAATATTACCACTATTACCTAATTGTTCTCCTTCCCAGAATGAGAAGAACGTTTAACTCGAAGATGAAAAATACAAAAGGAGGGATCTTACACAGTAAATATTCTTATTTTTAACATATGAGCAAATTCATTCGGATAAAGTAGATTCTTTTTTAACAAATAAGAAAATAAGTAGATTACATTTAAATATCACAACCAGCCAGAAAATCTTCAGATGTAACAAAGGAAAAGTTTTCTTATTCTGGAGGCAACAGACATTTTTCGGATGCAAGCAAAAATTATTTGTTTATCTTTACCAACCAATCTCCTACCCAAGTTCACCAAATCTGGAAAATAGTGAAACATCCATACACTATCAGCGTGACCAGACCTCCCAATTCCAATGGAGATGGCGTAGATATTAACGCTCTCATTACCCTTCCCCAGAGCAATCTGTTCCAATTCGTGTAGACACCTCTTAAAGTTAAAAACACGCGCCTCAGTTGTATCCCTTTGCAAGTTTGTGGCTGAGTGGGTATCCCTTGAAGTAGACACATACGATCGAAGTTTTCCATCTGCCTCATTATCGTATGAATAGCCGTAATTAAACTGCGTTATCAACGTGGCTACGCATGGCATACTTGCGGTAGGAAAACTCGGTGGTTTCCGTAAGATGACACTTACAACGGGATGACGCTCTTCGTGAATACATCGGTTTAAATTAAAGAGCCTTCTTCGACAGTTCACGATATCACTGTAGGGGTAGGCTTTATATGTTTGCGCCGTGCGCCTGTAGGATACAACACCAATGGAATTGCCCCCCACCACCAAGTACACATTCCCCTTTCTTAGGAGTGGCGCCGTAAAGTTGGCGATGCTGAGTTTTAGCGGTGAGGACTGCATCGCGCAGGGATCGTGTTGTAAACTGATCATGAAACCTAAACTAAATACGACTACAACTAAAGTACTTAAACTGCACCCCCTTTACACGCCCTCCGAGTACAAGGTACTAAGACATGTATTTTGCGTAGACTTACCGGCGGGCATTTATTCCTAATAAGGCACCCATCGCAGTTTACCTCTTATTTTCTTTTCTTCATTTTCCTCGCTTATCCCCCCCCCCCTTTTCCTTTAATTCCATACATCCTCATCCGTGCTTTTGCATTCTTTATATAAGTATAGAGCACTCCCACTGTATGTAGTACGGTTTCATAAAAAGGCACGTCCTCTTGCTCAATAGCACCTGTTTGCTGAATTCATTTCTTAAACACGTCTATTAAATGTAAACGGCAGATGGGTTTCCTCAAGTTCCCTCTATCATCCCACTCGACATTGTCCCAGCTTTCAAAGAATTTAAGGAAAGCGGGGGCGTATCTTTTGCTGGTGGGGGATAATTCTAAGTCAATTGTATTCTCCAAAGGGGGATTGCAGTAAGCGCGTGGTGTGGGGAGGGGGAGAGGATTACGCGCGGCTTTCTCTCCCAATTCGTTTCGCTTCCTTTTCTTTGGTTCACTTTCCAATTTACACTTGATCGTTTGTTTCATTTTGACTAAATTTTGGAGCAAATCTCTATCACTCCCTCCACTCTGCTGCTTATCCCCCTTCTATTTTCCTCTACATTTTGTCTAGTGTTTTGAAATCTTATTTCTCCCGCATCTTGGTGGTAATTAGACCCTTCTTCCATCTTTTGCGGTACCAGACAGTATTCTCTCATTTCCTTAATAAACCCGCAATTAGGCTCACTGCGAGAGGAAGGACTGAAAGTATGGCGCCTTCTCTCTGGGGGGATAAGTTTTTTCTTATCTTTTTAAGCGGTGTCTTTTTTCGAGGATCCGTCCTTATTTCACCCCTATATTTTTTTACCTTTTCTATTGCTTTTCTATTGCGAATTAGATTTTCCTTCAAAAGGTTAGCGAAGATCAGTCCTTTTTTTCTGGGAGAGGTTATTTACGAAGAGAAGAAAATCCCCATGTTTGTGTATGTGCGATTTCATTTCTAAGTTTCCCCCAATAGCCTTTCAACATTTTTACTATCTACCCACGAGTTAAAACTCGGGGGTTAACCCCTCCACGGCACGAGATACTTGACTTTATCTTTCGTAACTTTCTTTTTTATAATGTCAATAGGGAAAGTTTCTGGCATGGCTGTGGGTATCAGTTCCGATTAATAAAAAAAATCGTCAATTTTTTCACTAGCAAGATCCTCCAGATAATATGTCAAAGGAGCCTGTCTCCGGTCCACGCTCCGAATTTTGAATATTTCTAATGTATTTTTAATTTTATACCCACAATGGAGTAGACCGAAGAAGCTCACTTGCAATACACACTGTCTCTCCTACTGCTAACGCCTTACTATTGTGTTTCGATGTAAAGATGCTTGATTTATACATTCGCCGAAATTTTCGCTTAATGATTTCCGGGTTTGTATATCCATGAACTTCGAGGGGGGACATTCCCCCTCCCAACCCTCTGTGTGGGGACCTATCATAGTTATTTTACAAGGTCAAAGAGGACATCAAGATATGCGAGAGTATTTTCCAGAGTTAAATGTTTATATATCTTTTGCTTTAGAGCACGTATAACACATTCTGCAATGGTTGCTTTGATTTCATACGAGGAAACGCTGTAGAGTTTTATATTGTCTTCTTTTAGGTACTAGATCGTAAGTTCGTTATAAAATTCTGATCCCCTATCGGTGAGAAGCCGACTAACACCCTGAAATTGAGATAGAGAAAGGATTACTTTTAGGCCTACTAACAGAGTGTGGGCCTTCTTTTTTCCAAGAGGAACGATCGTGAGGTAACCGGAGAAAATATCTATGCAAATCAGAAGGTAGTTTACGCCTATATTGAATTTAGATAAACGTCGCATATTGGCGAGATCGCAGCTGATGATAGCTGTTGGAGCTGGAGACACCATTTGACACCTGGGGAATGTTTTTCTTGTAAGTGTATGCAGAGTATGGCATCTTTCGTGGTCAAATAGTCTTTTACGTCATTTATGGTAATTTGCACGTCTAAAGCTCTGGCGGCTCTGTAAATGGAATTAATACCTCCCAAACATGATGGGTGTGAATAGTTTTCATATACCGTTTCTAAAATCTTCCTCTTTATATCTCCCATTCTCCAAAAACAACCTCGCACGAGGAACTCCCTGCTATATTTGTCCTCAACTGGAGTTCGCTAGGAGTGTTTAAACATAAATCAACCAGCAAATGGGAAAAAGGTTTAGTCATAACAGCCTTTTTATAAATATTCACAAATTTCTTTGATAAAGGAGAACCAAATATCTGCCTTCCTAATAACTCGACTTGCGATGTATCCCTTGTTCTCAGCAATAACATATGGGAGCCGTTTATACTTATATTTTTAGCATATTTTCCACTGTAAAACATATTTTGCACAATAAATATAGCCGAGATTTTTTTATGACGCCCTTTAGTAAAGACATCCACAACAATTTTGTCCTGTAGAGTCTCGAGAAATGTATCATCGACAGTATATAAAATAGAATACGGGCCAGCCTCCGTATCTATCTCACTCCTGGTGTCTACGATATTTGCAAAGAGAGAGAGTTTTGGTCCTATTACTGGTTGTGATTTCAAAGTATGTTGATCCACGGCGCACATAATAATATGAGTAAACTTACTTTCATATTTTACTACTAATTTTTCTATAAGGTAGGATTTACCCGATTTGGAGAAACCAGACACAATGATACGTGCTGGCTTTCTAAAAAGGTCCAAATCAGTAGCTTTAAAGCACTTGTACATTTTAACTAAACCTCTAGCCAACTGAATGGCTCCATAAAAATGGTACTATATAAGTACCACAGAATAGATGAAACCTTTAATAGAAACTGTCAACCTTTTATTTTCTCTATCAAAACAATGGGCAAAACCAAACACTGTAAATATTCGCAGTAAAGTTTTGTATTCACTCCTCCCCGTTTTCTGTCATTCCATTATCGGTGAGTGGAAATTAGACTGTAACCTTTTCTTATCTCTTTTTCCATAAATTTTCAGAAACATGAGGGATTGGTTCTGAAGGTGGATTCAGTAATTTGGGAAGGGAGTTGTTGATTCAAGCTTCACTCACAACTTCCTCATTCCCCCCTTCAATATCGGGATGCCCGTATGCGTAGGAATTGTATGGACTCAAATGATAACGTTTCGAATCAAAAGCCGGAAGACACTTCTTTTTTACTCTAGGGGTACTCATCTGTCCTCTCACATTTCTAATTGTCTTTACATTGACATAGTTGACGGGATGATCTTCCAGGATTTGGGAATATTGTTCGTGATTTATCGAAGCATGCATGTGAACTGGTATGCCTTTCGCACGATTAATGTGACCCTGTTTCTTAACTAGCATGAAATACATTTTAGGTTTCAATGCTTTCATCTTGGTTATAAGATTACTCCCTGTTTCTGATTTTAAAAGCCCCACCACCCCTTTTCTCTCATTACTAAAAAGCGGGTGATCAACGTCGAAGTTGGAAAAATCCATATATAATTTCAAGGGTTCTTGCGCTAAACTCCGAATTAAGATCATCAACTTCTTGAGCAAAAAGGAAACTATCTGTATTAGTGTAAAGGAGTTTGACTTTATTACCATAATTATTCTTGAAAACCTTAAAAAAGAAGTAGTGAAGGTCAAACTTGGCCAATTCTTGAATGGCAAAACCTATGTAATTAGGCATATTGATGGCGACCCATGGAAGGGTAGAAGAACAGATAATACGGTCTTCTGATAAATGAATGGTTGATTTTAGTCTTGGATTCCGGGCTTCCTTTAAGTAGGTGGCTGCTTTTGTGACAACTTTACTTTTTTTGGCGTATTTCAAATGGTTGAGTTAAGTTTTCCCAAAGATGCAATTACTCATGGCTTTGGAGGCTTTTTTTTCTGTTGATGAGGTTGCCGCGCTCCTCGGTTCGATGTTAGTTTTGATGAAATCCTTCATGTAAGCACTTTGACTGAAATCATAGATTGAATGCACAACCTCTAGTTCCAGGCCTAAGTCCATATACAACTGTAAAAGAGGGAAGGGAAAAAGATATTCTTTTTTACTGTGATGGGTGGCCATAAGCTTTTTACACTTTACAGTCATGCGTCCTCATTCGTCTTCTAGTACGCTTTCACAATAGGGTGATAGATTTCTAAAAGCAATTTCCTCGTGGGATAAGCATAACGGCAGTTTATCAGTGGCTCTAGCAACTTCTTCTGAAGGTGCTTTAGTTGTGACGAGGAGCCAGTGTCCTTTATCCCTGTTTTTATTAGCATTTTCAATACCCCTTCCTAAAAACTGATCCTTTTCTTCATCGGAAAGTTTACGAATTGCACCGGTGGGAAGGTTCTTAGTCATAACTGTTGCATACAGGGAGTTGAAGTCTAAATACAGGATGTAAGAACTTTGGTGGCGATCAGGATAAAATGATGGATTTATTTCACGGTTGTTGGCAGTGAATGATTGACGCACCCCAAAAGTGAAACCCCCCCCCCCCCCCCCCTAACATTATGCCTGATTAGATTATACAAATCCTCATCATAGACGTGATTCAGCTCAATCTAAATCATCTTAAGTAAGATGTCAAAGGCGTAGGATGGAAGTGAAACATAGTATGGTAAATCAAGACCGTTCTTATCATGAAGTATAAAGCGCCACAAAATGAGAGTATCCCCAATAAAGTTGTGTCTACAATGAGGTAAAGGGGAAGAAAATCTTTCAGCGTTTTACATTTGCTTATATCCCAAACACGCTGAATCCGTTTATAATCCTCCTCTGATACATTGCACACCTTTAGCTTGTTGTAAAATAACGATTTGGTAGCAAATGTCTTTTCTTGATTTTACAAGACTGTATATAGTCATAGCAGAAAGATAATTTGCCTTGAATGCCTTCACTCCGCAGTTTGCTCTCCCTAATTCTGCTTAACATGTCCTCTGTTAAGCCAGCCTTCCTTCCATCCCTAAAATATTCGGAGGCTAAACTATCCAAAGTAGATCCTAAAAAGGCTAGAGTGTCGAGGAAAACTAAATTATTGGTAGTCATTCGTTGAATTTTAAGCCCTTGCTTCGTCATGATTGTAAGGTTGACTTTCGTTTCCAATTCCTTAAGGATAAGACCGAGATCCTAATTAGAATTGTGTGCGAAAACGGGGAGTCGAGTTTTAAGTTAGCAACACGATAAATTACAACGCGCACAGTAAGCTCCAATAAAGTAATTCTTGGGTTTGGCGTGGTCATGGTGTCTGTGCTTGCCGCGGTCGGGTTTGAACGACGTCTTACACAGCTGGCAAATAGCCTGCTGTTGGAAAGTTCTTTTATCCTCAGCTGACAAATCAATGGGGAATGTTTTCTACTGCGATCTTATCACCGACCAATAATCACTAAGATCTATCAGAAAGTTATCGACGCAGTCATTCCCGTAATAATAACTGAAGGCAGCTATTTTTCCTTCGCCATCGATAATGATATAGCAATAAGTTATTGATTCGTGTATGGTCTCCACACCATAAGCCCCAGGGGATTTCTTCAAAGCTGATTCTAAGTCAAAGATGGATATATAAGAAAACTTTTGCATCTTATGGGGGTTTCTAAATCTTCATGATGTTTTTGCCGGTTGGTTGTTGCATGCTGTGATAGGCAGTTATGACAGAAATAAAGGGGGTTGGGAGGATTTGCCCTAGCAAAATTTTTCATAAAATGGTGAAAATCTTTAATGAGACAAATACGGTCACAACCCATTAGTAGGAGGGGGACAATAGTTGGGAATTTTTTCGTTCCACACCTTGCCAACTGAATGATATACTTCCCATCCCCCCCACTTTCCATTTCATATATGTAAATAGAGAGTTGATTCATTAACTCGAGGCGTGAAATGTCCTCCCACTGAATAGGCATGGCAATCTTGTGGAAGTTAACATATGGCATGCAACAGCGGATACTATTTACAGATCAACCAATTTTCAGCCAACGAGGATTTAGGGTTTGTTTAGACATCCTATAGGCAGCCAGAGATATAATTTTTAAGGTAAAGGGGAGCGCCCAACCCAGCGATTACCGCCTGGCGGTGGTAAAAAAGTTTAAAGTTGTCAATGCCTTCCACTATTCATCCACTCCCCATTAATTCATTGACTATTCAAGGGAACTTAGAATTTACCGCATCCTCCCATTCATTTAGGATGTCGTCAATTTCACCAGCATTGATAACCGTGGCCGGGAGCCACAGCTCCATAAGCGTATTTTCCATTTGTTCCTTTGTTAAAAATGAGTGCTTTTTCATTATTGAGGTCAAAAGACCAGCGATCTTAGCAGAAATTTTTTTCTTTTTAAATACCGTTCTAAACAGTCCCGCATATCATTGCGACTGTAGATTAAAAATAACAGTGGATTGCTCACCGAGGGAAGACTGTATTCCTCTTTCATGTAGAACTTGTCGAATGCTGTCTTTCTTCTAATGAAATTCAACATCCGTCCTGAAGTGGGCGTCGTCCCTGCTGTTACTGTAGGTAAATCTGGGGGGTTGCTGGCGGTGGATGTCGAAGCAATCCCCTGAGGCGTGAGTTCTTCAAGTAATTTGCGACTGTTTGTTAGAAGGGTGCTCGTCCCCGGGGTGTCCGAATATAGGGGCAAGTATGAAGTGGATGCTGAAGCAATCCCCTGAGGTGGGGGTTCTTCGAGTAATTTGTGTCTTGTTGATAGTACTGCAGTAAGAGATAATACGGTTTTTAATTTATTTGAAGTTCTAAAGTTGTATTAAAAATCCTTTCTACGTCCAAATCGAAAGATATTAACACCTCACATTACGTTGTGTATATTAATGTTTGGTTGGCAATAAGAGAAAATAGGTTTTTAATTTGCTTGAAGTTCTAAAGTTAAATTAAAAATCCTTTCTACGTCCAAATCGAAAGAAATTAACACCTCACATTATGTTGTGTGTATTAATGTCTGGTTGGCAATAACAGAAAATGGGTTTTTAATTTACTTGAAATTCTAAAGTTGAATTAAAAATCCTTTCTACATCAAAATCGAAAGATATTAATACCTCACATTACGTTGTGTATATTAATGTCTGGTTGGCAATAAGAGAAAATAGGTTTTTAATTTACTTGAAGTTCTAAAGTTGAATTAAAAATCCTTTCTACTTCCAAATCGAAAGATATTATCACTTCATAGTACATTGTTTTTCTTAAGTAGTACATACTGGTTAGTTTTCCTTTTCTTTTTTTGATTGGAAGGTGTGTTTCACTATCATCGTGTTTCCTTTTCCAATCCTTCCCACCTAAAAAGTAATGCGTACACAGACGCTTGTTACAATGTAATATTCGGTGTCGTAAACAGACTGAAATTTTATAGCACAATTGCAGTCACTTACATGAACAAATAATCTCCAATATAAACTATGTGAACTCTCACTGTGGATTTATATTTACCTCCTCACGCATTTTCCATGTTGCTAGAGGATGGGCCAGTTTGTAGGAGAGCGTGTGTTCAATTACGGACTACACACAGGGTGTTGCAAACCGTTTTGTCAATGGGAAGCGTTGTTAAGTTAGGCCTAGGTGTGTTTGTGCGTGTGCGTATTTGACCTAATAGATACTGTATATATACCCTCCTCCGAGCCATATTTCGAGTCATAACGTAGCAGGAGGTAAAAGATGTCACATTTTAATGACGCGCACCTCTTGGGGGAGGAATAGCCCGATCTTTCTGAGAGTAAGTATGTCCTTGTATTTTTTGCTAGAACTGAAGTTAATATAATACTTATAGAGGCGCAAATAATTTTTGTGATATAAAACGTAGTGTATGCGTGAGGGTGTGTGCCAATAATTATTTTAGATGTGTGTGTGTGTGCCAATAATTATTTTGGTTATGTGTGTGTGTGTGTGTGGCAATAATTATTTGGATGTGTGTGTGCGTGGCAATAATTATTTTGGATATGTGTGTGTGTGGCAATAACTATTTTTGATGCAATAATTATCGAAGTATTTCTTCCTAACAGTTTGGGAGGTCCCCCCTCTTAAATGAAGGCCAATCCGTAAGTCGCAGAATTCTGTTGTAAACTTCACAATTACCTTCGGAAGACGGGTAAAATAATAACAAAAATAGGTATATTTCAAGGGACAGAGTTGAAATGACAGTAGTAGAAGTTCGGAAGTGGAGGAGGTAACATATAAAAATTAATAGTTCAGACATTGAGTATGCGCTGGAGGAAAGGTTAGGGCGTGAAGCAAATTTTTAATGGTGTGAACCCAGTGACTATTTGGTTGGCTTCAAGATACCCTTGATAAGGACAAAGCCCATCATACTCATTGTGAATACCCTACCATCACATCAGTATCGGGAAATCGGGCACTGGGTTGTATTTATAATACAGAAAAGTGCTGTAGAAAACATTATATTTTTTTATCCATTGGCCATGCTGCCAGAAGATCATTCGGAAAACTTTACTGATTTTCTATGAAGGTATTCTACCATGAAGTGCTTCATGA
>NC_090755.1:43312126-43327126 GCF_036898095.1 Palaemon carinicauda | reverse complement strand
ATACATATTTATATATTCATATACATAATATATATATATATATATATATATATATATATATGTATATATATATATATATATATATATATATACTATATATATATATATATATATATATACATACAAACTTCGATACACAACTTTACATATGAGACATACTGTATAAATTTCATAAAAAAATATAGATAATACGTATATCAAGTGACTAGGATAGTTCCCGGGAACTGCTTTAAGTTATTTGCATTTATTTGGAATCTTAAACTATATTATATATTGTGGTATATTTTAATTAAGTAAAGATAAGTCTTCTAACAAATAAAACACAGCTTGGGATAGTCTCTACTTGAACAAATATTTTTTGACAAAACGTCTTTACTTGAACAAATATTTTTTGACAAAATGTCTTTACTTGAACGAATATTCATGACCAAATAATTTTCCAAATTATATTCTTTTCAGTTTCGTAGTATCTGATTTTCTAAATCGCCGATTCTGAAGAAAATACTAACTTTAGAAAAAGTTTCCCAATAACTTGAGCATAAGAGTTGCATCTACAAAACAAATATTTCTATATTTGATGTTTTATTTTTTAATGTTAAATGAAATTCTATTCGAGTTGATTAGGTTTGTACAAAAATGCTTCCATATTCTAATATTAGGAGCTCCTAGGTCATGAACAATAGCAACAATAAATTGATAGCACAGCTGTACTCTTTAAGCATTCAGGAGGAACTCCACGTATGTAGGACTTTACATCATCTTCAAAATCCTCTTATTGGAAATGGAGGGAACAAACCCCGGCATGTTATACGGTACTTTCGTCCTGGCGTTTACATTACCCAACCAGTCTGTGTTGATTTGTCATGAGGAAACCTGAAATATCTTAAGCCTTCACGTTTTGTGTTAATTCTGACATTATTACAACAAAAAAACAACGCAATAAGAAGGCATCTTCCATAAATAATTTGCATGTAGTTGAAAGGTGTACCTCATGACAATGAAAGTGTATGACTTCAGGTGGCAGTCTGGCTATACTGTACTAGACGCCGATGACGTTGCATATGGGGCGGAGCTATGTTTAAAGTCTGCACTCTGCCTCGTGAACAGACCCTATCTAAATTGACTGTGGAAAAGGCTACCTTTGGAGACTTTCTCGCAACATACAATGTCAGCACCCTGTCTAGGGAAGAATATATGGCTGTGTTACTAAAAAAAAACTTATATAAATAAATGATAGAATTATGTGAAATTAGAAGAACTGGGGAAGCTTGTATAGAGTTGAAATGGGATCATACCCTTTGCTTCAGAGGACATGAAATGAATATAGAAAATGTAGTGTGGTTTCATAACTATAAAATCATGCAGTTAGCATAGGAAAATCTTATAATATCAATGATAGAAATGCAGAATTGATTATTAAACTAAATAAAAGTATGCATCAAGAACCTCCAATATAGAGGAAGATAGAGTATTTACTTTTGTATTGCGGTATTTTCATGTAAAGTAGGTCGTAATAAGGGAAGAGAATTATCTGTGAGCAAATTTGGTGTTGGCATTAGAAATGACAGAATAGACATCCTTGTAGAATTTGCCTAAAAAAAAAAAATCAATTCATTACCACCTTTTTTCTATGAAAATAACATAGAAAATGGATACGGAGAAGATATGTAGATAAAAAAAATAAAATTGATTTTATTCTCAGTGAAAAAAATTATTTTAGTTAGAGAGGTAACAATTTTAATCAAGTTGAGTGGCCATAAAATTGTTAGGTGTACAGTTTGTCCAAATATAAGAAAATAAAGAAAAAAGCTGATTTTAGGAAAGAAAATAAACACTCCTGTAATAAGAAAAAAAATAGGATGAGTTTAGTTTACCAATACAAAGGGAAATGGAAGGAAATGGAAAAAATTAATAGTAATTAAAAAAAATAAAAAATATCATGGACTCAGCACAAGAGCTATGTGGAAAATTTTCTAAACAAGATAAAGAAAAACTATCAGAAAACACAAAAATCTAATAAAGAAAAGGTCAGAATTGATGGCAAAATCCAAGCAAAATTAAATCTTAGCAAAAAAATATAAACAAACTAAAAGAATAAGACATTCGTAAACACAATCAGACCAAAATTGAGAAAAGAATAAAGAAAGGATGAAGCATCAAATTGATAAAGAAAAGTCTTAGAACAGTGCCCCAACAGATGTTTCCTTTAAAGGATAAAAATGGAAATATTATCCACAATAGAGATAGAGTAATATAAAATTGCAGAAAATTTTTATGCAATGCTATACGATAGGGATAAAAGAAATATCTTCACCAATAGAAATAATGATACATTTGAGCCGGTACCAAAAGTAACAGTGAAAGGAAAGAAAGCATTAATGGACATGCAAGAGGCAAGGTAAAAGAAGATGGATAACAAATTATCAAATAATAGGTTAAGGAGATTTCATTGTAGCAAATCTCGCTGAACTTTACATAAAATGTTTGCAAGACTGCTTTATGACTTCAGCTTAGAAAAAATATCATTATATTATTTCACAAAAGGGGAGACACAAAAGACCTAAGAGATTACCACCCAATAAGTTTTCTATCATTCTTCTTCTTCTTCTTCTTCTTCTTCTTCTTCTTCTTCTTCGACTAAAGCTTTTCCCGCTATGCATGCTCGCTCTTTGTTGAAAGCCATTTCCAATTTCTTCTGTCTTCGATGTACTCCACTGTGAGATCTATCTCCTCCATATCTGGTGTTACACACTCAACCCACCTTCTCTTTCATCTCCCCCGCCTCCTCCTACCTGGAACATCCATCCACAACAACCTCCTCCCAATATACCCCTGGTCTCTCCTCATTACGTGCTCAAACCAGTGGAGTCTCTTTTCTTGGATTTACTTTGACCCATCTCTAACCCTTGCTGCTCCCCTCATGAAGTCATTCCTAATCTTATCCAATCTCAAGATCCTAGAAATCCATCTTAGCATTCTCATTTCTGCAACATTCATTTTCTTCTGAAAGATCTTTTTCATCGGCCAGGTCTTAGCAACATATGTCATTGCAAGTCTCATTACAGTTTTATGCACCCTTCCCTTTAACTTTGATCAGACAACACTCCCAACACTCTTTTCTAATTATTCCATTCAGATGTAATTCCACTGTTCCCTTCTATTTGGAGCTCTTCTGTTTTCTCCACATATGACCCTAGGTACTTGAATTTTTCTATCTTTTTCTTCTATTTCATCCAGCAAATGTATGTTGTTCAATTGGTTCTGAGGGTTGCAACACATATACTATGTTTTTGTTCTACTGATCTTTAGCCCTCTGCTTTCCAATTCCTCTCTCCATTTCTCCAGCTTCCCCTCCAATCCTTCTCTGGTTTCATCACACAGAACTAGATCATCTGCAAACAGCATAATCCATGGTGACTGTTCGCTCACTCTTTCAGTAATCACATACATTCCTATATTAAACAAGTAGGGGCTTAATGATGACCCCTGGTGTAACCCAACCCCTACTTCAAACGTCTCAGTCACACCAACGCTCGTTCTTATTTGTGTGACTGCTCCTTCATGCATATCTCTGATCAGTCTAATATATTTCTCTGGCGTTCTCCTCTCTCTCAGACATCTCCATATCTCCCGACGTGGAACTCTATCATATGTAATTACTTTTGGCCTTCTGTATATTTTTCCATCAACTGCCTTAGTGTAAGCATTGCATCCACAGTGCTTTTGCCTGGCATAAGAACAAACTGTTCTTCTCCAATGTTGGTCTCTCCCCTTATCCTACGCTCTATAATCCTTCATAGTATGTAAGAGGAGTTTGATTGCCCTCTAATTATTACAGTTTACTCTCATTATTATAGAAAATACTTAAAATTATCATATTAGGTAAAATTGGAAGAAATTTGGACTTTAATCAGCTAAGAGAGCATACAAGCTCCAGAGCCAGATATTAAACAATTGACCAGACCCATGTAATTAACCAGCTAATGAAAAAACTGAGTAGGGCAAACAATATGTATCAGATTGAAAAATTTTGAGAAAGCTTTTGGAGCTTAGAGACTGAGAAAGCTTTTGGCATCCAAAGACTATGAGAAAGATTTGCATTCGGTCCAAACTTTAGCAGTAATGAAAGCCCTTTAGAGACAAAGTATAGATGATACATATGTTACAACACTTGAAAATATCAAAACTGGTAATACAGCTTTCCTAAATCTACATAAATTTAGAGACAAAATTCCAATTGACAAAAGGAACAAGACAAGGAGACTATCTCTTCTAAGTTATACACAACGTTCCTAGAAGAACTTTTAAAAATTTGGATTGGGAAAATGTAGAAATTAACTTTAATAGGAAATACGTTAGGATTTGCAGATGCCTTAATTCTATTCAGTGAATTATGGAAACAATTGCAAAAGATGATAGAACATTTGAATTGAGAAAGCAGAAATGTGGGACTGAAATCAAATATGAGCAAAACTGAGATAATATTCAATGAAAAGACAGAGACAACAAATAAAGGTTGAAGACTAATCTCTATAGATTTTAATGAGTGTACGTACTTAAGGCAGAGAATAAGTGTTTCCCCAGGAGATGACACGAAACTAAAAAAAGAATACGCCTGCGATAGAGAGCTTTTGGTAAACAAATAAATTTGTAAAAAGTCAAAGGCCTCTTTCTTTATAATTAAAACTATCTAATCAGTTAGTCCTACCAGTATTAACTTTTGCATCGGAAACATAGAACCTTATTCAAAACCAAAAGCATAAGCTACTTACAACTCAAAAAGCTATGGAAAGAATAATGAGGGATAAAACACTAATAGACAGAAAAAGAGCAACATAGATACGAGAGCAAAGTAAAGTGGAGGATATTCTAACAATGGACATGGGCAGGATATATACTGATACATATGATATATGGTCTTGAACAATAACATAATGGGTTCCTAGAGATTGCAAACGAAGCAGGGGAAAGAAGGGAAGACAGTGGATTCACGAGCTCAGAAAATTTTCTGGTATATATATATATATTATAGGCTATATATATATATATATATATATACATATATATATATATATATATATATATATATATATATATATAGATATAGATAGATAGATAGATAGATAGATATATAAATTGATCGATATATAGAAACATAGATATATGAATAAATATATCTTTGTATGTATGTATGTATGTATGTATGTATCTATCTATATATATATATATATATATATACATATATATATAATTGTGTATATATATACAGTATATATATATATATATATGTGTGTGTGTGTGTGTATATATATATATATATATATACATATATATATATACATATATATATATATATATATATTTATATACACACACACACACACACACACATATATATATATATATATATACTGTATATATATATACAAGAGGAAGAAGAAAAGTGTCTTACTTCAACATGGAAACTGTTTTTAAATGAGAATTATTCTTTTAGAAAGTAAATTTTTGTCATAAATATTATGGGGCCATAGCCCCACTGGCCCTCAACCCCTACTCCAATGCCCATGTAACTGGAATGCTAAAATAAAATTATAAAATATGCGTGTTTAAAGTGCTATATTTTGAAAAATCATATCTTTTTCAAGGAATTTTTGAAAAATGCAATCTTAATAATTCAGGATTTTTATAATACACAAATTTGGTAGAATATAGGATCTTTCTCGTTGATGCCGCTTCTGTCAAATAATGGTTTTAGTAAGTGAAAAGCAAATTAATGAATAACAGCTTTTTTCGTAGCAAGAATTTCAGATTTTCTAACCTACTCATGTTAACGTTCTGCATTGTTACGACGTATTAAAACAAGATAATGACAAATTAAAAACATATTTGTAAAGTCGCCTAAATTTACACTAAATCAAATCAATAAAAAAATATATGTATTGTATGAACAACACTGAGAAATTTACTGCTAACTAACAGAGTAAGTTTGGCAATTCTGTTGTAGGTGTTTTTAAGATGAGATTTTATATATAGAAGCGTTAATGTTTTTATGTATTCATAATCTATATAAAAGTACAACGAATGGGCTTTCTAATAATTTTTTAAACATTTATATTGCAGATATTCACATACGCATAGATCCTATTATATTTTTTTTCTTAAAAAAAAAAAAATCTCCCAATAAGAAATCAGCATAGGCCTGCCACACATTGGCTACAACTACCCGTAATCTTTTAGTCTCCACATGCCTTCAACCATCTGGCCCCTCATGCTGTGAGTTTTGGTTTCCTTGAGCGACGCTTATACTTCTGCCGAGTTTCTCCACAAAATAAGTTATGTACGACACGGCAGTTCACGTCATAGGATTGCTTACGGCAATAATTTTATTTTGCGTCATTGTGTCAGCTTATTACTAGAGGGCTAATTCCTATATTTTTTTATTTCAAATTCTTAAAAACTTCTAGGCATGCTGTAAATGATTTAAGAGATATGGAAGTCTCCATATCTAAACTCCATTCACAATCGTAACTACCTCAGTATCTCTATGTATTTCTAAGGTTTGTGTACTCCTATAATATCATTATTATTATTATTATTATTATTATTATTATTATTATTATTATTATTATTATTATTATTATTAGATAAGCTACTACCCTAGTTAGAAAAACAATATGCTATAATGTCAAGGGCTCTCACATAGAAAAATAGCCCGGTGAAGAAGGAAAATAAGGAAATTAATAAACGATATGAGAAAAAATGAACAATACAAAAAACAAATGCTAAAATATCCTCACGTGTTCAAACATAAGATTGTTAGATTCCTTGCTTTTGAAGTGGTTTTCTTCTTCTTCTTCTTCTTCTTCTTCTTCTTCTTCTTCTTCTTCTTCTTATTATTATTATTATTATTATTATTATTATTATTATTATTATTATTATTATTATTATTATTATTATTATCATTTCGATAGGAGACGCTCTTCTATGCAAGTTTGATTGAATATAATTTGACGAGTCACCCTTTCTCGTGATCTACTCTTCTCATTAGCACTCCAATTTCCCAATAACAATGTTATTCTCATTCTTAGAGGGGCTATATATTCATCAGCATATGAATGCACTATTTACGTAAAAAAAATTATAAATTTAGACATTAGTTATAAGTCCAGTGGCGTTCAAAGAATTGGTGATCGATTTTCTTTGTCTTCAGGGGTGAAGTCAAGTTGCAACGTATCTCAAGCCCCAAAGTAAATCTGCTCATCATCAGGCTTGACGTTAAGCTGGAAAATGAAGGCTTCATGGCTCTATTCATATGAATCCAGGTAGCTCCTAATCTGAGCGGCGAATTCTCATTGGTTGTGAATGCCCCCTGGGCGAAGGTTTTAGCTGTTCCGGGAGGCCAAGGCCAATATATAGAGGTCGGTCGGACAGAACTGTCATCTTCCCGCCACTGGCTGACTGTGACGTCACTCCGGCTCCAACTGGTGATTCTCTGTTAGGCCGTGGCTTTGTATATTAAGGCATTATTGTTATTTCCTTTGAATTATTCTTCCTCTTGACTACTTAATTTGATACTTCCGTTATCAGAAAATTCTGAGAATGCCTAAACAATTTTATTGATAAAATAATATTACTGTAGACAGTACAGCAGTGTGAATTCATCAGTGAGAATTGAAGGAAACTCGGTTGTAGTTGTAACTTTTATTAATGAAAATAATATGTACACACTTAAATATAATCATAAATAAAAACTATTTACACATATCTAAATATTTAACTTTAAATATAAAAATTCATTGCTTGAACATCCTGAAATGTAAAAACTATTTAAACATATCTAAATATTTAACTTTATATTTTTTTCTGGCATCTCCCCGATCATTTTCAATTTTTGTCTTTCTTTTCTTAATTTTGATAGCATTATTTAAGTACCTTAGTCTAAAATATATAGATATCTTTGCAAAAAAATCAATAATGTCGTCTGGGATCTTTACTCCTGATCGTTGCAATTCAGCAACTAGAGATTTTTTGCACGATTTCCCTTCTAAAAGTGATGAACCGTGGATTGTGTTGAAAACTTCTCGTAGCACAATTAATTGAGAATAAAATTCATCTGATGGCATGTACAATTCACCTCTGTTTACTATCCCAATCCACGATTCATTTGAATTTTTACAATCTTTCATCTGTCTTCCTAATTGTGGATATTTTGTAGATAACTTTTTTACAATATAACCACCTATATATTTAAGAGCTTCATCTTCAATTACAGTGGCAGCCGTTTTTTTCGTTTTCTTAATCTAGAATTTGATTGTTTATATCTTCTGAGGGGCATTCAAAATCTGAATCTTTAAACAATGAGCTGGTCAAGTACAGTTCTAATGCTAATTCTCTATCATTACTGTATTTGGAATTGCATGCAGATTTATTTATCAACATATCATAATTGTTGCCCTTTGCAATGATGTTCGTTTTTTCACTAATTATTTTTACATCTTTCCCCAGAATCAATGACCTCAGTCTAAACCTAAATTCAACAACATTGGGGTGATCGTATGTGCCCTTTATTTGCCTTATGCAACCAAACAGATGTTCTACACAGTCTTGATTCAGCTTTCGAGTCATGATATAATCTACATTAAAAACATCTTTAACCATATTAGAAAGACCAATAACAGCTTTACTTGAAAGAGTTATGCCCTTCTGAAATTTGTATAGACACCTTATTTTTTGAGATTTTACTTTTAAAGAAGTCATTACCATTATAACCTTTTCCAAAGTATTTATTTGAAAATCTTTATTGATCCCAAAGCCATTTCTCGCTGGTATATCGCCATACATGTTGCTTGAAATCATTATATCAAACCAGTCGTTGATCAGTGAGAGAAAATAAGAGGTAGCTTGCCAGTTATTGGAGTTCAACAGACCTCTACTTTCCAAATACCTTAAAGCACTAGCACAAGATGAGGATAATAACTGCACAGCATACTTGACACGCTGCCTGTGCTGTCCATTGATAGATAAATGAAGTTCATTAATTTTATAAGCCAGTCCATATTCTGTATTAGATTTTGACAACATTTCACGGATACTTGTGTCATTAATTAAATCATTGCCTACATAAAAGCCTGAATCAATGAAGTTATTTCTGACTAATTTGATCAAGTGGGGAACGTCGGCAAAAACATATATCTTCCTGTCAGCACATGGGTTCTTGAATGAAATCCTATTGACAAGAGGATTAATGCCAAATTCTTTCCACATGCGAAGATTGGCTGATCCCATGTCAGAAACAATGGCAACAATGGGATAACTAACAGCCTCAACATACATTATGATTTGTAATAGTAACGGCTTGAGATTTGTCTGATCAAAGTTAAAATAAATTGGTTGTTTCCACTTCCCTAAAAGACTTTGTAGCATAAAAACCAAGACACTGTTGTGCGGCTTATACAATACATCCATACCCAGTTATTTGACATTGTCGGTTAAGTGACTGCTTCCGTTGTAAATAGAGACAATATAGCTTTGGTTGTAACAAGGTAACTGACCGCTACGAAAGGTTTTGTATGACTGGGCAGGGTCAATTTTGGTGAAGGCCTTGTTTGTGGCGAGCTTGACGAGTCCTGAAGGGTGAGTCATGGATAATCCCCTGTCCGACCGACCTCTATATATTGGCCTTGCGGGAGGCATACTCTAGACCAAGTGATAGTATAAGGGATCGGTTCGTGGGACTGTCACATGTGCAAGATTCCTTGTTAGAGGAATCTGCTCTCCGATACATTCCTTTTTAAAAGAATTTGCTCTCCGATTGGCCGCTTTGAGAGGATTCATTTCCGACAAGCTGTTATTCCGCTAATTGGTGCTGTCGTTGTCACTATTGTCTTAATTGGTATGGCTTGTCTAGTCGGGAGAGGGGGATGCTCCTCCAGTAGGTAGGAATGGGAAACATTTCCTTTAAAATGTTAAGAAAAGGGCTATCCTGCTGGATCAGTAGGGGTACCAGAATTCTAAGCTTGCTGCTGTCACGGGTGCCATAGAGGATTTTGGTATTTTTTACGATTTGTTCTTGCAAAATGAAACTATTGTGAGTTTGATGGCAATGTGCCTTAATGTCCCTCTGCTGTACGAGACAGGAAAAATGCTTAAAGAGCTGCATGGTGGTCATCCCGATGCTGCTACTGGGGCCTAATAGGATGGGACATTGGTATATGTAGACTACATTTATTCTCTTTAGACTTATGCACGGGAGGGGCTGTTTTGACAATTTATTAAGCAGTTAAATTCCCTGTTATCTTGTACAGGGAAGGTTTTGTTCCGAAGGATGTCGTTAATAGCATTATTCATCTTATTGGTTGTTACGGTGCACGATTCCTTTATTGTCGATATTTAGTTTAGTTGCTCTGGTCGTGTCGCACTGCATCTCCACGTACCGGGTTTAAAGGCCTCTCATGAACAGCAGAGGCAGGGAACAGTGGCATTGCCCAAGCAAGCAAGATAATGCCCTATAGACTTGCTCTGCACTGTTAAAAAATAACGTAACGTTAATCGGAAATTCTGCCTAAAAATATATTGTTTTTACCCATATATCAGAAAATAATACAGGCGACCGTAATTTTTACCAAACTTTATTAATATCTTTCTCGGGCTGGTGACAGTAATATCACTCCTTTACTTCAATATATGATTTTAAAGCGTTAAAGCCAGCAACTTTTATTTCAGCGTTTTTTTACAGATTTTTTTTTCTTTTTACGACAAATTTTCAACAGTGTACTTACATAGGACCAGCAGCCAAGTCCCCTCTCCATCCAACCCAGAACCAGGGAGTGCCAGGCAATGGTTGATGATATCTTAGCAGGTAGGCCTATAGACTCCCCAAAAAAACCCTCATCCTTAGCTTACAAGGATGGTGAGGTTGCAGCGACCAAAGGAATTGACTAGCTTGAGCGGGACTCGAACCCCAGTCTGGCGATCACTACCCTAGGGTGTCTATGGTTTTCTTTTTCTCTTGGTTGACTTGCCTGCTGTTGACAAGGACCTGTGATACACGATCCAGTTCATCATGGGCAGCTTTCCAGGAGCAGTAATGAGAGAGAGCCCTCTATACGATGGACTTGATGATGGAGGCCTTGTATCTGGCATGACATTCACTGTCCAAGGTTAGTTGGTTTATTTTAGACTGACATATAGAACCCAGTTTCAGCGGTTTCAACCAGGACATCCAGGAAGGGATGTTGTCTGTTGTGGCTGCGTTCCAGCATAAAATGCATTGAGCCGCATCCACTCCTCAAAGGTGTGACGGAGATCCTTGATATCCTGGGAGGTTATCATCAATGTATCTCACATATTCGTCAGGTTCACATATACGTATGAAATTTGTTCTTCTGCTACTCACATATAGAAATTCACGTGAAAGACCCCCAGTGTTGATTCTATTGCGTCAAAGTCATTTTGAATATTTTTATGTCCCTGGTAAGTCGTGAAAAAGCCCTGATCTGCGCATACCTCCAGGAGCATACGGAGGGCATCTCCCGGGACGTAAAGGGCCGGTGTAGCTGGGTCCTTGTACATGTGGTCCATCATTAGAATTTATCATATTATCTACAATAATATACAATAGTTTCAGTAAACATAATCTTTACTAATTCATCATATGCTTGAAGTATGGCATTGGACCCAAAAGATTATGAAGGAAATGCTTCTTCACCAACAAACTCTCTTTTTTTCAGCTGACACTATATTTCACAATAATAGAAGTTCACACGAGGCTGTGAAACAGCTGTTATAGTTCGATTTGTATCGGTAGGCAAAAGATATAGGATACCAGTTCCTACTCCAGAATTGTCAAATCTAGAAGAAAGATATCGCTGAAATATCACACAATCTTCCCTCTTTGAGATCATAAATTGTATAATATAAGCTTACTTTTATTGTATAAAAACGGGTTTATCCTGTCAACTATCAAATAAAGGTGGGAAATTAAGTAGCAACTTCATAAAAATAATAAATCCTATAAATAACGTAAATATTGGTAATGCAAGGAATAGAAGCACTTTTCGCAGGAGTCATAGTCGAAGTATACAAAAAGAAAACATGCGGACAAAAAAGAAAATGATTAACCCAATAAAGAGAGGTCTTAATCTTTTAATTTGTCATATAATATACAATAAATAGAACTAAAAGACTGAGTTTTATTGGACTTCTAAAGATAACTAGCCAGTGCCAAACAAATAAATATTCTTATTGCAATGTATTACAAAGATTTTAAGGATATAATTTCCGAGAACAAGAGAAAAGAATATCTGAAATGTTACTTTCATAAAATCCTTCAATGTTACCACTTCACTCAGTTGTGCATTTTCAGACTAAGCTTTCTTGCCCTTAGTCAGAGTAGTACAGCGGCATAGCAGACCAATTGTTCAAATTGGTCTAAAAGCACCAAAATTGGCACACATGTAGATTAATATATTCTAAACATTTTTGGATATGGAGGCATTCAAGATTAGCCCTTAGGAAGATATGGCGGCCATTGTTCAAAATGGCCGCCATTTAACATTAGCGTCATTACATAGACTTCATTATGTGTCGTTAGTTTGGTGCTAGATGGGCCAAAATTCCCCTTTTTTACATCAGAATTAACATCAATAAATGTTTAACAGATATTTAGATGAATCTTCTCAAAAATGGCCCCCAAACTGGCCGCCATTTTGTGGAAAAAGTGGACATTTGATGAAGATTTCAATACTCAATGACATAATACCTCTAATAACCAGTACCTGATTTCAGGAACACACTTTAATTGCTCAAGTTGCTTTTTTATTTCAAATTGCTGGCAAAATTGCTAGTCAAAATAATACACAGAGTACGGGAAGTTTACAGTATGGTCAGATTATAGTTATATAGTCGACCAAAAGCCCAGTCTCTAGGCACAGTACTTGTGTAATCCTGCAGTACATACATGTAATACAATAACGTAGATTTTGCCACACTATGTTAATTATGATTCCGAACTTTTCAAATCTGGTCACCAGAATTATGAATGTCTACAGATCATAATGTTGGTTAGCAAGTTTTCTGTCCCAATCTACTGGCATTCGCCTTCACAGAAACATAGACCAGTGCATTGCAGTGAAGCGTTCTTGCACTTGCAGCGGTTTTTGCAGCCTTTCTTGCATCCGCAAGACACCAGCTCATAGCAGGCCTTGGATGCCTCAGGGAGTGTGGTCCAGAGTGGTGTGTAGAGCCCATCATCACTCCGATGCCAGCCCCAGTCTGTTGGTGGAGGGAGCACGGGCGTTGGTACCAATGCCTGGCCCCAGACATGACCACCCTGAAGGGCAGATCTCTTCACATGCTGCTCCAGAGCAGCGTAGGTTGGCGGGATGTTCTGAACAGAGTTCGTCTTTGCAAAGAGCTGCTTTCTCGCCTTGTTGACGTCCTTGCATTTGCTTGTGCGGTCATACAGGAGTATGACAAACCTCTCGATGACATGCATTGTATCCTCTTGGATGCTTGTGGGTGCATTTGCCAGACTCAGCAGGGCATCAGTGAGTTCTGGCAGCGTGTTCCATGTTGCCCAGGCAGATTTCTTCCCATGTCCGACGAAGGCTGACACAGTATCACACCCTGTGATGGCATGAAACATTGGAAGAGCACATGCCTTCTCTGGACCAAGGGAGGAAGCTATTTCATGGGCTGCAATGTAGCGGTAGTTCTTGCCTGTCCCAAAGGCTACCCAGAGTTCGTCTCCAGCTGGTAGTTTCTGGACTACCATCACTGCTAGGACCACGACGTCACTGTCTACTGTTCGAACCTGTATCTGGTGGTGACCATGTTGTGCAGCATGTGCTACATGTAGCATCATGCGGGTGTCTGCCTCTTCTTGGTTGCATGGTGCGAGTGAGTTGACATCCTCTTGCTGTGGAACACAGATCACCTGCTCCCCATCAGTGACGACCAGTTCCTTGCCTTCTTCTTGAAAGGACTCTGCAAGCATGGTGGAGAGGTAGCTGAAGAGCTCCACTTTGTTGCTATCAACTCGCAGGAAACTTTGCCAATTTCCTGGTATGACTGCTGAGTCGACAACACGCCGACGTACTCCCTTTCCACGCTGTTCTCTGGTTGATGCCTTCAGGGAATCTGCTCTGTAGCTGTCCCACACAAGGTCAAGACGTGATACATGTTGGAAACGTTGTACAACGTATGGGATGAACACTTGCTGTGCATATTCCTCGAACGTGTTGGCAGTACCCCGGCTTCAACATCTGTACGATTACTGCTCCATCGAGGACAACAGCAGTGACAGTAGGAGCTTCAAACTGAGGCTCAGCATGGCCTTCAAGGCACACCAGCAAGTCACTCTTGCTCCCTAGGTACAGTCTCCCTCCGTCAGATAAAGCTGGAGGGCATTGCTGATTTTCATGCCTGAATAACTCTGTTCTCTCTGACTGCACCAGTCTTCGAAGCTTTCAGGGTGCTCATCATCTTCTGTATTGGTGGTGCTGTACTTGTCATAGGCACGCCGTTGGAGATTATACAACGCAGCCGCTGTGACTTGGTGTGCTCTTCTGGTGCGTGTGACGTGAGCTGCTCGAAGAAATGAGTCTGCTATTCCTTCAGTTGTGATCTCTGCTTGTACCAGTGCTTGGGTCCACCCACTTCCCTGCAACCAGTCACCCAGGGTCTTCAGTGCTGTCATCTCAATATGCAACCCCCCAAACATCACCACCAGTTGGTCTTCTCCATATGTGTTTGGCCACTTCCACTGGATCTGTTTTGCTAGAGTGAATAGTGGCTGGTCGCAAGTCAGAACTGGAGTTTGGCCTGGGTTGAGATGTTTAACTGCACTCCTGACTACATCAATAGAGTGTCTGATCATTGCCACAGTGTGAGCACTCTCCTGGAACAAGGGAAGCAGGGACGTTGGTGTGATGACTGGTTGCTTTGGATCTTGGTGCCTTGCATGGTATGCAGCCCATGATGTGTTTTCACAGGCCTCAA
>NC_090755.1:43294626-43304626 GCF_036898095.1 Palaemon carinicauda | reverse complement strand
TTAGAAAACTTGAAGATCTCTATACAGGAAGAACAGCAATCATAAAATTGCATAAAGTTAGTGAGAAAATTCCAATTGTGAAAAAAGTTAGATAGGGAGACACCATGTCTTATTAATTATACAATGCATGGCTAGATAAAGTTTTTAGAAAATTATATTGGGAAAATGTATGATCTAATATTAACAGGAATATCATAATAACTTACGGTTTGTAGATGACAGTTATGTTTGGTGAACATTTGGAGGAATTGTAAGATGATATATGATATAAATAGAGAAAGCAGAAATATAGGACTGAAAATGAATTAGATTAAACGTAAGATAATTTTCAATAAATTTGAAGACACAATAAATCAGAAATATGGAATTAACTCTAGAGATTGCTAATTAATATACCTACTTAAGACATACAGGAAATGTTTACTCAGGTCCCGAGACCTAAACTAAAAGAAGAATAAACATGGCATGGAATTCTTTTGTTAAACAAAATGAGATTAGGAAGATTAAAAAGCAATTTTTTTTTTCTAAAAAGAACAGTATCCAGTCAGATGGTACTATCCATTTTAACTTATGACTCGTAAACCTGAAGCCTTACTAAAGCCTTACAACATATGGTATTTACACCCAAGAGAGCAATGGACAGAATAATAAAAGAAATAACCCTATGAGCAAACTAAAGCACAGTCAGCCCGCACTATACATGAGTTTATGCTTCACGATTTTACTTATACTTGACATAGAGAATCGCAGTACCTAAAAAAAAAAAAAAAAAAAAAATGTGTGGTAAAGAATCTCCCAGCTAGATGATTTCAAATAGCCTACGCTCCTTTACACTGGGCTTGCTTTGCACCACTTCCCTCTCCCTTCACCTAGTTCATCTAAGCTCTCTCTGTATACTGTATATCCATTTTTTGTTGTGAAAATCACAGCTATGCTTAAAATAAACCGGAGTGTGATTAAATTGGAGTTTCATAGAACTGTATCCACTAATAATGTATGTAATATTCACAATTTTAGTATTTTACTAGCCACCAAAAGGCCCGCTGCATGAAGTACGCCCTGCTTGACTTTATGCAATAACCCTAAAACTAACCCCAAATACATTCTGGCAAGTGGTGTAAAATGTAATTTTTAAAGTTATTAAGGTCTGTAGGAAACCGGGCTCATGAAAAAGTTTGTTTAACGGTGGGCATTGGTGATTGGAGCAGAATCGTCATTGAAATAATTTCATTATCAATTATCATTATCATTTTCATTATCATTAAGTATACTGGTGAGGGTGGTGATGGTACCGATATTCTTGAAGAAATACTTCGTTTGTGATCATGGGGGAGGAAAAAGTATGTCATCACTTTGTTGCTGGATGCATTAGTGGGAAGCCCGAACACCACATCAAAAGGCATCCTGTGGTCAAGGTTTCCTTTTTTTAACAGCAGTTTGTTTTGAACATATTTTTTGACTAAAAGCGTTCGTTCAAAACATTTGAATATTAATACCATGTTACAAAATTAGGGGTGGGGTTGAAACTGCCATATAGTAAAGAAATCACTACTTCTCATATGCAACGTCAGGAAAGATGCCAAGCATAACTCAAAACTGCTATAGTGTCATGAAGACATGTATTAAATAACAAGCAATGGAATAGTACGAAATGGATGGAGATGAAATACTTTATAATGAAAGTGAAAAATATATTGAATATTAAGAAATGGTTGGAGAGCAAACCCTTTATAATGAAAGTAAGAAATATATTGAATAGTAAGAAATGGATGCAGAGGAAACACTTTATAATGAATGATATTATCGGGGCCCACTGAGTAGACTATTTCAAAATCTAAAGGTGGTGAATGTTGATCAGGGGTCATCAGGGACACCACCAACTAAATGATAGCCCCACTGTAGAGTGCAACATTATGGAACACTCAGGTATATACATTTTTTTTTTCTTCTTTTTTTTTTTTTTTTTTTTTAATCTGGGGGCCACCCATGGGCATGTACAGAGTTGTTGGTTGGTTTGATCAAAAGTGATCAATGGCAGTAAAATAAAAAAATAAAAAATACTACTGGGGTATATTGAGTACACCTTACAAAGTACATGGGTGGTGAAAGTGGATCTGGGGGTCATCAAGAACACCACCAATTAAATGCTTAGTCCGCTGTGGAATGTAACATAATGTAACACTCAGGTTTATAAATTTTTATGGACCTAGTGGCCAACTGTAGTCATGTATAAAAGTCAGTGACTGGGATGATCAAAAGTGATCAAAGATGATATAGTCAAATAGTGTGATTAGCTATGGTATAAAGTATTGTGTTCATTGCAGGACCTCTCAGTAAACAACATTCTTTGTTTTATTTCCTTCTGGTACCATCACTTTCATACCAGCAAATTATTTAGCTCTTGATATGCAACATATAGTAGGCCATGACTGAAGACAGGCTAAGGTAGGTAAACTCCAACATACCTTAATGACTGGCCTTCAACATTGTTGATTGGGAGGCTATTAGAGTAAAGTAAATTTCTCATTTGTTTAAGTCAACCTTGTTCTAATTTTAAGTTGTTTCCACTATAGCTTAAAGTAGTTTTAATTGTTGTTGATTGTTTCTCGCCTACTCCCCGCTTAATTACCTTGTTTTGAGCTATTGTGTTAATGATTGTATTTTGTTTGCCCGAGTGATGACGAAAGAGTGTTGATATCGGAGGTGGGTGCTCGGACAGAAGACAGTTCGGGCTTGAGCACTCCTCCATCCACAAACTCTAAGCTGCATTGATCATTGAAAATTTTTCTGACGACCGCTTATCTATTGAATTTGGACCACGGCTTTGGAAAGGGATTGACGGATTCTCGTCTTGGTTTATCATCTGCAGGTGCTCTTGTCACTTGTGACTCGAGTGTTGCCTTGCTTTTGGACAGTGTATTTCAGAGACTGGCAGGTGCTACTGTCACTTGCGACTGGAGTCTGCCCCGCCGTTTCCTAACGTGAGGGAGATCCCAGGGAGTTGGTCGAGTCTCTGGCTACCTGGTCCCAGGTACTTATTGCAGCTGCAGTGATGTTGGGAGCTTGCTAGCTCGTGAGGTGGTCCGTAGGGAGGCTGTTGTCAGGTAAGGCAGAGAATCTCTGTTTGCTTGTTAGCGGATTATTGGACCTGGCATACTGTGCCTGCCCTACTTGTTGGAAGGAAGAGAGGATAACGACTTTAGTTGTGCCTCTCCCCCTCATTTATTCTTACTGAGAAGTGAGGAGCCTTGTATTTATTTTTGTAGTTAGGTTAGTGTATTCATGTGTATATTTTGTGTCATATTTCTTTCGTCGTGGTAACCATAGGTACGGTTATCCCGGTGAAGAGAGTTAAAGGCAGGTTTGCTGTGTTGTTATCTAATAGGGAAATTAATTACAATTACTTAAATGTGTTTAGTAGCTACGACTTCTTTTAGTCTATTAGTTAATTTAAGGTTAATGTCTGGGGTGGCCAGCTAAAGTTTAAGAATCCTATCAGGTTGATTATTTATTTTTATTATATCTTTGTTTGAGCCTTAGCTGATTAATTATAGGGAATCCAGAGTGATTCAGATTTATGTGTATTGGTTATTTTTTTTATTGTATGGTTGTGGTATTTGCAATGTCAGGCAAGGTTGACTTGTATATTTTTTAGATTTAAGTATTAAATATTGTGAAGTTTATTGAGTGTTTTGTTTCCTCTGACCTTTAGCCCTGAGTTACATTTTTACTGACAACAATCATTGAAAGAACTTTAGTTACACCTCCCAGGGGCCGTAACAGAGGCAGTATGCTGACCTTACTGGAAACTGAATTCTTGCAATGTGTACTGATAATGCCATATCTTGTGATGACATGGTTATTTTGGGTATCATCATATACTCAACCCTGTGTTCATTTACATTGCTTTCTGCACAGATGACATGGCGTTGTAAATCCTTTACAGAGTCCTCCTTTTGGATTGATGTCTCTTAACAGGATGATTGTTACATTGATCTGGAAATGAAAATCTTTTAATCAAAAGTAAATCATGAGATCTAAATATAATGGAAGATACCCATCACTTAAATAGATATTGGGCACTCCAAAAATTGGATAGTAAAGAATAAGGGAAGCTGTAACAATTAAATCTATAATAATATCAGATTATCTTTAATTATTTGATAGATGAATATATGGAAGAGAGTATTACCTTACTCTGTAACTTGTGAAGTGGCATTCCACCAGGGGTTTGTTATTTGAAAAACTTAATTTGATATGCTGCAACTTCTGTAGGGTCTTCATTAATTACTCTGTCTGTACTGAGGTATATATGCACAGGTGTTTCTAGTCTTTCAAGCACTAGTTGGGTGATACGATGAGTAAACTTTTTTGGGGAGTCAGGCATCAGAAGAATGATAGGATCTTAGAGAATAATCCAGAAGCATATGCTCATTTAGTCAAGCCTTAAAATAAAGTTAGCCTAAAAATATTGAGTGTCCAATTAAAGTAAAAGGCTATAATGCATTGGGATCCTACATTACTATAACCATATCTCTTACCAAGGAGTTATAAAAGCAATGTGCTATACATCATAAATATAAAAGAAAGGCCTCAGTGACCCCCGAAAAGGGTAGTGAATAATGATAGCATTCTTAAATAAATGAAAAATGACCGAGAAGGATAGATTGTCCATTTAATGGAATAGAGAAGTTTAGGTATTTTTGATAGGGCATAGAGTAAATGTACATATTAATCATAAATTTTTTTGTGATTTCATTGTCCAAAAATGAGTATTGTTGATGATTGAGTGAAAGGAATTTTAGGATCCTTAGTGTACTGGATGTTTATCAAGGATTTAAATATGTTATTGGTGTGTTCGGAATGATAAAGGGACTATTTAAAATGACAGGAAGATGTTATGAGAATTTTCAATACCAATAATTTGTTTCAGTTGTCAGGTAATAAACTTGGATTTAGGAAGAATTGAAATAGAACAAGAAACCAAAGATTACTGGAAATGTTATAGGTGACTTACTCCCAAAATAATTATAGATCATAATTGCATATTACACAAAGGAATATATAAAAAGATTATGGAGAAAATACTTGTTCAAGACAAAAAATTCCAGACATAATAACCCGGTACTAACAATAAATAACTTATGCTCAAGTTAGTAGGAAATCCATTAATCAAAGACTACATCTAATGACAAATAAACTTTTGACCTAAAATAGGTGTTTGAGATTTTTAATTAACTTCAGAAAGTGCGATTGCAATTTTCAATCCCAAATCTTGACATAAAATAAAAACATACTTTTCTTCATAGAATTTTATTTGACCAAGAGACAGTTGATGACTTTGTAACAGAATAATTTCAGACTGGGTAGGGGCACCAAAAATTATGTAGTGGTTTGCGAACTGTGGCCAGATGTAGTACGCAGACTGCCAAGTGTCCGAATGCTGACCACACTCCAATGTTCTCTACACAAAAAGATAAAACGGTAGAATTCTCAGAAACCTAAGAAAAAGGTAAACAATAAAAGAGAACTGGACACTGGGCACCACCCCTCGATTTTCTATACTGGCCAAGGGGACCCAGATAGAACCTCAAACTCCCCTATTATATTCTCCTTGGGTTCCCCATCTCTAACCGCATTGCTATGCATGGATTCCTAATTTATGGGAGCAGTATACTTTCTAGGTAAGATTCTTTTTTTTTATTCAAAGGTAATTGAACAGTAGGAGAAAAAAAAATAATTATAAAGAAAAAAAAATGTAAATCAACAGCTGAGAAGGGGACATTATGTAGGTAAAAGAAACGTTTACTGTTCACAAAAATGAAAAATTATCTTATTTTCAACAATTGAGAGAAAAAATATATACCATGGTGTGACAATATAGGTCTTCAAAACCGGAAGGGGAGACATAGATATCTCCATGCATAGCCTCATGAGTAATCCTTCCTCCAAATATTCAATGTACATGTATAAATATAAATTAAGACCGCCATAAGTGTAAATATATAGGCTAGTTCAAATGTAATTTGACAGGTTGCTTCAGTTACGATCAAAGGACGTGTAAAACAATGTTACATAGCTGACCTGTCTTTACAATCTCACTTTTACAGCAGAAAGACAAAAAACTAGGTAATATGTTGAGAAAAGGCTGTTCATCCTCAGTATGTCATATTTATTCTATACCCATGAAAATGGATGAGGCGAGATACTCTGGAATCACTGTATTCATACCAGGTACTTGAGTAGCTCACCTTCCTTTTTGTACAGTTGCTGTCACTAATGAGGGTGGCTGGCATTATGCTCTACTCCCTGTAGTGCTCGGAGACGGTAGCGAGACTTACTGTCGCGCAGCTTAGCAGTTTTACTATTTCACCTTTGTATAATTTGACAAGAGTAGCCAATCATTCAGGAACTACATATTATGGCCATTATACTCCATACTGTAAACATCCCTTCTTAGGTACCAGGTATGAGTACAATGATTCAAGAGTATCTAGTATTTCCACGAGGTGAGTGTGCAGTCCTGAAGCATATGTGCCTTTCTAGGAGAAGTCATCCCCATCATTCAAATTATAATTTTCAGAGTGAAAAAATGTTTTGTATTGTTCATACTGTGTAAATGTTTGTAGAATTCCGGAAAGATGCAAGTTCTCTGTTTAAATGTAAGATTGAGAGGATGTAGTTGACCAATCGTGTTGCTGCACCTCTTTTGGAATGTGTTTCATGTTACATGCAGGTTGAATGATAGTAAGTGGGTGATGCAACTGAAAATTTGAAATAGTTTTACTACCTCAGAAGAGGGAAACTAAATTACAAAACTTAGAGTGAGTTACCTTCCGTAGAACACCTGCATTGTTCAGTATACTAAAAATAATTTGAAGTTTATAACTGACATTTATCATATTGGTGACGAAAACTGTGTTCTGCTTCAAGATCACTTTCACTGAAAACTGTAACGTTTATGTCAAGAGGAATTTAGGAAAATATGTTTAGACTGTGTGGAGTGTAGGTCAAGACAGATCGTGAAAAAAATTATCTAACACTTAACTTGTGTTGTTTGTGAAGAATCTGTTTATTTTTCCAGTAAGTTTTTTAGATGAGGGGTCTCAAAAAGGATTATTGCTGGTCTTGCCTCATCTATTTTCATGGGTATGGAGTAACTATGATTTACTGTGTAGCACTGAGGTTGATAAGCATTTTCATAATACATTACATGATTTTTGTCTCTATGATGTTAAAGTGCGAGTGTAGAGACAGGTCAGATATGTGTTATTATTTTACAATCTCTTTGATCCTAAATGACGCAACCTGTCAAATTACATTGAAATAATTACACTTATATTGGTCTGTATTTATATTTATATATGTAGATTGAATATTTAGAGGAAGGATTCCTCAAGAGGCTATGCATGGGAATATCTGTCTCCCGTTCTGGTTTTGAAGACCTATATTGTCTCACCATGGTATTTATTTTCTTTTCTCTCAATTTATCAAAATAAAACTATTTTTTTTTTTTTTTTTTTTTTTTTTTTTTTAAACAGTAAGCGTATCTTTCACTTACATAATCTGTCCCCTTTTAAGTCACCAATTTAAAAAAAAAATTCCTGTAATGTGTTTTTTTTTCTCTCCTAATGTTCAATTACCTTTAAATAAGAAAAATATCATAGCTAGGAAGTATACTGCTCCCCTTATTTAGGATGTGTAAAGCACTGCGGAGAGAGACGGGGAACCCACGGAGAATATAATAGGGAAATATGAGGTTCTAGCTGAGTCCCCTTGCCCAGTATAAAAAAATCGAAGGGTGGTGCACAGTGCCCAGTTCTCTTGTCTGTTTACCTTTTGCCCAGATTTCTTGGTATTCCACTGATTTATCTTATTGTGTAGTGAACGTTGGGGTGTGGTCGGCATTCGGACACTAGGCGGTCTGCGGGCTACATCTGGCCACAGTCCGCAAACCACTACAACTGGACATTCGTGTTTCGAGATATTTCTCTCGGATAATGGAACCAAATAAGATAGTGATAAATGGAAACTGTGCAATATTGTCTCAAAGAAAGAAAGGTGAAATACACCATGAAAAGTCAAGTTCACATACAGAAATAAAAAGGTGCAGATGAAATAAATAGATAGGGATTTATGATGTCCTGCGAACTATAAATAAACTGATATCAATTACCTTGAAGATGATGAATTTACTTAGGAAAACTCGGTATTTTTAAAATATCAGATCTTTGTTAGACAGCTTCAAGAAAGTCTACTAAACTCCTTGTGAAATGACATGAAAATCTCTGGGTACTTATACAAGTATTTAGATTAACAAATAAATAAATATTGTTTTTGTGTAAGGTTTGTTATGAAAGAACTTAAAGATGTATGTGTTCCATAAATATCAATGAAGGCCCAAATGATAAATGTCTCAAATTATTTTGGCACCTCATAGAGTATTGAAATATAATGGAAGTTTTTTTTTTTTTTTTTTTTTTTTTTTTTTTTTTTTTTTTTTTTTTTTTTGAGACAGTTGATAAATAGAAAACCATAGGTGATTGATAATTCACAAAGTACTGATTTATTTACAAGATTTCTTCAATAACAATGCCAATAGAGCATAGGAGTTATTATAGCATTTATAGGTGTTATATTGAGTAATATTTTGTGTAACACGTGAAACAATGATGAACATGCATGTTAATACTGATTTTTATTATGATTTGAATGTTTATTAACTTAACTTGAATAAATAATGAAATAAGTTAAAAATCAAAACAATATATGATATAAAAAGAAAAGCTATGTACTAAAGTCAAACTGAATATTATTGATATAGTGAAGAGAGAAGAGATGAAAGTAATTAAAAATGTAAAAAGTGCACTATTAATGAACTTGGAGAAAATGAATGTTTCCAAGGGTATTTCTAGTCCCATAATAATTACACAGGAAATCGTATACGTCAAGTACATAATGTAGAGTTATACTCATCGCACCCATTCCTTTTGAAGTTAGTAGAGTAAGTGTGGTAAACACACGAAATGACATTTATGCCTGTGTAGTAAATGAAACTTATAAAAAAGGGAATCATAGTGTTTTAATTGAATTTGTCTGAAAATTATTTCTTTAAAAAAATAATAATAAAAAAAAAACAGACATGGAGCAAATAAACTTCAAATTCAGGAAATGTACCTATTATGTACTGGATATGTTTCTTTATTATGAAATAATTATGGTGATATGAGGATTTATGGCGTTAATATAAATGAATTTTGAGATATTTGGAGGGAAAAGAAACAATGTGTTTTTACACATCATTTCATGACAAGAATTTGAATGATTTTTTTATTCATTTCTATACATATGATGATTTGATTTGATGAGAAATGCTTCTTTTTATGCCATTAAATAACAATGATTAATCATAATGACATTGATGAGTAAAATTATTCACAATAATGAAGTGTAATGATGTGAAATGTTTATTGATATTTTGATATGACACATGAGTAACACTTGATGGGTAATCGTGTGGAAGTCACATAGTTGTTGATAATTTTTCTTGATTGAAGGAAATATTTTTGATAACCTTAATGGATGATGTGTCTGTTTGAACATTTATTTCCTGCCCTTTGTTGCACTACATTTGGGAAATGAGAATCTGTGTTTATATGAATAAGACTGAACTTTTCGGGGTTACATCTAATGGAAAATATAAGTTGAATATTAGTTGAATGCAAAAGGCATTCCATAATTATTTTTACAGGTTATTACAGTTGACATTATCAATTCTACTTTAGGTACCCAGTGGATTAAGGGTTAGATATTCTATTACCAAGAGTTATGAAAATAACATACATGAACTTTGTTTAAAATATCTGAAGGGAACAAGAAGTTTTCATAAATAGATTGATGATAAACATATTAGGGGTGTATAAATAAGTAATTGCATTATTTTAACTATGAACGATGAATATTTTTTTCAATAATGATTTTGATTTGTTGTGGTGAGATA